>NC_142518.1:71131458-71437916 GCF_057876585.1 Rhinolophus sinicus | reverse complement strand
GGACATGTCAGCCCTGGGGCCTCCTGAGAGAGGCCCTATCACAAGCCCAGTTCAGCCACAGCCTGTGCCCTGCCCAGGGTCACCTGGAATAAGCCACAAAGCAATCTTCAGATGGCCGCCATCTGCACTGTACTTGGAGGTGCCTCGAGAGGCCAAACTGTGAATCAAGGCTGGCTGTAGCTATTGTCAGGCTTAGGGCTACTCAGCCAGAAGTATAGGACATGCTGAAGCCAAATGCTGCTTGTTTGGGTTTGTGAACGTTTGAGAGAATTTAGGACAGTCTGTAGCATGAGTCAAGAAAGGCCATTTGTTTGGAAAAGCCACTGGAAGCAGCTTCGGTGTGCCAGACAGTTGGATGTTGCAGGGTCTCAGAATCACCAGGATGGGGCAAATAAATGGTGTTAGCTAGGCTGATGAAGACTCAGATATGGTGACTGCCTGCTTCTGCATGCCAGGTGAGGAAAGGGCTCAACAAAGAAACAATAGATTCTGCCAGACTGTCTGTCTGGGGGAAAGCTGACACTTGAGCCCTCACCCTGAAGCCAGACATATGTTACTCTCTGTACATCCCTGGCCTTTTTCAAGCTGCTGCCCCAGTGATGGTGCTGAGAGTGAGTGAGTCTGTCAGCGAGTAATTCCATGGATGGGCCATTTAAGAGAAGCACCTAGTCCTTCATTCACACTTGTCTTACTCAGCTATCACATCTGCTGGTTTTCATAGCCAGAAATTATGAGGCTTCTCTCCCAGGCACTGGAACCCTGGGCTTGGGAGCCTGGTGTGGGGCTTGGACCCCCTTACTTCTCTGCTGTTTATCTCCACAGCTGAGATATGCCTCCCAATTTTTAATTATCACACATGAGTGTGGGACCAGTGTGTACCATGTCTCCGTCCCTAGTACCAGTCTCGAGGTGGCTTCATCTGTATCTCCTTAGTTATAGTGCTTTGGGTTCAGCTAGATTTCAGGCAATTCTCAATGATGGCTGTTTTGTAGATTAGTTGTTTTTTTGATGTAGTCGTGAGAGTGTGCATGCACAGCATTTACTTACTCTGCCATCTTGACCAGAAATCCAGGCAAGAATGTTTTTTTTTGTTATTTACATCAATATTTAATAAGTGGATAAGTATGCTATTAACATGCAATGTGTTCTAATTGTATTCACATTTAATGACCTTAAAAGGTTTTTTTGTTGTTGTTTTAAGAAAAAAACTAAATCCAGATTCACATTTCATCAGTGAAAACACACAGGTTTGGAGAAATAACACCAGGCCAAGGCCTCAATAGTCACTGTAACATCCGCTGTGCTGACATTTTTTTTTTTTTTTGGGGGGGGGAGGGTGTGGAGGGTGCTGTTCAGCTTCAAGTTGTTGTTCTTTCAGTCTTAGTTGTGGAGGGCACAGCTCAGCTCCAGGTCCAGTTGCCATTTTCTAGTTGCAGGGGGCACAGCCCACCATCCCTTGCAGGAGTCGAACCGGCAACCTTGTGGTTGAGAGGACACACTCCAACCAATTGGGAGCTCAGCGGCAGCTCAGCTCAAGGTGCCATGTTCAATCATAGTTGCAGGGGGCACTGCCCACCATCCCTTGCGGGACTCGAGGAATTGAACTGGCAACCTTGTGGTTGAGAGCCCACTGGCCCATGTGGGAATCGAACCGGCAGCCTTTGGAGTTAGGAGCATGGAGCTCTAACCGCCTGAGCCACCGGGCTGGCCCTGTGCTGACAGTTTTTATGCTGAACATGCTAAGTAAGCACCAGCCTGTGCTACAACCTCTGAGCGACTGCTTTGGCATCCTCAACAATTGAGAGTTCACTCTAAACTTGTACAGAAGACTCTCCTTGAACTTCTTCATCTTTATTTTGATGTTCAGCTTTCTGGAGAAGCCTGGGGCCCAGCAAACCAATCAGGAGACTTCCAATGGGGGCTGTGATGAGAATGGCCAAAAATGCTACTGTCAACACATCCATTCCATATTCTTCTAACTGTTTCTCTCCATGAGATCTTGCTCTGTCCAAAGCCACAGATCCTATTGCAGCCTGCACTGTGGCCTTTGGAAGCCATGCAAAAGAAATAAATATATTTTCCTTTATGTTAAAACCAGCAAAACACACCATCAGAAATGTAGTCAAAATTCGTATCAATACTGCAATGCCCAGGGTGGCAACACTAAGGCCTACAGTTTCTGGTCTGAGAGATGCAATAGATACCTCTGCTACAATCAGTCCAAAAAGAAGAGGCTGAAAGATGTCCCAGGCAACTGAAATAATTTTTTCAACCTCTGTCTTTTTGCTGCTCCATCCCAGGCCTGCAAAGAAAGCCATGACCAATGTACACAGTCCTCCTGACCCAGGGAAACCAAAATACACACTGCTGAACACCGCTAGCACAGAGAGCCCCAAAACAAGGAATGCTCTCTTCCACACAAGTTTGTCCTGGTCACTGCTTGGAAAGTACTGAATAAAAACTCCAAGAAGAGATCCAGTTGCCACACCGGTTACCACCTCCAAAACTCCTCTGAGGACATTAAAAACTGTGGAGCCTGTGGAAAAGGCCATGCCCAATCATGTGTTGAAGCCAGTGATGGCCAGAATGTCATCAAAGCTGCCAGCAGCCATGAGTAAGGTCGGGACACCTTTTTCAACACCATAGCCTCCTCCCTGCAAAAGGAGCATGGAAGGCACCACAACAGCTGGAGAGACAGCACCTAAGACAAAACCCAGTATAAATGCCCACTGCCACGGTAAACCCATTAGGAAGTGGGCAAGAAGAGCAGATGTACAAGCCTCCACAAGACAAGGACCCACGGATAACCGTCCACAAACACCCTTCAGTTTCTTCAGAGCCTTTGAATCAAGCCCAAGGCCAGCACGAACCAATATGACAGACAGGGCTATGCTTCTCAAAGAGTCGGACCACTTGTGCCTGATCTGTACATTATCACTTATGACGGGGATATTTCTGAGGAGAAACCCAGCAAGGAGCATGCCAAGAAGAGGAGGCAGTGGAGGCAGTGTAGGTAACTTAATGAGCCCTAAAAGTTTACCTCCAATGATGGCACAATAGAAAAGGATTATAATTCCAAATAGGTTTCCTCCAGGAAGACATTCACTGCCGGTAATTGACCAAACTACAGCCCACAGAAGAACAACGATGGTAACTGTGTTTCTTGATATGTAGAAGCTGTGTGATTCACTCCTGCTGATGGTTCCAATTCTTCACCGTCAATTGTTTTATCTTGATTCCCCATGATTTATAATTATGATGGCTCGTGATCTCCGGCGCAGGCACTCGGCTCTGCCCAACGACTAAAAGATGGGTTAAAAGGTCTGCGGAGCAGGCTCCTCTAGATCTGGTGCCCTGGGCTTCCGGGGAGCGCATCACTACAGGCGGAACCCCTGGCTGCGATTATTGCAGTTCTCGGGGCCGCTGGGCGTGCTGCGGGTATCTGCGGCCCCGCCTTCTCCGCCCGCGCGCTGGGCGGCCCAGCAGAGGGAGAGCCGGCCCGCGACGCTGGAACCCACCCGGGGTGAGCGCGGGCTGGATCCCTCTCACGCCCTCCGTGGGGTTTGGGGTCAGACGGCGCCGGCCCCCAGGCAAGAATGTTTGAGTTCTTCAGCCATCCACCTAGTTATCTTTAGTGACCAAGTAACTTTTAGATGGCTAGATGTTAAAATGCTGTCTATGATGATACTGCTTTGTCCACACAGGACTGAAACTGTAACTTGAGCCTCACTAGTATCATGTGCCAAACAGCTATTAATTTAGACATGAGTACAAAAGCCAACGTCGATACCAGCACTGACTTGATTATTTCGTAAATCACAGATTAGATGAACCAGATCCTGTCATAAATTACATCATAGAACAGAGACAATCAATGAAAAAGGTATGTGCAGTTGAATATAAAGAGATCCTGAGACCAAAAAGTTTAAGAACCACTGTTTTAGGCACTTATTAATGTCACAGCAACACATACTGAAAAACGTACCTCATTTCCTTTAGGATTTGGGAAGTATGGCTGCAACGGTTCTATTTGGACTTCAGCCTGAATTGAATGAAATACTTCATCATTGTCTGACGATTCATCTTCTTTGTCCTTTTGAAAGAAAAGGAAAATAAATATTTCAATTGTTGTTAAAATGCAAATTATGGGAGCAACTCCATAATCCTGGTATATGAAGGAATAACTTTCAAATATTAAAATTGAATTAAAGCAGTAGTTTTTAATAGTTTTTGGTTCTGAATCTCTTTTAGAATTTGAGGAATGCTACAGATTCTCCATAGAAAACTTTATACAGACACACTTGTCCACATATATTTTCAGGGGGATCATTGACCACTTGCAACTCATCTATTAGACCCAGGTTAAGAATCTCTGGTTTGAAGCTTAACTCGTAACCCCAAACTGCACATTTACTATGCAGTTGTAACTACAAAGTTTGGTCCTCTTGTGCAATGGAAGATCTGTAATACAGTGGTGCAAGTATTTCTCCATAATTGAGCCCTGGGAGCTTACAAAAGTTTGTTTTCCCATTTAAGCCAATCAGTATTTTTCTTCTACTCCAAGAGAGTAATGAAAACATGTTTTCTTTGTCTCTGGTGAGTTGAAGCACTCATATATGTCTCTAAACTCTAATACATTTTCAGGTATTTCAAAAGACCTATGAGACTTTTACTATAGTATCAGTAACTTACTTTTCCTTTAAAAGTGGCACATAAAGATAGGAATGCTTGTATAAGATCCTGTGGTCATTATTAGTAACTATTAGATCCGGAGATTAGTGACTGTTATTTATTGATTTTTTCTTCGATTTCAGAGTGGCTTTTCACATATACAATATATTTAAAACATTAAATGACAATAAGTATGTGCATGCTACTAATACTATGAGTTTTGAAGGGATGCATAAAGGTCTTTTTCACAAATGCAAAACCCATTAGATCTAGTTGTTACTAGAGCCCATTGAGAATAGTCATTAGCATTTTAAATGCCCTAATTACAGGCAAATATCACCATTCTAGACCCATACCGCCCCTTTTCTATCTGGTCTCTTTCTTTCCCTATATCCCACATTTTAGGGGACAAGACATACACTTCCCATTTTAAGCCTTTCTTCTCTTGATGCCTTTACATTTTCTCATACAAGATATGTCAGGGAAATAGCATTTGTTCAATTGGATCAATAGACATACACTAAAAGACTTAGAGGTTAGAGGAATGAAACCAAGTTTGTTTCTGTCTTTACTTTTAATAAGTTACATCGGAAATTTTGAACTTTGAAAGTAATTTTTAAAGATCCAAATAGTTATTTTAAATATGCACATGGTGTCCCTTTATTCATTAAGGAAATAATAGGTAGAAAACTAATAATTAAAGGTGTATTTCCACAGAGATATTAAGCAACTACTGTACCATTCAAGCAAAATTTTCTTTCTCAAACTTAGTCACAATTATCTGGAAATTTCAGGATAATTTACCTGAAGCACAAATTATTTAGTTAATTTTCTCTGGGACGCAAGGAACATTTATTTCATTTGGTTTTACAGAGGGAAAACGTAAGTATGAACTAGCACATTTTCTCTACGAATTTGATTCAGTGAAAATATCAGAATCTCTTACATTTGCAACTTGTTTCAAGTCTTCCTCATGTTGATTAAAGATATCCTCCCATCTGTGTTGGCGTCTTCGCCTGTGGGCTTCTAAATCTGAGAGCTCAAACTCTTCAGGTCTCCGTGATAACTTTGCCCGAAACCTCTTCGGTGATAGTCTTTTTGCCAGTGCCTGCCTTAGACTACAAACCTTTGATTTTTTCTTCTGAGCTTGTTCTGGTTGAGAGTAAAACATGTTTGATGACAGGTTTTCCATCAGGGTTTGCAGTGGACCAAGTGGCTTTGAGTTATGTGAGTTTGGTGCTCGAAGTAAGTCTCTTGATAGCCCCTCTATCAGTGCTTGAACTGAGTCAACTGCCTGTGGGGGCTCTAGTGCGCAGGCCTGTGCCTGGGGTGACCCTTTGGTTTGCCCCTCTACTGGAATGAGTACCTGAGTATCTAAATGTAGTGGCAACAGCACATGGTGGTTCTGTGACAGTAGGGGCAGGAACACCTGCGCATGTACTCGTAATGACTCAGGTTCCTCTGCCTCAGTCTCTGCCTGTGTGGGCTCAACAGCCTGTTCCTGTATGTCTGGCTGTTCAGGTACTGGGTTCTGCTCCAGATGCTGTTCAGGTACCTGGTTCTGCCACTGCTGTTGTTCAGGGGCCTGGCCTTGCCTTTGTTGTTCAGGTACCTGATCTTGCCCCTGAAATTCCTCTGGTACCTGGTCCAGATCCTGAGGCTCTTCTGATGCCTGGGCCTGAGCCTGCTGCTTTTTGGGTACCTGGGCCTGTAGCTGTAGAGGCCTCAGTGCCTTAACCTGAGCCTGTAGTGGCATGAGCATCCAGGCTGCCCTCCGTAGTCGTGGAGGTGCCTTAATCGTCATCTGTAGGGGCCTAGACGTCTTAGCCTTAACCTGAGCCTGTAGTGGCATGAACACCCGAGCTGCCCCTTGTAATCGCTGAGATGCCTGGGTTTGCCCTTTTAGACACCTAGGTGCGTTGTCCTGAGCCTGTAGTGGCATGAACACCCTGGCTGCTCCCTGTAGATGCTGAAGTGCCTGGATCTGTGGCTCTTCTCGATCAGGTAACCACCTTGGCTGAGAGGGTTCTCCATGTAGGACTCTAAGTGGTCGACATCTACTGCTAGTTGGCAGTCTCAGAAGCTCATGAGTACAAGAAGGTCCTCTAGAAATAAAGATACAGATGGTTGCCATACAGTTAGAATTGTCAGTGGAGTGAAGCCTTTCAGGGGAAATGCTTTTATTTTAAAAAATGGGTATTTTCTGCTATGAAGATATTTTCAGTAAATCTTTCTTGAAATATTCCTATAATGTCTAAAATCTTATTTGCATTACTAATATATTCACTACTAATGGTCTAATAATAGACTTGATTATTCAATTGCCAGAAATTAAGGAATCTTTTAATAGTAATAAAAATGTTTCCCTCAACATTTCCACTCAACTATCTTTTGAAAGTAGAGAGCTGTTATTTGTTGATGAGAAAGGATTAAGTTTTTCTGAGTCCAGTGCAACAGTGTGGAAACTGACTGTCTTACAGGAATTGCTAACATCAAACTCTATTTGTAATTTGTCTAACGCACCTGAATCTTCTCATGGTGTACTGCTCCTTAATAGCTTCTTCTCTTTCAAACATCAGAGGCATTCCTTTATATGAAAGAAAAAATAATGCGTAACCATCAGCATATATTAATTTAATCCGGCTTATCCAATTTCCAACCTTTATTGCACAGGATGTTGGGTGAATTTACACAGACAAGAAGTAACCTTTCATATAATACGTGGTTGGTACCGTAGACAATATCCTAGTTCCTAGGTCCATTTTTGCAGCTCAGTGCAGCTATTTAATACAGACTAACTTCTCTGAGCATAGGAAAGAAAATTTAGCGATCTGATTGCTACAATTCTAAATAGAAAGAATTGAGAAAGGCAAAGGGAGAAAGGGACAAGAGAAACTCAAGATGGTTGGTGAGCACAGCTTATAGGTGTGTGCTCTAGATGTAAAGATTTTATGGCTTGGGCCCACACCTATCTTTGGTCCTTTCAATGAGAAGGTAAAAAAATCTAAATTCTGGGTTTTACAGGTAGCACACTGAAAATGTTCAGCTTCTTTCCTGTCAGCTGTTCAGTACTGTAATATAAACACAAACAAAATAGTACTCTTTTGAATTCCGTATATTAAAGTGTTTAGGGCAACTATATTTATGTCTTCCATGTAATCTCCATATAAACGTGACTTCTTGTAGGTAACATTCTGGAAAACTTGCAACTCTGGAAATTAGCAAATTCTCAAGTAGATGAAGGATCTTTCTGTACCCATTTGAAACTGGCTGGTTTTTGTGATGTTCATCCAAGGAATTCTCTGCCATGGCTAAATAAACTAATTCCTGCTGCTTCTGACTCCAAAATAGGATACATATCGTTCCACAGATTGAAGAAGCTCCACTGCAATCAATCCTGTAGCTAATCTGAGAATGCCTGCTATCTTTTCCAGATTCCCCCTTTTCCATTCCATCACCACTCTCAACCCTGTCTATGGTGCCCCAAATTGAATGTGAAATATGCCATACAACCTATAAGGTAGAATGGCATAAGGTAGAAACAACCTCCTATGCAATTTCCTTTGGATTTGATGAAAACCCATTCTGTCATTTTGGCATTAATATATAGAAGCTTACTTTTATTTGTATAAATTAATTCATTTAATTATATCTTATAGTTAGAGATTAATACATAAAACAAACTTTGTATGGTGCATAGACTTCAAAATTAAAAGTCAATAAATGGTTAATCACAAATCCGTTTATCTCTTTGGAGTTAATTAAAATGTCAGCCAAAAAAGAACAGGAAGATACAGACTTTGTTATCTTTTTATTTTATTTCTTTAGTTAGGAGTTTATTTTTTAAATAAAATTGGCACATCAAAGAATTCTTCTTGAGGCTTTGGAGGTCTTTGTAAATATGAATACTTGCCACTGTAACTGGCAACAATTTATAATCTTATATACATAAAGATGATCAGGTGAGGGGTAATGAATTAAGTGCACGTGATATATTAGTGGAAACACTAAGTATCAAGGGCTTCAGAATTTTACTTTCAACCTATTTTTTTTTAAATTTATTTTTCCTGAAAAAGCGAATAAATTCCATTCTTATCTGAATATTCGTTCCAGCAAACCAAAAGTTCATGTATTCTACCTTTTTTCTGTCTCTTTTTAATGATTCCAGTAAGATGCTTCTTTAGTGACTCAACAACATGTCCTTCATTTTTTATATTCCTAACAAATGGGTGATGAAGCATGTTTGCAGAAGTAGGACGAAATAGGAAATTTTTTATCATGCACTTTTCCATGAAATTGTGGAACTTGCGGGACCTAAAAGAAATGAGTCAAAGAAATTAAAGAGCATTCTCAGACCTACCCCACCTCCGCCCACCCCTACCCACATGCCACTCTGAAAGTCATGTTTTTGGAGAGAGTTGCCTCTAGTTATAGGTGTCTTTTCAATTGACGAATATCCTGCAGCTCGACAACATACATTGTACAGCAATGCTATTCAAACATCAGAGGAGATAAGTAATTGGCTTTTTTTTTTTTTACCCAAATAATAGTAGAGACTTCAATGAGTTCAGAAGTATGTACATGATGGGATGGCAATTAAGTAGTAAATATGATATATGTAGACCATGAAACTAGATTGGTCAGCCCATAGCAGTCACACATTGAGGCCTGCGTGACACATTGAGCAGTCACACATTGATTAAACGCACTTTGAACTACAGAGGTATAGATATAATGATCCAAAAAAGGGTGTTATTGGACCTAACTAATCTTATAAAATAACCCATGAAAACAGATGTGACCAGAAAGACTGAATCTGTGGGAAGGGTTACATTGAATCACAAGCAAGAATGTCAGCAATCAAATCATAGTCACCACTCCTACCAGGGCAAGCAGTAAATGCTAAGAATAAGCAAGAACATCAAGTACTAGATCAAAAAGCTTCATTGAGAAGGATTCCCAAGCTTAGTTGACCTGTAGCACCCTGGGAGAACAAGTCCTCTTTTCCAGTTCTGTCTATGGATGTTTAGTTTAATGGGTCAAATAACTGGCTTATCTATCACAATCACTGACTGCCTACCTAGGTACAGTGAAAAATGTTACAGATCATTTCCATTGGTCCATCTCACCACTGGAGAAAAACTGAACATGCCATTAATGCCAGGGCAGTAGTGTCATCATAACATATTCGTACTCTAGAGGGTATTACTTATTCTAGTCGGCTAGCTAGCACTTAATGAAAACTAGTCATTTAAACCCAATGCTTAAGGTATTGGTTATTTAGGAAATATTGCCCAACAAGGATGTTGAAACAGGACTGACCAAATGAAAGAAAACTTATTTGTTACATAAAAAAAGCCATGTTAATGTGTTTGGGATATTAAGTCATTTGTCTTTACCATCCACTGGATTTGACTTTGGGAGCAGATTCCCGCAAAATAACGAAGAGGGCTTCCAAGGGCTGAAGGTTACACAGTGCTGCAAAAGAAAATAGGTAAATTTAGAATGAATGAGAAGTGTAATCACAGAGAACACTCCTCATTCCAAAGGATTCTCAGTGTTCTTTCACATACTGTGTTGAATAGACACTAAGGAACAGAAAAAAAAAAAGTAGTTACAGGAAAAGCTTATCTCAATGCAAATGGCCATTTATAAAAGATCCTAAAGTTTCACTATTGCCAGTTGTGACACATCAATAATAAATTACACTAGATAAAATTTTTGAAATGTGTGATTGATTATTTATATCTAGAGAAGTAAACCAAAAGTGGAGACTAGCACTTTTCTGTGTTTTTGTATTGTAGGTATCTATAGCTGTAAAAATAGAATAGGTAATTATAGACTGGAAAAGTCAATCAGATTAGTATCTAAGCAAAACAAGGTATAAAAATAATTTAGTATTCTAAAAAGATGAGAAGAATCTCTTTTTGAAGCTGACATTCCTAGGAAAAGAGGTAGATATAGTAAAACTGTTAAGGACATATCCTCTAGGCTAAGAAACCTGGGTTCAAATCAGAGCTCTGCCTATGTGACCTATGTAAACCTGTCTGTGCCCCGCTTTCATCATAAACAAAATAAAACAAACAAAACAAAAAACAAACACATAAAAACAAAAACGCAATGGGAAATATATCAAGAATTCCTTCAAAGACTTGCTGTGAGGATTAAATAGAAACCTACACATAAAAGTGCCTGGTACAGAGTAGGCACTTAATAAATATAAGCTAATGATATTATAATAAAGAGTTTAACTGTATGGCACTTCAAGTCTGTGCCAAATTACTGGACTTGCATTCCTTTATTCAGAAACACAGCCCCACAAAGGAAAGCCTATTCCAATATGTGCTATATAAATTCATTACCTCATTGGTTTGGGAGTTCTGGGCCTTTCTATAAGTGTTTAAATATGTGTCTCACTTCAATTACTTCCTCTTGTGTTTTGACTAAAGAAAACTGGCAGTGCAAAAAATTCCCAAAGGAGAGCCATAGTGTAAATCTCACCTAACACTACATGTGTGTCATTCATGTGAGAAAATTTGATATAAATGCCTCTTTAAAGTCATCCTTCCTCTCCCAAAATATATCTCCTGAAAAGTTACAGTGCCAAACTTGCCTGTCATAGCAGTAGAAAAGTACTCCCCAGAGTAGTTTCATTATAGTGATATAAAAGCAATTGTCCAAAGGTCAGGGTTTTGTTTCAAATATATGGTATAAATTAATAGAAAGTGCAGGTTTATAATTGAGGGAAGAATGAACCCCAAACTGCAAAGCTCACGATCATATTTGACGGCATCCATACCCTTACTGTGTCCAATCAGCCATCAGATTCTGTCCTTTAAAAATATTGGAAGTGAGTTTGCACAATATTATGCAGTTGTTACTTATTAACATCTGAGAACCATTCAGTCAACTAACATCTTCAAGGGCCAAGTGTTACGGCATAGACTAGGTAAGTTTTCATTCAGGGAAAGGAGAAGACCACAAAGGAATGGAGTACAAAGTGGGTACAAAAGCTATGGCAAACAGCAATTGCAGAGGTTTCCTATAGGGTTTAATTTCAGGAATGCCAGTAAATGCCCCTTTCACACCATATCTCCTAACACTGCCTACATTTTCACCATTAGAGGATAATTCATTTAAATCTCCTTTAAAAATGCGTATCTGGATTTCTGGTCAAGGTGGTGGAGTAGGTAAATGCTGTACTTGCACCCTCTCATGACCACTTCAAAATTACAACTAAACTGCAGAACAACCATCATTGCGAATTGCCTGAAATCTAGCTGAAGTTCTACAACAAAGGATATACAGAAGTCACCAAGAAACTAGCAGGAACATTGGAGAGGTGGAACAGGCTGGTCCTACACCCACATGTGGCATTTAAAAAACTGCGAGGGATATCTCGGCTGCAGACGGTCCCTTTAGGAGGGAATGGTCCCAGTCCCGCCCAGGCTCCCCAGCCCAGGGTTCCAGTGCCAACGAGAGAAGTCCCCACAACTTCTGGCTGTGAAAACCAGCAAAGATTGTGGCTGAGTGAGGCAAGGGCGGCCGCAGTCCCAGGCGTTCCTGTTAAAGTGCCCATATGTGGACTTACCCACTGACAAACTGACTTCCTATGAGCTCCAGTACTGGAGCAGCTGGAAAGGGCCAGGGGCATACAGGGAGGAAGTGAATTGAGTGGTTTCTGGAGGAGGGCTAGTGGGGCAGCTTTCTCCCAGACAGAAGGGTCAGCAGAAGCCATTATTTCTTTGTTGAGTTCTCCCCACTCATGGCATGCAGACGCAGGTGGCTGCCATATGAGTCTCCATCAACTTGGCTAACACTGTTCACCCTGTACTGGTGATACACTGAGACCCACCTCAAGCCACTTCTAGTGGCTTTTCCATACAAAAGGCCTGTCTTGGCTCATGCTTCAGACTTTCCTAAAATTTCTCAATAGTACACAAGGAGCATCTGGCCTCAGCACGCCCTGCACCTCCTGCTGTGCAGCTCCAAAACCTGCACCAGTGGCATCCACCCTTGGTTTGCAGATTGGATTCTTCCAAGCACCTCCAAGCCCAGCGAGAGTGGCAGCCATCTGTGGATTGCTTTGTGCCTCATTGCAGGTGGCCCTGGACAGGGCACAGGCTGTGGCTGAACTTGCCCTGTGGCGGGACACTTCCCACGAGGCCCAGGGGCCTGCACGCCCAGTGGCCAGATTCAAACAGAGCCAGAGTACCACAAGGCTGCCTGCACAGATGACAAACACAAAGGGAAGATTAGACAGGTACCAGAGCCCTGCTAAAACAAATCTGGCTCTGTAGGGTCAACCCCTCCACAACACTCCTCCACTGTAATCATGGCCAGTCTTCACAACCAATCAGCTTGAGGGTCAATCCCTCCAATTGATTTTCAAACAACAACCATGGCTCAATTACAACAGGAGGGCACACAACCCACACAAAAGACACACCTGGAGCACCCAGCTCAAGTGACCAATAAGACTGCACCACTGGGTCCCACAGAACACCTCCTACATAAGGACACTATACTATGACTAGGAGACAAAGCATCTCTACCTAATATATAGAAACAAACACAGGGAGGTGGCCAAAATGAGAGACAAAGAAACATGTCCCAAATGAATGAAAAGAACAAAGCTCCAGAAAAAACACACACAACTAAACCAAGTGGAGACAAGCAATCTACGAGATGCAGAGTTCAAAACACTAGTAATAAGGATGATCAATGATCTCATGGAGAACTTCAACGAAGAGATAGGAAACAAAGAAACAAACAAACAATGGAGACAGAAAACATAAAAAAGAACCAGTCAGTAATGAAAAACACAATAACTGAAATAAAGAATACATTAGAGGGAATCAATAGATTAGATGAAGCAGAGAATCCCATCAGCAATTTAAGATAAGGTAGCAGAAAACACAAATCAGAGTAGCATAAAGAAAAAAAAAATCTAAAACCATGAAGATAGTTTAAGGGGCTTCTGGGACAACATCAAGTGTACCAACATTCTCGTCATTGGGATACCAGAAGAAGAGAGAGTGCAAGGAATTCAAAAACAATTTGAAGAAACAATGTGGGAAAACTTCCCCAACCTGGTGAAAGAAATAGACATACAAGCTCAGGAAGCACAGAGAGTCCCAATCAAGATAAACCCAAGGAGCGCACATGAAGAAACATTAATTAAAATGCCAAAGGTGAAAGAGAAAGAGAGAATCTTAAAAGCAGCAAGAGAAAAGCTCCCTACGTGGGAGCCCCAATAACTGTCAGCTGATTTCTCTACAGCAACTTTGTAGGTCAGAATGGATTGGCATGAAATATTCAAAGTGATGAAAAATTACAACCAAGATTACTCTACCCAGCAAGGCTATCATTTAGAATTGAAGTACAGATAAAGAGCTTCCCAGACAAAAACAAAAACAAAAACAAAAAGACAAAAAAAACAACAACACAAAAAACAACAACAACAACAAAAACAGTAACAACAACAAAAAACTAAAGGAGTTTATCACCACCAAACCAGTATTACAAGGAATCTTAGAGGGACTTTTTAAAAAATAAGAACAAATCATCAAAATGGCGGTGTGAGGTGAGCCTCTGGAAATCTCCCCGGGAATTTAAACAAATTGAAAAACTATAACTCCACAATGGACTCCCTGCACAGCAGACAGTTACGACAAAGACTCTCACTACTGAATTGACCTACAGATGGGGAAATTGAGCGAGCAGGGGAGAAGGGAAGGGAGAAGTGCGAAGACAGAGCTGCTCGGGTGCAGGATGCAGATCTAGCTCAGTGCTCCGAGCTCGCTGCATCCCAGAACTACTGCAGCTGCGGTAGAGGGAAAAACTCGGACTGCTAGGGATCCATTTATGGCCCACAAGGCTGAAGGGACAGCATATAACACGGCTGAATCCAACACTCAAGGCAGAGAACTCAGAGCAAAGACTGAGGGAAGAAGGCTAAAAACGGTGGTTTAAGCCCTCACTGCCGCAGAGAACGGAAGCCTTAGGCACTGAGACTAGTCGCCCCCTCCCCACCATTCCAGAGCTCGGTCCGCCCCCACCTGCCCGGTGCTAGAAGCGGAACAGTAGCAGTGTGAGATCAAAAGAACAGAGTATTTGCAGTTTGAGGACTGTGGTCCCCAGACACAGATACACAGCCCAACGAGTTCCAGCAAAGGGGAGGGAGCTGTGGAAGCAGGACCCGCTGTGGTGATGGTTGATGCCATTGCTCTGGGCCATCTCTCACAACTCACCCCGCCCCTGGCCACACCTATCTGGGTGGATCCCTGCAGGAGTAAACAGAACTGCTGAAACAAACGGGCTCTGAATCTGGTGCAAGAAGAGCTTTGGAACTTCAAAAGCTCTCTGCATCCCCACAGGGATGTGGTGCCCTAAGACCCAGGCAGACTGTTAACAGAGGAGAAGCCTGCCTACAAGGGAATCCCCCCATTGTGTGAAAAGCTGGAATAGTGCAGAGAAAACATAACACTGCAGTGTGAGAGAGAAAAAAAGGCTGCAGTCGGAGAGAAAAATAAAGCATTCTACCAACACATGCTGGAAAACAAAAGAAAGAACAATTCCTATCAACCTGTTGCAGAACTCACTCCTGCAGATGTCTACTTAGAGAAATAATAAATCAGTAATTGCCATGAATAAGCAAGGCAACAAGACAGCTCAGAAAGATAGTGAAACGTCTCCAGAAATTGAACCTAAATATATGGAAATATGTCTTAAATAACAGAGAATTCAAGATTGCAGTTCTGAAAACACTAAACAAGATGCAACAAAACACAGAAAGGCAGTTTAATGAACTCAGAAACACAATCAAACAACAACATGAAAATTTTACCAAAGAGATTGAAATTTTATAAAAGAACCAAATAGACTTTCTGGACATTAAGAACTCAATAGAAGAAATTAAGAATGAAATACCCAGATTAGGTAGTAGAGTTGACCAGATGGAGGAAAGAATCAGTCACATCAAAGATAGAAACTTGGAAATGACATGCATGGAAGAAGAAAGATACTTGAGACTTAAAAGAAATGAAAGAATTCTATAAGAACTTTCTGACTCCATCAGAAAGAGCAATATAAGAATAACGGGCATACCAGAAGGAGAAGAAAGAGAGAAGGGAACAGAGAATATTTTCAAACAAATTGTCGATGAGAACTTCCCAAACTTGTGGACAGAACTGAATCCTTGAATCCAAGATGCAAATACAACACCTAATTTCCTCAATCCCAGCAGGTCGTCTCCAAGGCACATTGTATTGAAGCTGTCTAAAATCAACGACAAAGAAAGAGTCCTCAAGCAGCCAGGGAAAAGAAGACGGTAACCTACAAAGGAAAGCCCATTAGATTATCATCAGATTTCTCGGCTGAAACTCTACAAGCCAGGAGGGAGTGGAACCAAATATTCAAACTATTGAAAGAGAGAAATTATGAGCCAAGAATAATATATTCAGCAAAGATATCCTTTAGACATGAAGGAGGAATAAAAACCTTTCCAGACATACAGAAGCTGAGGGAATTTTCTAATACATGACCTGCACTACAAGAAATACTAAAGGAGGCTATTCGACCACCATCAAAAGGGACAATTTGTGGCAAACAAAACATAAATATGTGGATAGTAAAGGCCTGAATTGGAATATGGGAATGGAGAAAGTAGGCATGCTGAAGAAAATGAAATACTCTAAATATCAAACTTTCTTTTACATAAACTTAATGGTAAACCGCCAAAAAAAAAACCAGAACTGAAATATATGCTGTAATAAAAGAAGGAACAGGGGGAAACATCATAGAATATCACCACACAGAAATAGTAGAAAACAAAAAGGCAAAGAAACAATGGAGACACAGTCTTACCAGAAAACTAAAGATAGAATGATAGTAAATTCTCACATATAAATAATCACCCTAAATGTAAATGCACTGAACTCACCAATAAAAAGGCAGAGTTGCAGATTGGATCAAAAACCTAAACCCAACCATATGCTGTCTCCAAGAGACACATCTCAGCTACAAGGACAAGCACAGACTCAAAGCTAAAGGGTGGAAAATTGACACTCCAAGCAAATGGTACCCAGAGAAAACAAGGTGTAGCCATAATGATATCAGATGAAAAGTCCTCAGGGTGAAAAAGATAACAAGACACAAAGATGCACATTTCATAATGCTAAAGGGGACTATACAACAAGAAGAGATAACAGTCATCAATATTTATGCCCCCAATCAGGGAGCGCCAAAATATACGAAGCGACTACTAATAGAACTAAAGGGAGAAATTGACCAAAACACAATTATAGTAGGGGACTTAAATACATCATTGACAGCTATGGATAGATCATCCAAACAGAAAATAAATAATGAAATAACAGCCCTAAATGACACATTAGATGAAATGGACATAATTGACATATATAGAGCACTTCATCCATAAACATCAGACTATACATTTCTTTCCAGTGTACTTGGAACATTCTCAAGGATATACCATATATTGGGACATAAAACTAGCCTCAGCAAACTTAAGAAGACTGAAATCATACAAAGCATATTCTCTGATCACAAGGCTTCGAAATTGCATATCAAATGCAAAAAGAAAGCAGGAAAAACCACAAATACATGGAGATTAAACAACATACTTTTAAAGAACGATTGGGTCAAAGAAGAAATTACAGGAGAGATCAAAAGATACATAGAAACAAATGACAATGAAAATACATCCTACCAAAATTTTTGGGATGCAGCGAAAGCAGTTTTAAGAGGGAAATTTACAGCATTACAGGCCTATCTCAAGAAACAAGAAAAATCCCAAAAATATAACCTCACATTATACCTTAAAGAACAAGAAAAAGAAGAACAAATGAAACCCAAGTTCAACAGAAGAAAGGAAATAATAATAATAAGAGCAAAACTAAATGAAATAGAGGACAAAAAGACATTAGAAAAAATTAATGTGACAAAGAGCTGTCTCTTTGAAAAGATTAACAAAATTGACAAACCCTTAGCTAGGCTCACTGAGATAAAAAGAGAGAAGACACTAATTAACAAAATCAGAAATGAAAAAAGGGGAAGTTATCATGGATGCCACAGAAATACAAAGGATCATCCAAGAATACTATGAAGGAGTATATGCCACCAAAATCAATAACCTAGAGGAAATGGACAAGTTTTTAGAAACATATAGCCTTCCTATGCTAAACAATGAAGAACTGGGAAATCTAAACAGACTGATCACCAGTAAAGAAATTGAATCAGTCATCCAAAACCTTCCCAAAATCAAAACTCTGGGACCAGCTGGCTTCACTAGTGAATTCTACCAAACCTTCAAAGAGGATCTAATACCAATCCTGCTCAAACTCTTCCAAAAAATTGAAAAAGTGACAGTACTCCCTAATGCATTTTATGACACCAACATTACCCTGATACCAAAACCTGGTAAGGACAACACATAAAAAGAAAACTACAGACCAATATCTTTGAAGAACACAGATACAAAAATCCTAAACAAAATTCTAGCAAATCGAATACAACAATACATTAAAAAGATTATTCGTCACGAACAAGTGGGGTTCATCCCAGGAACACAAGGATGGTTCAACATACACCAATCCATCAATGTGACACATCACATAAACAAAAGAAAGGACAAAAATCATATGATTATATCAATTGATGCAGAAAAAGAGTTTGACAAGATGCAACATCCATTAATGATTAAAACATTTAATAAAATAGGTATAGAAGGAAAATACCTTAACATAATAAAGTCCATATATGACAAACCCTCACCTAATCTCATAATTAATGGTGAAAAACTGAAGCCCTTTGCTCTATATTCAGGAACATGACAGTGCTGTCCTCTATCACCTCTGCTTTTCAACATAGTGTTGGAAGTCCTCACCAAAGCAATCAGGCAAGAGAAAGAAAAGAAAGGCATCCAAATTGGGGATGAAGAAGTTAAATTATCACTCTTTGCAGATGACATGATGCTATATATAGAAAACCCTAAAAACTCTACTAAGAAGCTATTAGAAACAATCAACGAATACAGTAAAGTGGCTGGCTACAAAATCAACGCGCAAAAGTCCAGTGCATTCCTATATACTAACAATGAAATCTCAGAAAAAAAAATAAAAAAGACAATTCCTTTTGAAATTGCAGCAAAAAGAATAAAATAACCTAGGAATAAACTTAACCAAGGATGTGAAA
The DNA here is from genome assembly GCF_057876585.1 of Rhinolophus sinicus. Classification (NCBI taxonomy): domain Eukaryota; kingdom Metazoa; phylum Chordata; class Mammalia; order Chiroptera; family Rhinolophidae; genus Rhinolophus; species Rhinolophus sinicus. Next base: position 71,419,028 of record NC_142518.1, on the reverse strand, counting down.
GACCTACATGCTGAAAACTACAAGACATTTTTAAAAGACATTGAAGAAGACACAAAGAAATGGAAAGACATTCCGTGCTCATGGATTGGAAGAATCAGTATAGTTAAAATCGCCATATTACCCAAAGAAATACACAGATTTAATGCAATCCCCATCAAAATCCCAATGGCATTTTTAAAAGAAATGGAACAAAAAATCATCAGATTGGTCTGGAACCAAAAAAGACCCCGAATAGCCAAAGTAATCTTAAGAAAAAAAGAACAATGCTGGAGGTATCACACTCCCTGACTTTAACTTGTACTACATGGCAACAATAGTCAAAACACCATGGTATTGGCAGAAAACCAGACACATAGACCAATGAGAATGGAGAACTCAGAAATAAACCCACATAAATATAGACAGACAATTTTTGACAAAGTAGCAAAAACATACAATGGAGAAAAGACAGCCCCTTCAATAAATGGTGCAGGCAGAATTGGAAAGCCATGTGCAAAAGAATGAAACTGGACTGCTATCTGTCACCACGTACCAGAATTAATTCAAAATGGATCAAAGACTTAAACATACAACTTGACACAATAAACTGCATAGAAGAAAACATAGGTACTAAACTTATGGACCTTGGGTTCAAAGAGCGTTTTATGAATTTCACTCCAAAGGCAAGGGAAGTACAAGCTAAAATAAATGAATGGGACTATATCTAAGTTAAATGTTCTGCACAGCAAAAGAAACCATCGACAAGATAAAGAGTCAACCAACTGAATGGAAGAAGATTTTTGTGAACAGAGCCTCGGATACGGGGCTAATATCCAAAATGTACAAGGAACTCATGCAACAAAATATGAAACAACCCAGTTGAAAAATGGGCATAGGACCTGAAGAGACATTTCTCCAAAGAGTACATACAACTGGCAAATAGACATATGAGAAAATGTTCAACATCACTAATCATCAGATAAATGCAAATCAAAACCACAATTAGATATCACCTCACCCCAGTCAGAATGGCTATCATCAACAAGACAAATAGTAACAAGTGTTGGAGAGGCTGTGGAGAAAAAGGAACCCTCATACACTGTTGGTGGGAATGCAGACTGGTGCAGCCACTATGGAAGGCAGTGTGGAGGTTCCTCAAAGAATTATGAATAGAATTACCATATGACCCAGCAATCTCTCTCCTGGGTACCTACCAAAAAATATGAAAACATTTATACATAAAGACACGTGTGTTCCAATGTTCATTGCAGTTTTATTTATGGTGGCCAAGACATGGAAACAACCAAAATGTCCTTCGATAGATGAATGGATAAAGAAGTTGTGGTATATATACACAATGGAATACTATTCAGTGGTAAGAAAAGATGAAATAGGACCATTTGTGACAACATGGAAGGATCTTGAGAGTATAATGCTAAGCAAAATAAGTCAGAGAGAAAAAGCAGAGAACCATATGACTTCACCGATATGTGGTATATAAACCAAAAACAACAAAAGAACAAGACAAACAAATGAGAAACAGAAACTCATAGACACAGACAATAGTTCAGTGGTTACCAGAGGGTAAGGGGGGTGGGGGGTGGGAGATGAGGGTAAAGGGGATCAAATATATGGTGATGGAAGGAGAACTGACTCTGGGTGGTGAACACACAATGAGATTTATAGATGATGTAATACAGAATTGTACACCTGAAATCAAAATAGACTTTAAAACAAATTCTATAACAAGAGACAAACAACGATCCAGTCATCTCACTTCTAGGTATTTACGCAAAAAAACCCAACATGTTCCTTCGAAGGGATGTGTGCTTCCATATTTTCATTGCAGCATTATTTACAATAGCCATTTTGTGAAGGCATCCTGGGTGTCCATTAATGTTTGAGTGGATAAAGAAGAGTTGGTACATATGAATATAAACATGTCATCACTATTGTATATACCTGAAACTAATATAATGTATGTCAACTATAATTGGAAAATTAAAAAAAATAATAAATACATTAATTAATTAAAAAATGTATTTCCTGATGGGTTGCAAATATTAAATGGGTAAACTGAATTAGTTTAAATAATGTGGTTTATTCCTAAAATATGTTGAGGTTTGAAGAAAACTGAATACTGAAGAAATGGTTCTCCTGATGGGACAGTGGTAATTTTGAGTCACGAGACACTAATGTAAAGATTTATGCTTGTGTTCGGGAGGGACACTATAAGAAATAGAAGTAGGAATATAAACATGCATGGTTGACAGTATTAAAAATAATCTCTACGTCACCCAGTAGAATTCTAAAATAGGGAAAGATATGATTTAGATTAAGGTTGAATTGGCTGATGTAAGTCCTTAACAAGGAAGGAGAGTTAGAATAAACTGTCAACACTGTTCTGCTTCTCCACCAAAAAACAATTCACTTTTCTATAACATGTAGAGAAACTAGGAACTTGCATCTTTTCAGTATTAATCGGCCTATGATAGTCTGATGATTATGTAACTACTAGCAATGTTTTGGTCTTGGTTTGAAGATAGACATATGAAGTTTGAATTCCTACACAGAACGTAAGGATTTAAGATCTTGGTGAGCAATGGTCCAGCTCTTCTGTCCTTTGAGAGCCCCTACAGCACCCTTTCAGTGAAAAGTTATTCTCCCTCTTTTTACTTCTCTGAGATAGACTCACCAAAGAAAGAAGAGAATTTTGTGACCTGGAGCTCAAAGGCAATTATCACAGAACTAACACATTGGAAGGCCAACCCCTGTGAGATAATTATCATAACCTGAAGTATTTCTGCAGTGAAACTGATGTCAATAATTTCCATAAAGTTAATACTCCAGGCAATAAAGGAGGCTTGTGAAAGACTAATTTTTTTTCAGCAGTGCGGCTATTTCAAGTTGCTCATGACCAAAGTTGCACCATTCCAATCACTTACTCAGGCATGCTGGTCCTATTTTTTCTCATTGTGAATTAATAATCTCTTGGTCCTCACTCTTCTCTTGCAAGAAGTTTGCCATTAGTGTACTCTGTGCAAAATTCCTTGTCTACATTCCTGTGAGCTTGCTCATTACCCTTTTTTTCTCCCATGATTTAATATTTTAGAATAAAATATGAAACCAAAAAAGTGAACCAAGAAGTACAAATCTGAAAAATGTAGAAAGCTACTTTTTGAGAAGATGTGGTGAGGAACACTCAGAAACAATAGAAAAAAAACGTACTACTTGATGCAGTCATGAATCCTAATCAAATACATGTATCATACTAATATGAAGTACCATATTGTGTATTTAGAGAGAAAGAGAGGAAGAGGGAGGGAGGGAGAAAGGGAGGAGGGAAGAGAGAGAGAGACAGAGAGAGGGAGAGAGAGAGAAGAAGGATGAGAAGGAGAAGGAACAGGAGGAGAATGGGAAGAGGAGGAGGAGGAGGGGAAGAGCAAAGCAATTTTACTCCCCTACCCCACCCCCAACACACACTCCAGGCATTTCTCTCACTTCTCATCCAACAATATCAGGAATGTGTTTATCATTTACAGCTTTGCATATAGGTAATTAAGACAGCAAATGTGCTCTGCTTATGGGGCCATACATTAAATGGCTGTCAATCATTTATACCCAAGTTCACATTCCATTTTCGCTTTCCTACCAGAGGGCAGTAGCTTGAAACAGGATGCTGACAGGTCATTTAAATGATTGAGAGGAGGGGTAAACAAGAGGAAATGGAGCCTTCTGAGTTATTAAGGGTACTGGACTGACTGAAAAGAGCAAGGAAGGCACCAAAGGTGAGCTGGACTTACTCCAAAGGGAAAAAGAAAGCTTACTTTCCAACACTGTTGAGAATTGGCTCAATTTCAATGAACTACTAGAAGATTTTCTCAACTGTCCCAGTCTGAAGTAGTAATAGTGTATGACTGTAAGTGTTCTAAATATTCCACCAGTCAATATGTATCAGAACGCTTTTAGATTCTTCTTGGTCAGGACCAAATACTATTGTGGCTAAATTTAAACAATACTCAATCAGCCTAAAATAAGATACATAAGAGAGAAAAGCATAGACTTTTTATAGACATATCTGGCCATTCTGACTACAGCATTTGGTAATCACTGGAAAGGCCATCATTTACAGTTTGGCAGAGTGTGGCACCTGTGTGGCCAGTACAAGCTGACTGATACAAATGGCAGATTTGTACAACGTGTGTTTTTTCAATTTTCATTCATTATTTAATTAAAATTTTAACTTTTTAAAAAATATTATATTCCGGTTTACATGACAACATAATGATTAGACATTTATACCCCTCACAAAGTGATAAGCCCCCCCCCCAAGTCTATTAACCCTCTGACATTATATAAAGCTGTTACAATAACATTGACTATGCTCCCTTGGCTGTACTTTATATCCCGTGATTATGCATACACACACACATACACACACATTTAATTATAGTTGACATTCAATACTATTCTACTTTAGCTTCAGGTGTACAACACAGTGGTCAGACATCAATACAATCTGTGAAGTGATCCCTTGCAATGTCCAGTACCCATATGGCACCCTACATACTCTTTACAACATTATTGATTATATTCCCTATACTGTATTTCACATCTCCATGAGTATTTTGTGACTACCAATTTGTACTTTCTAATCCCTTCACCTTCTTCCCTATCCCCAACCCCACCCCTTTCTGTCTAGCAACCCCATCTGTTTTTTCTCTGTGTCTCTTAACCTATTTCTCTTACCATTTGCAACAACATGGAAGGACTCAGAAAGTAGTATGTTAAGAGAAATAAGTCAGACTAAGAAAGGCAAATAGTACATGACCTCACTTATCTGTGGAATCTAAAGAACAGTATAAATGAGCAAACAAAACAGAAATAGACTATGAGATTCCCTAACTTTTAATAAATATCAAACATTTTTACTCACGAGGAGCCCCTTCAGCCATTTCAATAGCAGTGATTCCCACGGACCACACATCACTCTGCAAAGGAAAAGATGGCCCCCAAAATGTGACTTAAAATGTGAAACTTATAGTATTTAGAATCTCAAAACAATCTTTTGCTTGGGGGGAGTCAATGCCAGAGCCGTTTTATGGGTGTTCTATAATGAAGCTTTATTACAGACTGATGTTACAAGAAGACATTATCTGAGCTTGTGACCAGCTTGTATTGTACTACACAATTTGATATGCGATGGGGTTAAGTGACAGGAAAATTTATCTTTGATGTATTGCTATTGTTGATTTAACTGAAATACCAAAAGGAACTTGCTGTAAAGAAGTCTTTCCTATCACATAGACCTATTACCTGTGCCATCTTAGATAAAAGATTTAACTCTCTATACTTCAATTTCACCCTATGTAAAATGGAGATAACAATGGTATCCACTTCATAGTGCTGGTATAAATTTTAATTAAATTATATACATATACATATACATATACATATACATATATATATATTCAGCAGTTCTTTGAATATACTAAATTGAGGATAGAATTATTATAATTTTAGGAAATTATATTCAAGGAGGCTCTAGGAAATTATCCTTATGACTATTAACTGTACTTTGATTTTTAGAATGTGGAAACAGCACAAGGCTAGAGGTACACTGTCTGGCTGGATGACTCCTAACCAGGTTAATTGAATTATTAGAACCTCATTTTATAGATCTCTTAGCTTCAAAAGGTTGTTGTGATCTAAGTGTAAGCTTTCTTTCAGCTACCTGGGGCTAAAAATTAAAAATAAATCATTAATATGGGTGAAAATCCTTGGAAGACTACAAGAAAGTTACATCTACAAAGTATTATTTTTACAGAAGGCCACTTAAACAACTTTATGCTTCCATAGTCTCCATAGCTACTAATAGCACTGGACTATACACTAAGCTTTCAATAGATCTGCTTGCAGATCAAGCAGAGGGCATTTAAGGGAAAAGGGAAAGAGATGAAACTTGAATTAATCAACTTCAAGTATCCAGTCCTAGGTTCCACACAACGAAACCACAGTGAATTGTTTGGATGACTTATGATGTGGAGAGTGAGTGTGGTTTTCCCAGTCTATAGCAAATGGAGAGTTTTCCTTCCACATCAGCTTTTTGAAATGTGTACATAGATGTATATTGTCCAAATTTCAGCTTCAGTGGAAATTTTAATAAACAGCATGAATTGTTACTTAATTTGTCTATTCCACTGATCTTCTGTGGTTAGAAGGTGAACCATGCCAAGGATTTTCTCCATTACCCGTAGCGATCAAATTATTATTTTTTTCTTTTTGGAGCTAGGTCACTGTGGGGATTAATAATTGACTTTACATTTATTCATTTTTAAGTTTGCAAAGCCCTCTTTCCCTGAAAGTTAAATTCCATATAAAGCCACATAATATTTTACCAAGAAATTGCAAGCAACATGAACTAGACATTCTTCCTCAAATACGGATAACTCCCAATTGTCTATTTTGTCTACATTCTTAGAAAATATTATTTTTATCCATGTAATCAAACCACATATTGAAATAGTGGTTAGTTCTTCTTATTAGCGTTTAATGTGAAAAGAGGAGCTGTCTGAATTTTAATTCTTGTATTTTATCATTTTAAAGTAAACATTACTCAAAAGTCCTTTCCAAATTTTTATTCCCACTATCTGAATCTTCACACTTACTCTGTAATCATAGGAGCGTCTTGGGTCCTCGTCACAGTCAATCACCTCAGGTGCCATCCAATATGGTGTCCCGATGAAGCTATTTCTCCTCCCATTAGTTCTGCTCACCTGGGCACTCACTCCAAAATCCACTGCAAAATTCAGCATATGTCAAAATAATTAATCAGTAACAAAAAGCTCAATAAGTTATTGCTTTAACTTGGAAAGCCAATACAAAAGCCACAATGGATAACAGATTTTTATTCCAGCCGAGCAAACTTTACCATGAAGTCTACTCCAGGAATACTGGGAAATAGGCCTTTTCTGATATTTATTTTGGAAAGAGACTCAGCCGTGCTATTATAAATCTACAGTAGGTTTGGCTGAATGTTTACCATGAATATTAAAAATAAAGTTCCATCAGTACACTCTGAACCTCTGAAGTGATAACATATGTAGTATTTGGACCTGCCACCAAACTGGAGGAAGACCAACACTATAAGCAACATCTAAGAAATCTAAAACCTAGTAATAGTTTATTAGGAAGCCTCACTCATGACATTAGAAATTCCTATCACACTGATACTATAAATGAGTTTTTTGCTAGAATTTAGTTTAAGTTCTTCTACAGATCTTCTGAATCAGATGCAAATATTTACTGTGGTATTCATATCTTAGCTTAGACTATAAAAGTTCAGCCTTCTATTCATCTGTGGGATACATTATATGAAAATATTTTGTATGGTATCCTCAGAAACAGACAGAAAATGGCTAAAGTAGACTGGAGTTATTTAGTCCAGAAAAAATAAGACAGGGATAAAAAATGGAGTATATTTTCTAATTTAGAATGGTTTCCAGGAATCAAGAAGATGGAGAACAACAATGACTAAAAAGTAGCTTGAAGGATTTAGGAGAAGAAAAGAAAAATTTAAAAGTTAAGAGTTTAAAACAACAAAAAGTCCATAATGTGTGAACATCATCATTGGGTGTTGTACAATCTCATTATCTAGATTATTTTTGGAGAATAGGTTAAATCAGAACTCAGCATTGTCACTACTCCTGAAGGCCAACTTTAAGGACCAATAAGTACCTATGAAGGCCATAAGTTGATATATGACATTCATGGAAGAAAATGAAAGGAGAAAAGACTAGAAGAAACAGTGATCACTGGAAGAAAGGGTGGGGGGGAAGAAAAGTTGAAATTAAAAGTAGAGATGAGACCTCCAGAGTTGCATAATTTAACCTTTCCTTTAATGACGTAGGGACCAGAATATGAGGATAATTGGTCAACTGCCATTACAATACAATCATTTTCCAGTCTCCGTCCTTTCTGTTACTCCCTTTGACTGTCATTGGAGTTGCCCTCTGCAACCTTCTCCTTAAAAAACGTTGCTTAAAAATATGCTAGAACCTGAGAAATCAAAAATCATATGTACAAGAGTTATGTGTAATACAAGTCTGATTAAATTCTAATCCAATGCTAAAAGGTCTCTCCTACAGAGTAAAGTAAATAAGCTTTAGTGCATGGACTTTGTGACAGATTCTTCAGCGGCTTTTCACTTACTTACAATTTCTCCTCCGTGTTGCAAATAGTAGGGCTGGCCAGCAACTTGATCCAAATATACGGGAGTTCTACCACATGTAAACATAGTGTGTAGCCTTGTGACAGAATATCTATCCTGCACATTTGAATGTGAAATTCAAATTCCCCTCATGTATTTTAACACAGTGTCTTAAAATAGTTTCTAGCTTTTTAGCTTTTAGACATAAAAGACATAATATGTTTTCTTGAAAATACTTTTCACTTATTTCAAGAACAATTACCTCATGTTTCTTCTACAAATATTCAACGAAAAACATTCTCAGTGAATGAACAAAATCTATTCTGGTTGTATTTGTTTAGCAGGAAAATGAGAACTATCCTAAGGTCATGCTAGAGACATGGTAGGCAAGAACTGATATGATTAAAAAATATATAGAATTTGATACCAGTGATTTATGTTTGTATCGATGAAGTTATCTGCCACATGGTATTATTTTAAAACCAACCAACAATATTTACTTTAAACTTTAAAAGATGTAAAATATTTTTCCTATATGACTGTGAGACAACGTGTATTGTTATTTTCCTATAAATTATGTCATTCTGAGCCCTGGAATAGAAGGCCAGAGACTTTCTGGTCTTTTGATTTCTAATTCTGAATTTGATTTGGATATTACTGAAGCATCATTTCTAATTGATATTAGTTCTTTAAATATTTGAGGGAAATTCCAAAGAAGCAATTTGTGCTTAAGTAATTTAAAAGTTCTTTGATATTCTTTGGAAAGTATGGCTCTGTGATATGGAAGAATTGTCTTTTTTGTTTGATCCTTGTCCATGGTGTGGAAACTTGCACATGGTAAATTCTCAATTGAACTGTTGAAATAAATATAATAGGTAGGTCTGATAGAGGATAAAGCAATGATCAAATGTAAATCTCCCATTATAATTTAAAAGTCGTTTTTATCTACATGATTTCAGAGAAACAGTTAGGTGCATCCTTGTCTTATCCCACCTGCCTTCCCAAATAAATTTTCAAATGTTGACTGGTTTTGCAGGCAGGGAAGACACAGCTTAAATAAGTAAAATATATTGTTAGTAACATGATAGGAAACACAATTATCTCAAAGAACTTTTCTTCTTTTAAAATTTATTTTTTAAATTTATTAGGAACATTTGTGACAACATGGATGGATCTTGAGAGTGTAATGCTGAGCGAAATAAGTCAGACAGAAAAAGCAGAGAACCATGTGATTTCACTGATATGTGGTATATAAATCAAAGAACTTTTCTCCAGTAAGCTATTTGGACTTCGCTTAAAGTATTGCAAAAATAAACTTACCTAGTTTTACCTCAGCATTATGAGTCAATAGCACATTCTGACCTTTGATATCCCGGTGAATTACGCGGTGTGCATGAAGATGAGCTAAGCCCTGCGTAAAATATATTTGTATTTTTTTAAACAAAGCCACAACAGTATATATATTTTTCTATTTTTCTGGTCCTGTTCTTAGTATTTTTGGAAAAACTTTTGGTAATAAAAATGGCTCAGATTTGCATTTTTCAGACAAAATTCTTTCTTTAGGCTGGAATTACTACAACCAGTTCCCAGAAACACTACTTTTGGCTATAAGGAAAGGAAAATAAATCAGGCACCCATGAAAGAAAAAGAACACCAAAAAGTAGTATTTGTGTATACCTTGGGCCATTTACCTTTCTTTCTAGCCTCCATAATTCCAACTAACCCTAAGAGTAAAGATATGGACATCTTAAATATCATAGCTCAGCCATTGTTTTGCTCTATTCCTCACCCAACCATTTATTTAGTCCAAAATATTTTCTGGTCAACCTTGTAGGCTGAGAATGTGGGTAAATTGGAAATTCATTTTAAAGCATTTACAGTTTGTATTGGCCTATCACACTGGCTCCACTAAAACTAACCCATGACCTGGCTTCAGTGAGATCACTCCAGATACTAACTGGGAATTAATAATAGCAGTAACAGTGAAAACAGCTAATATTTACTGAGTTCTTATTCTTTGCCAAGCAATATGTTGAGTGCTCTACATGGAAGAGATTATTAAATCCTCAGAACAACCACTTGAGGAAGGTGCTAAATCACTCCATATTACAGATGAGAAAGGTAGGATTTGAAGAAATTAAGTAACTGACTCAAGGACACACATCTGATATGTGTTTAACCTGAGTATAAAGTCAGTCCAGAGTTTCTACTCTTAGCACAAGGGAATCCAATTAAGATGGGAGGAAGGACATTTTAACTTAGTATCAGTAGTGCTGTTTAGTTCTGCTCATATCCTTCCTGGGTGACCCTAAGCACTTAAGTCACAGGAAAAAATTGAGTTTGGTAGATCAAGTAGATTGTCACTCTCATACAATTTGGTTTTCAAAATAAAGAAAGTTTTAAAAGTAGGTAATTTTTCTAAGAGGATATCTGTCTACAAAATGAGTTCAGATGGTTTGGGGCCATTCTATAAAACATTGCCTTTCTGCCTCACCTTCATCTTAGTCTCTAATAACAGTGCTATGCTTTAAAAAAAAAAAAGCACTCTAACAAGCATAATAACATAATAAACACTTCCAGTGGTCTTGTCCATGGCCTTCTGAATACAATAATCTGAATTTGATGGACACATTAAAGGCCACAATCTGGAAGGACCTGGTTACAGACCCGTGGTCCACCTTAAAGGACATCACCTGAAAATCTGCTTTCTCTAAAGCCGTTTGGTGTTTTTTTGGTATCCTGATTCAGAGGTTATGTTTAGAATTATTCCACCATCCTATATGAACACTTTGTAAGATACATTGTATATATTACTCCCAAGTTTTTTCAAGGCTAGAAGAGACTGTATGAAGACTCACCTGAAGGATTTCTCGGCAGATATAAGCAATCCAATCTTCTTTCAAACTCTGATTTCTGGTCATTCTCACTACATCGGTGACTGAGCCTGCTGCACACAACTCCATGACCATCTGCAGGGAAGCCAGCAAAGTATCAAGAATTAAAAAGTAATTCTCTGAAAATAGCTGGAGAGTTTTAGTCCATATGGCTTGTATTTATACACAATGTTTAGAGATTAAGACACTGCAAAGACTAGCGCAATTGTCTGGTGGAAGACTCCAAAGGCTAGTGGAATTAGAAAGAGTTGGGAAAAATCCAAATAGAAGGCAGGAACTACACCAGGGATACTTAAGGAGCAGGTGGGATTTGATATAAGACTTAAAGGATACATAGTTTTGGATATGCTGAGAAGGAAGCACATTCAGTTTATTGAAAACAGAATGAGTACATGCCTTTAGAAAGAAGCTCGTGCAGGGGACAAGCCTGAGTGATGGTTGTTGTGGAACAGAAACTGTTTTGGATGTGGTAGGCTGTTTATTCTTTTCTATTTCATTAGATTGTTTGTACTCAGGTGTATGACAAGCAATAATATCAGTTGTCAACATATATAAATAAGGGGGTAATTTTCTGAAAAGAAAATCTTAGTATTCCAAAAGGAAATAAGGTATATTTTTCGAATATTCATGATTTGGGGTTTATTCTTTTGCTTCCCTTCAACTATGGAAATAATTAACTTGCCTATAGTTTTAAAAATACATCTTTTGTTCTATTGATAAAGTAGTTTTGACGTGGGCACTAATGCATGAACCAATACTTAAAGTTTGCTAGTTTAATTATAATAGATTATTCTCCTTCATGTCAGTCAGTCCTCTACTTAGTAAATGTATGGAAGCAAATTTACTAGTTGGGCACCTGATTCACTTACGGTAGAAATAAATTTTCTGAGAAACTGAATTATAAAGCAAAATCTGAATGAGACACTGTCAAAAATATTAGCCTTAAAATAAACATTTCTTATAAATAAATAATTTGGGAAAAATAAATGGCCTACAAGAATGCAACTGATAATTTTTCCTTTTGAGTTGTAGTTTGGAGAAAAATAATCTAGAATTTGAAAATAAAAACAAAACAGTTATAAAAAATAAATAAATAATAATAATAATAAATCTAGTCTTAATGTTGAAATGTAAATTCTTTTGAGATCTTCCGTACCCTGCTTCTCCATCTGCAATCAAATTGACTCAGTTCAAGGAAAAGTTTCCCAAGAAAGAGTTTCTCATTCCCCAACTTAATTTAGATTTATTTGTTATTTGTCTACATAGAATAGAGCATTTAGTTAACTGGACATTTGGGAGAAAATAAGGTTAAATTAAAGACCTCTAAATTTGCTGGTTATCAAAGTGTGGTACCCAGACCGGCAGCATCAACATCAACTGTGAACTTGTCATAAAGTACAATTTTGCGGACCCACAGCCCAGACCAACTGAATCAGTAACTCTGTGTGTGGCTCAGCAACTTACTTTATCAGGATATCCAGGAGATTCTGATGCATGATAAAGTTTGAGAGCCACTGTTTCAAATTTAGTCTCTTGTTGAAGACCTTTCTATAATGTCCACTGTCCTACTTCCTAAAGCCCATTATATAAAATGTAACAGAATCTTTCCTTGACATTTGAAGATCCTGAAAAGTCTCAGTCATAATTTTAGAAAAAATACTATTTCTTGACTTGGACTGAAAATGGAAATGTCGCAAGTGTACACTAGCCCCTGCTAATGTTTTAAATGTTCTTTTTCAAATAAAGGTATCCTTGACCAAAGCTCATTTTCTTTTGATTTGACTTTTTATTGTATAGTGGAAGGCAGAAACAATTCTGGTAACTGTAGTGTGGGTTTCAGTTAGCTTTTAAAATACCTCATTGATCTGTAATTTGTGATACTGTAGGTATGATGACTAAGAAAAGGGTAAGTGAACTAAAAATTTAGAAAAGAGTTTCTAGGAGTCAGATTTAAACATAAGTACATATACTTAGCAAACACTTAAAATGCACCCATATGTTCATATCAAATGCTAATTAGAATTGATACTTATCAAGTCATTATTTCCATCAGGCAGTCTCCTTAGTCATATCTCTAATTTACCAGCAAATTAATAATTACATAAAATTAAAAGCAGCAAAACTAAAACTATACTTGAAAAGAAATATGTTAGAAATTTCAGTGTTCATTTGAGTCCCCCCCCCACCCGCACCCCCCGACCATCCTACCCCCAAGCCCCTTGCCAGGTACTTAAGTTATTTTTTTTTTCCATATTTTATCCCTCCCATCTCCAGGAATTAGAGAACATTTTGTCATACTCTTTTGAGAATTTGAATGCTTAACTTTCCCTGTAAGTGCACAAAAGGGGCATCTCAGTTTATGAAAGTATATGCCCTCAAGCGACACCTAGTCTTATGGAATAACATCAAGGTAATTAAATACATACCCAAAGTTGGTGCCTCTGGCCAGGGGGACTCAGCTTGAAAAATGCACCATAGAAAGACACAATGTTCTTGTGGAAAGAGTACTTCTTCAAAAGGTTGAGTTCAGTCCTGAGATCTTCTTCCTCATCCTGCAGAATAAGAATAAAGCTCCTAAACTGCCATTCAATGACACTGGGAGTCTAAATTATAAAAGGGGAATCCTATGGCCACCTATTATGTCCCACAGCTATTTATAATAAAATCTCAACTAGAATTGTCAGAGAACGGACATCTCCAGTTAACTGGGAATTTGGAGAAAACAAAAGTTAATTTGAAGTTGTTTTAATTCAATGGTTCTCAAAATGTGATCCCTGGACCAGCAGCAATGGCCATTGTATGAAGTTTTCACTGAATGGCATCACAGTTTTGTTTGTTTGTTTTGTAACAGTTTTATTGAGATATAATTTATATACCATACAATTCACCCATTTAAAGTATAGAATTCACTGCTTTTTAGTATACTTACAGATTTATGCAACTATCATCACAATCAATTTTAGAACATTTTTGTCACCCCCCAAAAGAAACCCATACCTTTTAGCTATCACCCTTAAATTCTGCCACACACATCTGAGCTTTAAGTAACCATTAATATCCTTTATGTCTATAGATTTATCTATTCTGGTAATTTTATATAAATGATAATCACATAATACATGGACTTTTGTGACTAGTTTTTTTGCCAAGATTCATCAGTGTTATCACACTTACCAGTAGTTCATTCTTTATCATTTGTCATTCATTAAATGATGGAAATTTAGGATATTTCGACCCTTTGGCTATTATAAATAATGCTCTTATGAGCATTTATATAAAGTTTTTGTGTGGTTCTGTTTTCATTACTCTTTAGTATATGCCCAGGAGTGAAAACGTTAGGTCAAATTCTAACATTTTGGTAAAATGCCAAACTGTTTTCTACAGTGGCTGCACCATTTTACATTTCCAAAAGCAATGATAATTCCAATTCCTCCATATCCTCACAAACATTTATTATTTTATGTTTTATTAATATCACCATCCTAGTGGGTAAAAAGTTGTACCTCATTGTGGTTTTGATTTGCAAATCTCTGATAACTAATGATGCCAAGGATCTTTTCACATGTTTCTTGTCCGTGTGTATATGATATTCAGAGGAATGTCTAATCTAAACTCTTTGCCCCTGGTTTTTAATCAGGTTATTTGTATTTTCATTACTGAAACATAAGTTTTACTTCTATGTTCTAGATACAAGTACTTTATGTGGAATATGATTTGGAAATATTTTCTCCCATTCTGTGGGCTTTCTTTTCACTTTTTTGATAGTGCTCTTTGAGGTACAATAAAAAAATAATGAAGTCCAATTTATTGATTTCATGTTTTGTTGTTCGTATTTTTTTTTAATTTAATTTTATTAAATTTACTGGGGTGACAATTGTTAGTAAAATTACATAGATTTCAGGTGTACAATTCTGTATTACATCATCTATAAATCCCATTGTGTGTTCATCACCCAGAGTCAGTTCTCCTTCCATCACCATATATTCGATCCTCCTTACCCTATGGCAACCACTAAACTATTGTCTGTGTCTATGAGTTTCTGTTTCTCATGTATTGCCAAATATAAGACCATGAAGATTTACCCCAACATTTTCTTGTAAGCATTTTATAGCTCGGGCTCTTAGATTTAGGTCTTTGTTCCAAATTTAGCTAATTTTCGTATTAAATAAGTGTCCAACTTCATTCTTTTACATGTGGATATCCAGTTTTCTTAGTAATATTTGTTGAAAAGACTATTCTATACCCATGAATTGTCTGTGCACCCTTTTCAAAAATCAGTTTAATATATATATATATATATATATATATATACACACACACACACACACACACACACACACATATATGTATAAAGAGTTCTATTCGATTTATCTATATATATGCTTGTCCTTATACCTGTACCACACAAACTTGGTTAGTTTGTGATTCAGTGTGTTTTAATGGCACGGGTTTGATCTGTGCTGATCTGTTTTAAAATATATGCTTCAATTCTGGTCAAGGTGATGGAGTAGGTAAATACTGTACTTGCATCCTTTCACAACTACATGAAAATTACAACTAAATTATAGAACAACTATCACTGAGAATCACCTGAAGTCTAGCTGAAAAGAAGTTGCATAACTAAGGATATACAGAAGAAACCATTTGAAACTGGTAGGACGGGTGGACACACAGAACTGGCTGATCCCCATACCCACATGTGGGGATTAAAAATCAGGAGGGATATCTGGGCTGCAGAGGTCCGCCTGAAGAGCAAGGCGTCCCAGTCCCTCAACAAGCTCCTCAGTCCAGGGTTTCACTGCTGAAAAGAGAAGTCCCACAACTTCTGGCTATGAAAACCAGCAAAGACTCTGGATAAGCGAGACAAAGTGCTGCTGGAGTCTCTGGCATTCCTCTTAATGGGCCCACACAAGGACTTACTTACTTGCTGACGGATTCAGCTCTCAGCTCCATCACTGGGGAAACCACTCAAAACACACCAAGGACATACTGGGAGGAACTGAATTGATGGATTCAAGGCAAGAGTTGGAGGGGCAGCTTTCTCCCAGACAGAAGTGTTCGCAGAAGCCATTATTTCTTTGTTGAGCCCTAACTTCTTCCAGTGTGCAGACACATGTAGCCACCATATCTATGTCTCCATCAACCTAGCTAATACTGTTCACCCCATACTGGTTCCCTGGGTAAGAAAACAAGACTCGTGCATATGCTGCCTACAAAAGACTCACTTCAGATAAAAAAACACACAAAGACTGAAAGTGAAAGGTGTGAAAAAGTTATTTCATGAACATGGAAATGAAAAAAATAAAAAAGCTAGGGTAGCAATACTTATACCACAGAAAATAGACCTTTAAACAAAAGCTATAACAAGAAACTAAGAAGGACCCAGTAATCCATTTTTGTGTGTATTTATCTGAAGAAACACAAAACATTACTGCGAAGGACATGTGCATTCTTACATTCACTGCAGCATTATTTATAATAGCCAAGATATGGAGGCAACTTGGATGTTCATCAATGGAAGCAAAACAGATTAATCTGTCCCAGACCTTTAAAATCAACCCCTAAAATTTAGCATGAATTTTACTATCTAACGATAACACAGATCCATAAAATTTATGGCGTTCATAAACCGAAATGTTCGTCAACGGAGACATTCGAAAACCGAGGTACAACTGTACATTTTTTGGTGCCCTCTGTATATAAATTTCATTCTATTATAATTTTAAAAAGGTCTCCTACTATATGTATAAAAGTTCAATTTATTTAACCTATTCAGGATGCTCTTATTGTACAGTGTGAAACATATTAATATTAATAGTATTTAAAGTAAGCAACACTTAAAGATACAGTTGAGATACAGTTGAGCTCCTAACCTATTGAGGCAGGTAGTTAGCATGACTTCAGGCTGTCAGGAATTCCCTGGTAGAATGAACAAGCACAGTCACATCTGCAAGGTCGTTGCCCTGAGAAACATCATTAGCACAAGACAGCTGGTTTGTTTCAAAAAGTCCCATTCAAAAAGTTCTGGTTTGTTTCAAAAAGCCTTCTCAGAAGCCTCCTCAAGGCTGAGAAGGTGATAAGAATGTACCAGTAGGCATCAGCTTTTCTCCTTAGATTCATAAGTAAAAGTATAAAAACAAGTGTCATGCAGTGTCGCTAGTCCTGCTCCCCGCACAAGAAGGCAGGATATGGTGAGGCCAAAAAGGAACACCAACAGCGTTATAGATAGGGAGTCATACCACTATATTCTTGATGGCAGCTGGTCGAGACACAAAAGCAAACATCCTCCCATACCCCAATGAGGGGTCTTCCTGCACCCCAGTCTCACTGGCAGCCTGGCGAGACATAGGAAGTAGGATCCACGCGATTAGCAATCCGCCATCTGCTTGCTAACCACACTTGCTAGCCATGATCTGCCATCCGCTTGATTGCCTGCCAATCAACCAACCCACAACCCTTTGCTAACTGCAATCTGCCCTTCCTAGCCCAGCCACAGCAGTTATATCAGTGGCCAATGGCTAACTGGTTACAGCTGATGACCAACTAGTAACAGCTGATGGCCATCTACTACCCAAGCCAGCACCTTTACATGTAAGGCCGAGAGCCTGGAAACTGCTCTCTGGGACTCTGTCCCCACAAGTCTGTGCGTTAGCTAGTGGGCATCCCAGCTTCGGGTACCCCTGCCCACTTGGGATCTGTAATTCTTTGCTTTGATAAACTATCCTCTTCTGCAACCTCTCCAGTGCATGCTTCCATTCTTCAGTTTCATGCAACTATGATCTTGGTGCACATAACATAGCATCAGAATCCTACATCATTTATTGGGGGCTCGTATGGGATTGAAGCAGAGGTAATCACACTGCTTCTGCTACTACTTGCCCGGCTTCAGGCTTCCATTTTAATGACTCTCAACAAAACTGGACCTCTGTCAGCCACTTAAAAGTGAATAGCACAGCTATTCTGCAGTGGGTCCCGAAGGCTCCCTGGGTCTTCCCCTGGCCCGACTGCCTGGAAGGGTACTGATCAGAGGCTGTCTCTCCCCCTCTCTGCTACTTTCTCCTATTCCTCTGCTGTTTTTTTCCTTTTTGCGAGGAGGCTGAATACTGGTGTGTGGCTAGGATTGTGGGCCTTTGCAGACAACTGAGGGGCTCTTTCCATGGCTACACTGTGGTGGGTCCCAAAGGTCTCTCTGGTCCCTTCCCAGCCTGACCGCCCATAAGGGTGCCAGTTGGATGACTCCTCCATCTATACTGCTATTTTTCATCCTGTCACCATCTCTCCTCAGCTCTTGAAATGCTGGTCCAGGGTCTCTTCCCTGTGAGACCTCCTCAACACTCTCCACCAGCCTCAAGACATCTTAAGGTAAGAACATGGACCTCTGTCTCTATAGAACATCTCTTGTTACTCAGGATAAGATTTACTGGCGTTTGGCATACTCTCTCATATCATCCTATTGGAATCTCCTCCACGTTTTAAAGTACAAATGGAGGTGTCCTGACATTCACACTGAACATGTCTTGTTTTTGTAACCTTCCCACCAATTACTGATTTTTCCAATAACTGTTTAGCAGCCCAAGTCCATCTAGGACAGCACCCGTGGGGTCCCGAATTTCTCACTGCTTTCCTTTTACACCTTTGTTTTTGCGAACCATCAGACAACATCCTTGGGGAAAGCCAACATATTCCGGAGTTGCTTTTCCTTAAGGCAACTGCCTTGTCCGAAGCCTTCTGGGGCTTCCAATACCTTTTTGTGCCCCCTAACACATTGGACTACATGGCCTCCCTCCACACCCTTTCGTCCAAGCAAGGTACCTTCTTTACAGACTTTGAGCATATACTCCCTGCTTAACTATCTTTATTTGAAAGGCCACCATTACTTTGACCACACCATCAATTTTTGAGACACCCAGAGTTTGGCCATACACCCCTCCACTTTAAGACACCTCATTATTGGCCACTGCCTTTATCGGCCTGCGGGCCAGCACCAAATATTCAGGCGGGGACACACATGGATTTGGGTAGTCGCTCACTGGGGACATGGGCCAGGCAGCCCAGGTAAGCACAACTAACTCTGGCATGGCGTGTCTCCCTACATGCTTCAGAACAGGTCGTGCAGTCTCCTTGGCCCAAGCTTCTAGGGGACACCCTAGACAACGCTATTGGGAGATGAATTGCAAAGGGATGCCTTTCTTTTTGCCTTCCCCTTCAGATGGGCAATCAGCCTTCATGTGCCTTCACCTCCCTGAATTGCACCTTGAAACACTGAGACAAATCTGACCCTCAGACTCTGAAGAAGTGGTGCCTGGTCTTCTTTTGTTCCAAGGTTTGGCCTCAATACAAACTAGAAGATGGGGAAACTTGGCCTTTGGATGGAAGTAATAACTATCATACTATCATACAGCTAGATCTGTTTTGCAGATGGGAAGGCAAATCATCAGAAGTTCCATATGTGCAAGCTTTTTTCTCTCTAAGGGACAACCCAGACTTCTGACAAAAGTCAAAGTTGACCCAGCTCTTTTGGCTGTGATTTCTTGTCTCCCTCCTCTAAAGAAGACCCATTCAAAGGAACCTCCAACGGGACCCTCCTCTTCAGAGGAAGTCCCCTCAGTAGACACCCAGTCAGAGGAATGTCCCAAAACTCTATACCCTACCCTTCCTCCTTAGCCGGCTCCTGTCCTGGCTCCCTCTTGTTGCTCTCCATATCCAGGACCTCCTGTACAAAAGCACCCCCAGCTAGGAGCAAATCTTCCTCCCTTACAGGAGACGACAGGAGAATTTGGGCCTGTGAGGGCTCAAGTCTCTTTCTCTCTACAGGATCTCAGACAAATAAAGGGAGATCTAGGGACGTTTTCAGACGATTCTGATAAATATATAGAAGTTTTCCAGAACTTAAACCAGGTCTTTGACCTCTCTTGGAAAGATGTGATATTATCTGTAAATCAGACTCTCACTAATTCTGAGAAACAAGCAGCCTGACAAGCTGCCGAAAAGTTTGGAGATGATCAGTTCCTAGCATATCATGATGAACAGGCAGAACGAGACTCCATTTGGGAGTATTTCCCTACAGGGAAGTAAGCAGTACCCACTAATGATCCACAATGTGATCCTGATACAGCCATGGGAAATTGGCTGAGAAAACACTTTCTGGCATTCATATTAGAGGGACTGAGGAGAACTAGGACCAAACCCATCAATTATTCAAAGCTGTCTACTATTAGCCAGAATTTGGAAAAAAATCCCCCAGACTTTTTAGAAAGGCTCAGGGAGGCCCTCATTAAATACACTCGTATCGGGCCAAACACCCTCAAAGGGGAAATTCTTCTAAAAGACAAATTTATAACTCAGGCTGCCCCAGATATCTGCAGGAAATTACAAAAATTGGCTATTGGCCCTGAAGGCACCTTGGACCAGTTATTCAAGGTAGCCAACACCGTCTTTTACAATCAGGACCAGGAGGAAGCTCAGGACAAGGAGAAGGAAATAAGAAAAAAGGTGGAAGTATTGGTGGCTGCCTTACAGGCTACAACCCAACAGGGTACCCAGGGAAAGTCTGATTGCTACCATTGTGGATAGTCTGGTCACTGGCGAAGGGAATGCCCATGGTGACTGGAGCCGACCCAGAGACCTCCATGGCCCTGTCCCAGCTGTGAAGGGGATGACTGGAAGTCAGACTGTCCCCGGTGGCCTCCACCTTCAAGACCAGCCTCGCCCAGCCAGACTCCCACATAGGACTGAGGGGGCCCGGGACTTCTAACAGAGGCTTCTTTGTCCCATCTAATCATCGGGACTCCCGAGCCCTGGGTAACCCTAGAAGTAGAAGGAAAATCTATTGATTTCCTTCTAGACACAGGAGCCACCTAATCCATCCTCCTCTCCAACCCAGGGACCCTCTCTAATTGAGATGTTACTGTCCAAAGAGTAATGGGCAAGCCAAATTACTAAATATTTTTCCCAGCCCTTAGGCTGCATATGGGGTGACCTAATGTTCTCCCCTTCTTTCTTAATCATTGCAGAAAGCCCTACCCCACTACTGGGTACAGACATTATGCCTGAGATGGGAACTATTATTCTCCTAGTCCCTGGAAGTATTCCTAGCTGCCTCCCGGTAATGGAAGCCAACATCAACTCTGATATTTAGGCCTCACAAGGGGTAATTGGTCGTGCCTTCATGGCTACTCCAGTCCACATTCATCTTAAGGACCCCACTCTATTTCCTTGCCAGAAACAATACTCTCTAAAACCCGAGGCATGGAAAGGACTAATACCAACCATTAACAATCTCAAATGACAAGTCCTTCTTAGAGAATACAGCAGTCCTTGCAATACCCCCATCTCAGGAATTCCCCAAACCAAATGGGGAATGGAGACTAGTTCAAGACCTCTGGTACATCAATGAGGCAGTTATTCCTAGACACCCTATAGTTCCAAATCCTTACACACTCTCAGCCCAAATATCTGAGACTACCAGATGGTTCTTGGTGTTAGATCTAAAAGATGCCTTTTTCTAGATACCATACACCCTGACTCACAATATCTCTTTGCCTTTGAGGACCCTGAAAGCCAGCCTGCCTTATCTGGCCCTCTTGTTAGAAGGTCCTGTAATCCAAATATGGACCTGTTCCACCCTCAACATGGCCACATTTCTCCCTAAGATGGAGGAAGAATTAACTCATAACTGCCAACAAGTCTTAATGCAAACCTATGCTGCTAGAGCAGATTTACAAGACATACCCCTAGACAACCCAGATAGAACTCTTTTCACTGATGGGAGATCTTTTATACAAAATAAAACTTTTCTCATTTTTCTTTTATTCATTATTAGAGGGATTACCTCATGCTGTTGCCTACAATGCGTCTCAGCTTGCAGACCACCTAATGGCTGGCTATGATGGTCTACAAGACAACAACATTCTCACCTGGACTCGTTCATCTACCAGGGACCTTTAGATAGACCTCTAGACAAGTCCTAGCTGCTGGTCTCTCTATCCCCCTCCCCAACCTGAAGTAGCCAGAATGGTCATCACCCCTACTCCCTAATGGCAGTTAGGGTTTCGTCTTCAGAGGGAGGATTCAGGCAGGTTAGTTAGCATGACTTCAGGCTGTCAGGAAATCACTGGTATAATGAACAAGTACAGTCATATCTTCAAGGCCGTTGCCCTGAAAAACATCATTAGCACAGGACAGCTGGTTTGTTTCAAAAAGTCTTGTTCAGAAAGTCCTGGTTTGTTTCAAAAAGCTTTCTCAGAAGCCTCCTCAAGGCTGAGAAGTTGATAAAAATGTACCGATAGGCGTCAGCTTTTCTCCTTAGATACATAAGAAAAAGTATAAAAACAAGTCTTTCCTTTAGCTAATGGGCATCATTGCAGCTTTGGGTAGCCCCTCCTGCTTGGGAGCTGTAATTCTTTGCTTTAATAAACTATCCTCTTCTGCACCCTCTCCAGTACATGCTTCCATTCTTCTGTTTCATGAGACTACGACCCCAGTGCACATAACATAACATCAGAATCCTACATCATTATGAAATCCAGTGAAAATGGATACCATTGACTTCATTTGGGCATGAATTAGAAAAAGGCCAGTCGGCATGAAAAGTAATAAAGGGGTTAACTTCTAACTATCATTAGTTCTCCGTAGAATTTTCTTCATTCACCTTGACTTGATGGCCTGGGGTTAGGGGAAATACTTCTTTCAGCTAAAATGAATAGTTAACCGAATATATGCGTATCTAGTCAGTTATCATTTTCCTTCCTTGTTAACTTATTTGCTTCGACTGAGTAGAAAAAATAGGCAATTACTTTTCATATTTAGCTATATTGTGGTTGGGATTTAAAAATAGTTCTAAATAAATATATGGCAATGTACTAGGTTTTGTAGTATCCCCAAGTATTCATAATATATCTTGTAAAAAAAAGTTTGAAATCTAGGAAAATGGTTGGCAGCTGCAGAACATTATCATTTCCCTAGGATTTTCCAGTGGACTTACTCATAAACATTCATCTACCAGAAAACAAATTAGACACCTATTTGTCTTTAGGGGAAGTAGATGGTGCCTGATTTCTCCAATTGGGAACCCCATGGCAGGTTCTCTGCTTGTATTCATTGTATAATAAAGGCATGCACGAATAAAACAATCAACTTGGAGTAGGGTTTCTGGGGTGGGGGAATTCCTTCCCGCCCATTCTCAGGAAATTTTTTTGCTTTCCCATTCCTGAATCCCGAGAAAAGTTGGTCAGGAAATTGGGAAAATTGGCTCCTTGAACCCAGTAATACCCACAATGGGAAATAAACGTACTACTCACAATGTACCTCTTAGACATTTTTTCTATTTATCGCTATCTAAAGTTTCATTGTGTTACAATGTTACAGGCCACCAGACATGCACGCGCAACACCAGAATCAGATATCACATGACCAGCTAATTTTAGCTCTTATAAATCGAGCACATTTTGTCATGGAGAACAGAAAACAGTTTGTATTTACACAGAGAAATATTTATTTTCACAACCCAGGATTTGACTACAAAGTCATCTTCAGGTGAACTAAGGAAATCTAAGGTAGTGTACCTTAACATGACATTGTAGTCAAATCCTGGGTTGTGAAAATAAATATTTCTTTGTGTAAATACAAACTGTTTTCTGTTCTCCATGATGAATCATTTCCACAAAGTGACGGCCAATACTACCAACGACATTCAATCAGTTTGTTTGCGGCTGACAATTGTGATGTATGTGAGTGTTCTTGGCTCTCTCAGCTGCTGTGGGTAAGTCAGTCTATTTAAAAACAACTTGTACTGCTAATATTTTATTCCAATATTACAATAATTTCCAATCTCATATCATAATGTTTTGTGGCACTTTTTAGCTATAAATATTCACTGCACAATATAGGTGTTTCTTAATTTTTTCTTAATGCTTTTAAAGGAAATAAAATTTGAATTGGTTAAATGTAGAGATCTTGTGTCTCTACACAAGAGATCTTGTGTTTCTCACAAAATACTTGTCTTGTAAATAGAGATCTTTTGTCTCTCACAAAATACTTGAGCAACGTTAGTTGTCTATGTGAAATGTAAGAGGATGAATTTTTTGCCTTGTCAAGTAAGAATGAAATTGCATGATTGGCAAAGTCATTAAAGGAAAGACTTTTTAAAGGAACATTTACAGCAGAAGAAGTTCCAAGAGAAGAAATAAAGGATCTCCTTACTGAGAGTTCTGACATTAAATCAGAATCTGCTCTGAAGTGTGAATTGACTAAAGCAATATCAATTTCGATATCAAAGCCTAGCCCTATGCATGCAGACAAAATATTTGCTTCTTTAAGGAAGGAAATGAGCTTATATGAAGCAACGCATTCTCTCACTCCCAACTTGAAGATGCTTTTAGATGCACTCATAACAGTTCGACCAACATCTACAGAAAACGAAAGAAATTTTTCCACATCAAGTATATTTGTTACAAATGGAAGATCACGATCGTCTGATTGGGCAATTAGTGCTCTATGTTTCTTAAAGTTTCATTTTAAAAATGACAAATAAAAATGATTTGAAGTACTTTTTTAAAAATTTTCAAACGAGTAATATTTCATTTGTTTTCTATTAATGTTTAATTTAATAAATAAAATATTTAAATGAGTTTGGGAATGTTAATACATTGTGTGATGTATGTAAAAACTCACTGTATACTATAAGGTTGGGTTAAATAAAGTTTGTATTAATTACATTGTTTGTATTTTGAGAAAACCTGAAATATAACAAAAACCTATCCAAAATGATACCGTAGTGACCCCTATTTAGCACGCAGGGCAAGAGATGCGCTAGTCATTAAATTCCGGTCGACCTCCATTTAGGAAATTTTATTTACTCTTTTTTTTAATTAAATTTATTGGGGTGACAATTGTTAGCAAAATTACATAGATTTCAGGTGTACAATTCTGTATTACATCACCTATAAATCCCATTGTGTGTTCATCACCTAGAGTCAGTTCTCCTTCCATCACCATATATTTACTAAAGTTTTGTGTTGATCTTTTACATATAGGAGTGTCTTGAAACCTCTGAAAGACTGCGCTGGGGCCACGAACCCCAGTTGTTCCATCTTCTCTATGGCTTTTCTGTTTATTAACATTTACTGTTACAGCCATTATTACAGATGATCAATGAAAATTAAATGAAAAAGATTATTTCGGGAATTCTCGAGAATTCTTGGGAAATATGATTTCCCGTTCTTGATTCCTGAAGGTTCTAAAATGTCGGGAATTTGGAAACCCTAAGTAGGAGTATGAGGATTATATGGAGGTTCAGGTTCCAGTCTCATCCCAGCCTCTAACAAATTCCTGTTTAATTCGCTTTACCTGTTTTCTACAAAAAATGTTGATCTTTGTGGCTTTCATTCTTTCAATGTAGGACCCTTAAACTCAACTTCCCTTGTGATGTGGCTCTCCTTTGAAATGGTAACAATATCTGCCACCACATAGTGATAAACCTCAGGCAGTAGTAATTCTGTATGTACTTTGGCACTCTCAGTTCCTAGTAAGGCGCAGGGTTCTGCTGAGAGGAAGATACATTCATAAAGAGTGCAATAAATAGAAATGAGATGATGGTGTGAGGATAATAACACAAAGAATAGGTTAAAGAAAAGCAGGGGCCAGACTGGATCCTTTGACTTGTTTGGCAATTTGATATCGAGGACTTTCCTTTTCTATTGGGTTAGAAAGCTTTTGTCCCAAACCAAGAATAGGATAATGGCTGGGCTCTAGATACTATGTAGTTGCATTTGACCATACTGTTTAACCATGTCTATAAGTAGGCCGAATACTCTGATGCCATTTTATCTCTGAGGAACCTGAGGCCTAGACAGGTAAGACCACTTTTCCAAGTAATTCTTGGCTACTTAGTGGTAGACTTGGGATTTAAACTCATGTTTCTGGACTTCCACATTATTGCTATTTCCATAAACTTCTTACTGAAAAGGATGTGTATGCAAGTCACAAACTTCTGTCTGTGGTTTTTTTTTTCAATTAAAGTTTATTGGCACAAACTTCTTATCCCAAGGGATTCAAGATGATTTAGAGATGCTAACTGGCTGATCTGCTAGCAATTATTTTTCTTACTAAAATATATAATCAGATGATTCGAAGTTCCCAACTATAAAAAGGTTTAAGATTGGGTTTCCCACATACATGTAAATTCCCCCCAAACCAATAAAGCAA
Source organism: Rhinolophus sinicus (assembly GCF_057876585.1). Taxonomy (NCBI): domain Eukaryota; kingdom Metazoa; phylum Chordata; class Mammalia; order Chiroptera; family Rhinolophidae; genus Rhinolophus; species Rhinolophus sinicus. The sequence goes on along the minus strand of NC_142518.1, from coordinate 71,392,742 downwards.
GATCAGATATGTTTGTAAATCTTTAGTGTGTTTGCCGTTCTCAATTAACAGGAAGTTGAACTTGTGAGAAACACGTATGTACATTATATCTATCAGGCCAAGTGGGTAATTTAAAACTCTCACACATATCTCAGTAATATGATGCTATAGCATTTCCTGGCTCAGGGCCAGCTGATCCCAGAGGTGGCCCGAATATCCTGTTTTTTGTCAAAAAGAAGCAGTTCAAGAACGTCAAAACTTCCTTTGTAATTTCACCCAATTCCAAAATCAAAATTCTTTTCCCTCTGTAAAGAATACCTGAGAGTGTTTAGGGAAGATTGTTAAAGGGGTTTATTTAACACAAATGTTTGATAAAAACAGAATTGGTCAATTAGATTTTTCATACATTACCTTTCACAGCTCCTTGATCTACCAAAGCATATTATTAATGAGTACTACCTGTTCCATTTGGATATGCTCTGTCTCCCAAGATACACTGTAAACAAACAGGAGCCTAGTACTTAATAGATGAATCATGAAGCTGTTTACCAATATTTTTTCAATATAACTAGAATGTTTTTCTGAGTATGACTGTTAATGAAAAAGGTTAATTTTAATGTGCCTGAGATCATATTTATTAAGACACAAAAAGCTGAAAATACTTGAATTCCAAATACTTGACCTCAGGGGAGAAAAATAAGAAAAACAAATATCAGTGTATTTTATTGATAAGAGAAAGGGTTCTGCTTTTGCATCACAGAAAACTTTGATAGGTCACCAGCATCTAGATCACCAACATCTACTGGAAAAGAATTTTCTTTGCCCGATCTTATTCTAGAGCCTGCAAATTATTGGGGTCATAGAGACTATATTGTAAGGCAGTTAAAAAGGTTCAAGTAGAAAACATCTTCACAGTCCCTCATGTATTTCAGTACTGTGCCAGATATTTGAAGACTTTTAAGCTGGGTATCCTGTTAAGTTTCTGTCTGCTATCATTCTTGCAATAAAAGACGGTAGCCCTTATTTGGCTCATATCCAATGGCGATGTTTCTTAGAATCATAATGGGGGGAAAGTCAGTCCGAAATAAGATGTAGAAGGTGTGAAAGAGGATCTTGATGAGGCCAATTTTTGGCAAAAGTTGCTCTCTGTCCCATCATCCCCTTTGTCTCTACTCAGCTAGTGGGCTCTATGCTGGGTAGATTGTCCTTCACCTGCAGTCAACACTTACTTATTCAGGGAGCAGTTTCTTCTAAGTTCTGCTTTCTGACAGATGCCAGTGTTCAAATATGATGATTGAATCTATGCGACTATGTTAAAAGATGAATATGTTATCCCTTCCAGACAAGAACATTTTAGTAGTGGCCTTCTAAAGATAATGATACAATAAAAAGGAATTAGTTTAAAGTTGAAAACTAAAGGTAAGACTATTTGGGGACTTTCAGTACTCACGCTGTATCTCCATCCCACAGACTTTTGATATTTATTCACTCTCACTCGCCTTCCTATTTCAGGTAAAGGCGTCTGCAAAACCAAGTAAAAAATGTTATTAGATCCACTGGTACATTCTGAAAATAAGTTATTCTTCAGTACTTTGTGCTCTTTGAGTACTAAATGGAAGAATACAGTAATACTATTCCTCTCTCAAAATTTGCTAATAGTTTTAATAAAAATCATATATATATATATGATTTTTATTAAAACTATTAGCACAATTTGAGAGATTATATATATATATATATATATATATATATATATATATATAGAGAGAGAGAGAGAGAGAGAGAGAGAGAGAGAGAGAGTGAGAGAGAAACTTGGCACCAAATTCATAGTAACAGAGTTAACTGTCATATTAATGAGAAAATTACAGTTTAATGTAAGTAAAGTGCTATTTCCCCTTACAAAACAAGGTAATTGACACGATCAATGGGCTGAATGAAATACTTAAACAATATGTTGTTTAAGTATTTAAAAAGTTAGAGTATCTAACAAGTAAATTGAATGAGGAGCAAAGTCTCTTAAGTTAAAACAAGGAAATAAGTATTTTGGAGAGTGTTATTCAAATAATGCTAGACTGATTATTTGAGAGTCATGGTTTGTAGGACAAAATAAATCCATAAAACTTCAAAACCCCTTGAAACTCACATTGGTTTGCAACATTTGACGTTTACTGACAAGACAAAAAGCATGCAACTCTTTAAATAGTTTCAGCAATTCACTCCCTGCACAAATTGTAAAAGAACAATGGATGGCATTGATAACAATTCACTGAATATGTATAGCTTTTCAAATACAACCTTTGAGAATTTTCCTTTAGGGTATAGCAAAATGAAAATTTTGTGACCTTTGCTATGTTCATGCTAATATTACCTTGAGAAAGTGAGGCACTCATGCTAAAGAAAGAGGACAGAAATCAGTACTTAGCAAATTCTATGACAATATGTTATGAACCGTGACACAACTTTATGAATGTTACCAGGAACAGTGCCAATTAAACTGTCTCAGTTGTTCATCTGTCAGAAAATACAAGAAAAGTTTGCATATCTGACAAGTTCTTTCTTTCTACCTGTCATTGAGTATCTAATGGCCTCGATTCTCAAAAGGAATAGTTGGAGAGGGAAAAGAATATGATGGAACACAGAAAGATTAGCACAATATTAGAAGGAATCGCCTCTTTGCCATTCCTGGAAACAGATAATCAACTAGAAATAGAAATACAGATAATGTCTTTATTCTTAGAGAATACCAAAATATGTCAAACTTTCACTGTGAGTAAAGCATTTTATGGGTAAATATAATACATCAAAAAAATAAAACACACTAATGATAGAAATAATACTAAATGATAAATATAATAAATCTAGATTCATATCATTATAATTACATACTAATGATTCAAAAAACAAAATAATATTTTCTGAGCTATTTATCACAAGACCATAATCCATTAAGAGAGCAGAATACAGAGAGTATATAATATTACCTTACGAGCATTCATCACTTTAACAGCTGTAAATGCACCCGTCTTTTCATGGAGTCCCTGAAACACAGGATAGTAAAAACAACATCAAATGCTGGTTATATAATCAAGCAAACAGAAAGCAAAGTGAAAAATATTCAAGTTCAATAAGGTGAAACACTCTAGCCTACCATGAAATATAAAGTAGTATATAAAGAGTAAATATAGGGTATGATATAGAGAATAGAAACATTACATTATGAACATTATAAAGAAATACCAAATATTCCACTCAAAAATATCAAGCATATTTATGGAATAAGTTTTTTTTCCCCTTTTTATTACAGTATTCTTGAAAAACAACATTACATTAATTTCAGGTGTACAACATAGTGATGTAGCATTTATATACCTCACAAAGTGATAACTATGATAAGTCTGGTCACCATGCACGGTACAAGTTATAAAAATATTATTGACTATATTCTCTATACTGTACAATACATCCCTGTGACTTATTTCTTTTATAACTCGGAATTTTAATTTTTTATTATATTAGTTTCAGGTGTACAAAAAAAAACATAATGATTAGATATTTACACCGCTCACAAAGTGATAACCCCTATATACTACTATAATTTAAAAAAAATACCGAGAGAGAGAGAGAGAGAGAGAGAGAGAGAGAGAGAGAGAGAGAGAAGAAGAAGAAATGTATACACATTTTAAGAAAGAAAAAACTATTAAAATTGTAATTCTCTATACTGATAACAAAAGATGAATACAGGTATATTATCATGGGATGTAAAGTACAACATAGGGAATATAGTCAATGGTATTGTAACAGCTACGTATATACTATGTCAGAGGGGTAGTAGACTTGGCGGTAGTTTGTACCTCTTAATCTCCTTCACCTTTTTCACCCATCCCCCAAACCCCTTTCATTCTGGCAACCATCAGTTTGTTCTCTGTATCTGTGAGTCTGTTTCTGTTTTGTTTTGTTTTTCAGATTCCACATATAAGTGAAATCATATGGTATTTGTCTTTTCCTGTCTATCTGAGTTATTACAATAGCATAATACCCTCTAGGTCCATCCATGCTGTTGGAAATGGCAATAATTCATTATTTCTTATGGCTGAGTAATATTCCATTGTGTATATATACCACATCTTTCTTATCCATTCATTTATCAATGGACACTTAGGTTGCTTCCATAGCTTGACTACTGTAAATAATGCTGCCATGAACATAGAGGTGTTGAGTATCTTTTCAAATTAGTGTTTTTGTTTTATTCAGATAAATACCCAGAAATGGAATTGCTGGGTTCTATGGTAGTTTACTTCACTGAATTTACTTTATTATTTACTTATTTCTACTTATATTGGACTTCATTTTTAATTTTTTGAGGAACCTCCATATTGTTTCCCATAGTGGCTGCACCAATTTACAATCCCATCAATAGTGCACAAGTGTTCTCTTTTCTCCACATCACCAACACTTGTTATTTGTTGTCTTTTTAATAATAACCATTCTGACAGGAGTGAGCTGGTATCTCATTATCATGTTGATTTTCATTTCCCTGATAGTTAGTGAGGTTGAGCATCTTTACATGTGTCTGCTGGCCTCTGTATGCTTCTTTGGGAAAATGTCTGTTCAGATACTTTGCCCAGTTTTTTTATCAGACTGTGTTTTTTTACGTTGAGTTTTTAAAACGCTTTATATATTTTGAATATTAACCCCAATAGGATGTACCATTTCCAAATATATTCCCATTCAGTACGTTGCCTTTTTGTTTTGTTGATGCTTTCCTTTGCTATGCAAACACTTTTTAGTTTGATGTGATCCCATTTGATAATTTTTGCTTTTGTTGTTATTCTCTGAGGAGACAAAGACAAAAAAAAAAAAAAAAATACTTCTAAGGCCAATGTCAAAGAGTTTAATGCCTGTATTTTCTTCTAGGAGTTTTCTGGTTTCAGGTCTCACATTTAAGTCTTTAATCCATTTTGAAAAAAAAAAAAATGCCATTGGTATTTTGATAAGGATTGCATTTATTCTGTAGATTGCTTTGAGTAGTATTAAAATTTTTTATTAAAGTTTATTGGGGTGACAATTGTTAGTGACGTTTTAAGTATATTAATTCTTCCAATCTATGAACATAATATATCCTTCCATTTATTTGTGTCATATTCAATTTATTTTATCAATATATAGTTTTCAGAGTACAGATCTTTTAGCTCCTTGGTTAAATTTAATTCTAGGTATTTTATAATTTTTGATGCAATTGTAGATAAAATTGTTTTCTTAATTTCTCTTTCTGAGAGTTCATTATTAGCGTACATAGACACAAGTGACTTCTGTATATTTTGTATCCTGTTATCCTGTGAATTTACTGAATTTGTTTATTAGTTCTAATAATTTATTGATGGAGTCTTTAGGGTTTTCTATATATAGCATCGTATCATCTGCAAATAGTGACAGTTTTACTTCTTCCTTTCCAATTTGGTGCCTTTTATTTCTTTTTTTTTTTTTTTTTTCTTTTTTTTTTTTTTTTTTTCTTTTTCTTGTCTGACTGCTGTGGCTAGGACTTCCAATATGATGTTGAATAAAAGTTGTGAGAGTGGACAACATTGTTTTTTTCCTGATCTTAGACAAAAGCTTTTAACTTTTCACTATTGAGTATGATGTTAGCTGTGGTTATGCCATATATGGCATTTGTTATGTTGTGGTATGTTCCCTGTATATCCACTTTATTGAGTGTTTCTTATCATTCATGGCATTTACATGATGTCAAATGCTTTCTCTGAATCTACTGAGATCATATTTTTATCCTTCATTTGCTAATGTAATGTATCATAAAGACTGATTTCTGGATATTGAACCATTCTTGCCTCCATGGAATAAATCCAACTTGATCATAGTTGATGATCCTTTTAATGTACTGTTGAATTTGATTTGTTAATATTTTGTTGTGAATTTTTGCATCTATTTCATCAGGGATATTGGACTGTAACTTTTCTTTTTTGTAGTGTCTTTGTCTGATTTTCGTATCAGGGTAACACTTGCCTCAGAATAAGCTTGAAAACATTCCTTCCTCTTTTAAATTTTTGGAAGAGTTTGAGGATATGTATTAATTCTTTTGTAAATGTTTGGTAGAATTGATCTGTGAAGACGTCTGGTCTTGGACTTCTGTTTGTTGGGAGTGTTTTTGAATAGTGATTCAATTTGATTACTTGTAATTAGTCTGTTCATATTTTCTGTTTCTTCCTGTTTCAATCTTGGAAAGTTGTATGTTTCTAGGATTTTATGCATTCCTTCTAGGTTGTCCAATTTGTTGGCATATAATTGTAGTATTCTCTTATGATCCTTTGTATTTCTGTGCTATTGGTTGTCACTTCTCTTTCATTTATGGTCTCTCTCTGTCTGTCTCTATCTCTGTCTCTCTCTCCTGGCTAAAGGTTTATTATTATTATTTTGCAATGGACCAGCTCTTAGTTTTGTTGATCTTTTCTATTATTTTAGTCTCTATTTCATTTATTTCCACTCTACTCTTTATTATTTCCTTCCTTCTACTTACTTTAGACTTTGTTCTTCTTTTCTAGTTCTTTGTGTAGAAGGTTAGGGTTTTCTTTTTTTCCTTTTTTCTTTTCTTTTTTTTTTGTGTGTGTGTGTGTCAGTGTGATTTTTCTTGTTCCTTGTGGTAGGCTTGTATTGGTGTAAACTTCCTTCTTAGAACTGCCTTTGCTGTGTCCTATGGATTTTGGAATACTGTGTTCCATTTTCAGTTGTCTCAAGGTATTTTTTGATTTCCTCTTTGATTTCTTAGTTGGTTGTTTAGTGTCATGTTGTTTAGACTGCATGTGTTTTTGGTTTTTCTGTTTGTTTTGGTTCCAGTTTTCTTCTTTTAATTGATTTCTAGTTTCATACCATTACAGTCGTAAAAGATGGTTGACGTGATTGCAGTCTTCTTAAAATGACTTATTTTGTGGCCTAAATGTGATCTATCTTATGAAATGTTCCATGGTCACTTGAAAAGAATGTGTATTCTGCTGTTTTGGGATAGAATTTTATGTATGTTCCATTCATTTGATCTAATACGTCATTTAATTCCAATGTTTCCTTGCTGATTTTCTATCTGGATGATCTATACATTGATGCAAGTGGAGGTGTGAATAGCCCCTACTATTACTGTATTACTGTCAGTCTCTCTCCCTTTATTTTTAATATTTGCTTTATGTATTTGAGTGCTCCTATGTTGAGTGCATAGATTATTACAATTGTTATATCTTCTTGTTGGTGTGATCCCTTTATCATTATGTAATGCTCTTCTTTGTCTCATGCTATAGTCTTTGCTTTAACATCTATTTTGTCTGATATAAGTAAAGATTTATCAGGATTCTTTTCATTTCCGTTTTCATGGTATATATTTTTTTGCATTCCTTCACTTTCAGTCTGTATGTGTCTTTAGATCTGAAGTTAGTCTTTATAGGCTGGATATGTATGATCTTTTTTTAAAAAAATCATCTACATTATATCTTTTGATTGTAACATTTAGTCCATTTACATTTAAAGTGATTACTGAGAGAATATACTTATTGCTTTTTTTTTCTGTCATTTTTCTCCTGCTCTCTTCCCTTGTGATTTGATGACTTTCTTTAGTGTTGTTTGGTTTTCTTTCTATTTATTTATTTATATTTTGTGTGTATCTATTATAGGTTTTTGGTTTCTGGTTACCATGAGATTTACATATAACAACCTATGTATACAGAACGCCATTTTAAATTCATGTTTGCTTAAGTTCAAACACATTATAAAAGCTGTAGATTCTTATTCCCCCTCCTATGTTTTGTTTTTGACATCATATTTTACATCTGGGTGTGCATGTGTATATGTGTATCCCTTAATTAACTATTGTAGATATAGTTTTATTAGATCCACTACCTTTACTATATGTTTGACTTTAACCAGTAAAATATTTTTTTGAATATATTTTCTTATTTCTAGATTTGGCTTTTTCTGCTTAAAAAGTCCCTTTAATATTCTTTCCTTCCTCCCTCCCTTCCTCCCATTCTTTTTTCCTTCATAATTCTGGTTTACTGGTGGTGAACTTTCTCAGCCTTTGCTTGTCTGGGAAACTCCATCTCTGTTTCAATCATGAAAAATAACTTTGTTGGGTAGAGTATTCTTGGTTGTAGTTTTTGTTTTCATCATTTTGAATATATTGTGCCATACCATCTGACCTGCAAAGTTTCTGCTGAAAAATCAGGTATCTGAAAATCTTACGGAGGTTCCCTTATAGATAACTAGTTGTTTTGGTCTTGTTGCTTTTAAGATTCTCTCTTTAACTTTTGACAGTTTAATTAAGATGTGTCCTGGTGTGGTTTTTTTTGTGTCATCTTGTTTGCCATCTTTGATTCCAGAGCTTCAATGTCTGTTTCCTTCACTAAGTTAAGAAAGTTTTCAGCCATTATTCTTCAGATAAGTTTTCTGTAACTTTCTCTTTCTTCTTTCCTTCTGGGACTTGTAAAATGCAAATGTTAGTACACTTGATGTTTTCCCAGACATCCTTTAAACTATCCTCATTTTTTTTTTAACTACGAGAAATTAAATGCTGCCTTCCCTTTGGAGAGGAGGGGAACCAGAGTTTGTTGACCCAAATACACTTTTGGGATATTATTTTTTTAAATTAAAGTTTACTGGGGAGATTATTATTAGTAAAGTTACCTTTGTTTCAGGTGTACAATTCTGTAATACATCATCTGTATATCACATTGTGCTAACCACCCAGAGCCAGTTATCTTTTTGTCACCTCATATTTGATCCCTTTTACCCTCATCTACCAAGCCAATCCCTGCTTATGCTCTGGTAACCACTAAACTATTGTCTGTGTCTATGAGCTTTTGTTTATTCATTTGCTTGTCTTGTCCCTTTGTTGTTTTCAGTTTCATATACCACATATCAGTGAAATCTCATGGTTCTCCACTTTTTCTGTCTGACTTATTTCGCTTCGTATTATAACCTCAAGAACCATCCATGTTGTCACAAATGGTACTATTTCATCTTTTCTTATGACAGAATAGTATTACATTGTGTATATATACCACAACTTATTTACTATTCATCAATCGAAGAATACTTGATTTGTTTGCATATCTTGGACACTGTATATAAAGCTGTAATGAACATTGGAGCACATATGTCTTTATGGATATATGTTTTCAGATTTTTTGGGTAGGTACCCAGGAGAGGGATTGCGAGGTCACATGGTAATTCTATTCTTAATTTTTTGAGGAACCTCCACACTGCCTTCCATAGTGGCTGCACCAATTTGCAATCCCACTAACAGTGTATAAGGGTTCCTTTTCTTTCACAGCCTCTCCAACACTTGTTATTATTTGTCTTGGTGGTGACAGCCATTCTAACTGGTGTGAAGTAATATCTCATTGTGGTTTTTATTTGCATTTCTCTGATGATTAGTGATGGTGAGCATTTTTTCATATGTCTATTTATCATTTGTATGTCTTCTTTAGAGAAATGTCTCTTCAGGTCCTCTGCCCATTTTCTAATTGGATTGCTTGTTTCTTTGTTGTTGAGTTACACAACTTCATTCTATGTTTTGGATATTAGCCCCTTCTAAGAGGTGTTGTTTGCAAAAATCATCTCCCATTTGGTTGGTTGCCTCTTTATTTTGTTGATGGTTTCTTTTGCTGTGCAGAAGCTTTTTAGTTTGATATAGTACCATTCATTTATTTTAGCTTTGACTTTCCTTCCTTTGGAGTCAAATTCATAAAGTGCTATTTGAACCCAAGGTCCCTAAGTTTAGTACCTATGTTTTCTTCTATGCAGTTTATTGTTTCAGGTCATAAGTTTAGGTCTTTAATCCATTTTAAATTAATTTTGGTACATGGTGACATACAGCACTCTAGTTTCATTCTTTTGCATGTGGCTTTCCAATTCTCCCAGCACCATTTATTGAACAGGCTGTCTTTTTCCCATTGTATGTTTTGGGCTTCTTTGTCAAAAATTATCTGTCCATATTTATGTGAGTTTATTTCTGGGTTCTCAATTCTATTCCATTGGTCAGTGTGTCTGTTTTTCTGCCAATACCATGCTGTTTTGATTATTGTAGCCCTGTAGTTCAAGCTAAAGTCAGGGAGTGTTATATATCCAGCATTGTTCTTTTTACTCAGGATTGCTTTGGTGATTCGGGGTCTTTTGTGATTGCATACAAATTTGATCATTTTTTTTGTTCTATAGCTTTTAAAAATTCCATTGGGATTTTGATGGGGATTGCATTAAATGCATGTATTGCTTTGGGTTATATAGTCATTTTAACTCCGTTGATTCTTTGAATCCATGAACACAGAATGTCTTTCCATTTCTTTGTGTCTTCTTCAATTTCTTTTAAAAATGTCTTTCAGTTTTTATTGTGTAGGTCTTTACTGTATTCGATTATTGTTTCTAATATCTTTCTGATGGAGTCCTTAGGGTTTTCTATATATAGCATCATGTCATCTGCAAACAGTGACAATTTAACTTCTTCATTCCCAATTTGGATGCCTTTTATTTCTTTCTCTTACCTGATTGCTCTGGCTAGGATTTCCAACTCTATGTTGAAAAGCAGAGGTGATAGGGGACAGCCCTGTCGTGTTGCTGAACATAGAGCAAAGGGCTTCAGTTTTTTTCACTATTAATTATGATATCAGCTGAGGGTTTGTCATATATGGCCTGTATTATGTTAGGGTATTTTCCTTCTATACCTATTTTATTAAGTGTTTTAATCATAAATGGATGTTGCATTTTGTCAAATGTTTTTCTGCATCAGTTGATATAATCATATGATTTTTGTCCTTTCTTTTGTTTATGTGGTGTACAACAGTGATCGATTTGCAATGGAAAAACCTTGTGCCCCTGGGATGAAACCCACTTGATTGTGATATATAATCTTTTTAACGCATTGTTGCATTCGACTTTCTAGAATTTTGTTTAGGATTTTTGCCTCTGTATTCATCAGAGATATTCATCTGTAATTTTTTGTTTTTTGTTTTATCATTACCAGGTTTTGGTATCAGGGTAATGTTGGCCTCATAAAATGAGTTAGGGAGTATTGTCTCGTCTTCAATTTTTTTAAAGCATTTGAGTAGGACAGGTGTTCGGTCTTCTGATTGTTTGGTAGAATTCACTAGTGAAGTGATCTGGTCCCAGAATTTAGCTTTTGGGAAGGTTTCCCATGTCTGATTCAACTGTCTTACTGGTGATTGGTCTATTCAGATTTTCCAGTTCTTTGTGATCTAGCCTAGGAAGGTGATAGTTTTCTAAACACATGTCCATTTCTACTAGGTTGTTGAATTTGGTGGCATATAGTCCTTCGTACCTTTCTTGGATGATCCTTTGTATTTCTGTGGCATCCGTGGTAACTTCCCCTCTTTCATTTCTGATTTTGTTTATTTTTAGCTTCTCTTTTTATGTTAGTGAGTCTAGCCAAAGGTTTATCAATTTTATTAATCTTTTCAAAGAACCAGCTCTTTGTTGCATTATTTCTATTGTCTTTATGTTCTCTATTTCATTTAGTTCTGCTCAGATTTTTATTATTTCCTTCCTTCTGCTGACTTTGGGTTTCATTTGCTCTTCTTTTTCTAGTTCTTTAAGGTGTAATGTGAGCTTATTTATCTGGGATTTTTTTTTTTTTTTTTTTGAGATAACCCTGTAAGGATATAAATTTCCCTCTTAAAACTGCTTTTGCTGCATTCCAAAAATTTTGGTAGGATGTATTTTCATTCTCATTTCTTTCTATGTATCTTTTGATCTCTCCTCCTATTTCTTCTTTGACGCAGTCGTTCTTCAAAAGTATGTTGTTTAATCGCCACATATTTGTGGGTTTTCCTGCTTTCTTTTTGCAATTGATGTCCAATTTCAAAGCCTTGTGATGAGAGAATATGCTTGGTATGATTTCAATCTTCTTAAATTTGCTGAGGCTAGTTCTGTGTCCCAATGTATGGTCTATCCTTGAGAATGTTCCATGTAACTGGAAAAGAATGTATATAGTCTGATGTTCTAGGATGAAGTGCTCTACAAATGTCAATTATGTCCATTTCATCTAATGTGTCATTTAGGGCTGATATTTTTTTTTTTTTTTTTTATTTTCTGTTTGGATGATATATCCATAGCTGTCAATGATGTATTTAGGTCCCCTACTATAACTGTGTTTTGTTCAATTTGTCCTATTATTTCTGTTAGTAGTTGCTTGGTATATTGGTGCTCCCTGGCTGGCAGCATCAATATTGATGACTGTTATGTCTTCTAGTTGTATAGTCTCCTTTACCATTATGAAATGTCCATCTTTGTCTCTTGTTACCTTTTTTATCCTGAAGTCTGTTTCATCTGATATCAGTATAGGTACACCAGCTTTTCTCTGAATACCACTTGTTTGGAATGTCCACCGTGTCTAGAAAAATAGAAAAGTTTCCACCGCTTCTGTTTGAGTCTGTATTTGTCCTTGTAGCTGAGATGTGTCTCTTGGAGGCACATGTGCTTAGGTTTAGTTTTTTGATCCAATCTGTGATTCTGTGGTGATTTCAGTCCATTTACATTTAGGTTGATTATTGATATATGAGAATTTCCTATCAGTCTATCTCTGGTTTTCTAGTAGGACTGTGTCTCCATTGTTTCTTTATCTTTTTGTTGCTGTCTATTATTTCAGTGTGGTGGTATTCTGTGATTTCCCCTCCCCCTGCTTCTTCTTTTATTATATTATATATTTCAATTCTGGATTTTTTTTTGAGTCACCATTAAGTTTATATAAAAGAAAGTTTGATATTTAGAGAATTCCATTTTCTTCATCATACTTACTTTCTCCACTCCCTTATGCCGGTTCAGACCTTTACTCTTCCTCCTCTATGTTTTTGATGTCACAAATTATCCCTATTTATGCTATGAGTTGATTCCTGCACTGCAGTTGCAAGTTGTCTTTTCCCTCTTTTTCTTTGTTTTTTTTTTTTTCTTCTTTACCCTGTATGTTATGTTTAAGTGTATAGTGTCCTATTTGGTGTAGGGGTTGCCATTTCCTGCTTCTGTCTGTCTGTTCGTAATACTACTCATGGTTTTGTATTCTTTTGCTTTTTTGTTTCAGGTCAAATAGCCTCCTTCAGTATTTCTTGTAGTGCAGGTCGTGTGTTAGAAAATTACCTCAGCTTCTGTGTGTCTGGAAAAGGTTTTTATTCCTCCTTCATATCTAAAAGACATCTTGCTGATATGTTATTCTTGGTTCATATTTTTTCTCTTTCAATAGTTTGAATATTTGATTCCACGCTGTCCTGGCTTGTAGAGTTTGTGCTGAAAAATGCTATGATAATTTAACGGGCTTTCCTTTATAGGCTACCATCTTATTTTCCCTGGCTGCCTTTAGGATATTTTGTTAATTTTTGACAGCTTTAATACAATGTGTCTTGGAGAAGGCCTGTTGGAATTGAGGTAATTGGGTGTTCTATTTGCTTCTTGGATTCGAGGATCCAGTTCTTTCCACAAGTTTGGGAAGTTCTCATCAACTATTTGTTTGAATATACTCTCTGTTCCCTTCTCCCTTTCTTCTCCTTCTGGTATGCCTATTATTCTTACATTGCTCTTTCTGATGGAGTCAGAAAGTTCTTGTAGAGTTCCTTCATTTCAAGTCTCAAGTCTCTTTCTTCTTCCATCCGTGTCATTTCCAGATTTCTATCTTCAATGTCACTGATTCTTTCCTCCATCTGGTCAGCTCTATTACCTCAGCTGGCTATTCCTTCTTTATTTCATTTGTTAAGTTTTTAATCTCCAGGAATTCTATCTGTTGCTTTTTGAAAATTTCAATCTCTTTGGTAATATATTCATTTTGTTTTTTCCTTGTGTTTCTGAGTTCATTGAACTGCCTGTCTGTATTTTCTTACATCTCGTTGAGATTTTTCAGAACTGCAATCTTGAATTCTCTGTAATTTAAGTCACATATTTCCATGTCTTTAAGTTCATTTTCTGGAGACTTTTCAGTTTCTTTTTGAGCTACCTTGTTACTTTGGTTATTCATGGCAATTTGTGAATTATTATTTCTCTTTCTAGGTATCTACAGGAGTTAGTTCTGCAACACGTTGGTAAGAAGAGGTCTTTTCTTGCTTTCCAGTAGGTGTGGATAGAATGCTTTATTTTCTTTCCAAATGCAGCCTTTATTCTCTCTCAAACTGTACTGTTATATTTTCTCTTCACTGTTCCAGCTTCTCAAATATTGGGGGGATTCCCTGGAAGGTGGGCTTCTCCTCTGTGAGCAGGTTGCCTGAGTCTCAAGGCACTGCCACCTTGGGGATGTGAAAAGCTTCCGAAGTTCCTAAGCTCTCCCTGTACCGGATTCAGGGCCTGTTTGTTTGAGTGGCTATGTTTACCCTTTCAGGGATCCACCCAGATAGGTGGGGCTGTGGGCTGTCTGTGTTGTAAGGGGTAGCTGTGAACAGTAGCAGTTCCACAGGCACAACCCATCCTGCACCCAGGATTCCCCACCCTTCGCCAAAACTAGTTGGGCTGTGAGTCCATGGCTGCGGGGCTGCAGTTCTCAGAACTGCAAATACTCTGTTCCTTTGATATGACACTACTACTGTTCTGCTTCTAGCACTGGGAGGGTGGGGTTGGGGCGAATTCTGGGAGGGTAGGGTGGGTCAGCTCCCTGCCTATGTTTGGCAGTGATGGCTTAAACTGCTGTTTTTATCCTTCTTTGCTCTGTCTTTGCTCTGAGGTCTCTGTCGTGAGCAATTGGTTCATCTGTGTTATATGCGGATCCATAAAGGGGGTGCTAGCAGTCGGAATTCTTCCCTCTCCAGCAACTGGGATAGCTCTGGAATGCAGGGAGCTTGGAGCTCCAAGTTCCAGTCTGTGCATGTCCTGGGCCCACCTGAGCCCTCCTCTCTGCACTTCCTGCTTCTGTCCTCCACCACTTGCTCAATTTCCCCACCTTAAATGATTTCAGTTGCGTATCTGTTAGTCTTTCCAGTCTGCTGCACAGGGAGTCTTTTGTGGAATTATTGTTGTTCATTTTATTTTAAATTCCAGGGGAGATTTCAAGAGGCTCACCTCATGTCACCATTTTCATGACATCATCCTGGGATGTTATTTTAATCTGTTTTTTAATCCTCAATTTTGAAAATTCTGTTTTATTTTTATGTTTGCTGTTCCAATTAGGTGATTTCCACTACTCAGTCTTCCACATTAGTGATTTGTTTCCATGTATCATCTAATCTGGTGTTGGTTCCTTCTAGTAAAAGTTCCACAAATGTTAGGTCCCCAAATTGTACAGCTAGAGACTTTAATATTTTTCATTTCAGTTATTGTATTCTTCAGTTTTGATTGTTGTTTTTGTTTTGTATTTTAATATTTTCTAACACTTTATTGGACTTCTCACTGTGTTGATCCCTTCTTTTCCTGAATTTTGTGAGCATTTTTATCATGCTTTTTATCTGGTACACTGCTTATATCAATTTCGTTTAGTTCTTTTTCTGGGTTTTTGTTTTGTCCATTTATTTGAAACATATTCCTTTGTCTCTTCATTTTATGACTCTCTGTGTTAGTTTCCATGTATTAGGAATATCAGCTACATCCCCCATTCTTAAAAGAGTGGCTTATAAAGAAGGTATCCTGTGGGAACCAGTGGTTCAATCTCCCCTTGTCACCAAAGCCAAGTGTTCTGAGGTGTCCCCTGTGTGGGTTGTGTGCAAACTCTTGTGGTTGGGGCACAGTTGCCTTGTGTGTGCACTGCTGGGTGGTGTTGGCTCCCAGACTTACTGGCTGTGAAGCCTGTCCATGAATGTTGCAGATATTGGTGGGCAAGGCTGGTCCCTTCTCAAATGTCTAGGCGGAGGCCCAGTTATGTCTTGTGGGCATACTGGTGGGTGGGGCTTGCCTCAACCCTGCTGTCTGTGAGGCTCTGCCTCAACTCCTGTGGGCATGGTAGTGTGTGGGGCCCAGACCCCTGGAGTAGTAGCTGCTTTGGAGAGGTGCCAGTGCTGGCTGAAGTCACCCACTGGATGGGGTATGGTGGAGGTCACTATGGAGGGCTGCCAGTACTGCCTGAGCCCACCTTCTGGGTGTGGAGGAGTAAGAGCTGCATCAGCCAGAAAGGTCTTGTTAGTTGGGGGTAAGGTTGTCAGGGGAATGCTGAGGTGGGGCCACCAAGCCTAGCAAGTTTAACGGAACATGTCAGAAATGGTGCCCGCCTGTGCTAAACCAGCTAAGGGAAAGGGCAGTAAAAAAGAGAAAAGAAAAAATGGCACCCACAAGCACTTTTGTCCCTGGAGATAGTTCCAACAGATTCCTGCCTATCTGGCACATGCCCTAAAATTAATCAATGTATCTCCTTCACATATGACTCAGACACTTCGAACTGCTGCCTCTTTGCTGGGACTCAGAGTGAGTGATTTTGTGTGCTCCTTTAAGAGTGGAGTCTTGGTTTCTAAATAGCCCTTTGCCTCTCTTGGACAAAAGTCCTGTTGGATTTCAAATCAGATATTACGGGGGCTTGTCTTCCCAATTCAGGTACCCCAGTCTGGGGATCCCAATGTGGGGGTCAGACATCTTGCTCCTCAGGGGGGACCATGATTGTGGTATTCCTTCCATCTTGATGGCTGCCTCCCTGGGAGTGTGAGTCTTGACTGACCACATCTCTGTCCCTCTTATCTTTCTCAATATGGCTTTTTCTTCATTTCCTATTGTTGTAGAAAATCTGTCCTGCTAGTCTTCAGCCCATTTTCAGAAATAGCTGTTCTATATGTAGTCGTAATTTTGATGTGTCTGTGGGAGGAGGTGAGCTCATGATCTACCTATCCCACTAGATTGACCCCATTCTTCGTTTTGCTTTTTACATTTGTATTAAATAGTGGACTTAATTGGTCATTTGAAGACATTGCTTTCTTCGTACATTTAGTCTAGGTTTATATGGCACCAAAGCATCCAGATGAAAGGTACAATTTTCAGATTGGGGATGAGGAAACAGGAGATGTTCTACTGAACATTTTTTCATCTGATTATCTGCAGACATATCTTTCCACTGCATCTCCCTTCATACACTAAACAAGTTTTTCCATAAGGATCACAGGTAAGAGTGATATATAAGTAATTAAATGGCCTCTAATCCATTTAGCAAGACCTCAGTCACATAAACCAAAGATATTCATGAAAGGAAAAAGTTCTGAAAGATTCTTTCTTATTGAAAACATTATGAGTTCTAAGAATTTAGTATTATCCTAAATGCAAGTATAACTTACAGATTTATAATTTTCAAAAATGAATATAGAGGTTTGGAATCAGCATTCTTGTTTTGTAGTTGGTGCTTTTTAAAGTATTTCAAGCTGTAGTCACAGAAAAAAACTTATGTCTGGTGTTGACATGAGTTAGGCTTCACCTTAAAACAGAATGCCTTCTCTAATAGTTCTCTAGCAGAAGATTTCATTCTTGGGCTGTGCTGAGTTAGATAGTGTCTCTTCAAAATTTAGGTTCATTCATAACCTCAGAATGTGGCCTTGAAAAAAAACAACAGGGCCATGGCAGAGGTAATCAAGTTAAATTAGGTCAAACTGGATTACAGTGGTCAATGACTGGTGTCTTTATAAGAGAAAGGGATTGGAAATTTGGACACACAGATACAGACACTACACAAAGGGAAGATGGCATTGTGAAGACAGAAAAAAGCTGGAGTGATGAACCTGCAAGCCAAGGGATGACAAAGATTGTTGGCAACCACTAGAAGCTAGGGAGAGGGAAGAAAGGACTCTTGTCTAGAGTATTCAAAGGGAGAATGGTCCTGAAAACTTCTAGCCTCAAAACATGTAACAAACTAAATTTCTGTTGTATTCAGCCACCTAATTTGTGGATTTTTTTTTACCACAGCTATAGGAAACTAGTAGGGGAATTCAAACAAAAGGACTGTCACTAGTCACAGCTTTCATGTGAAAGACAATATTTTTTTACTTATAGAATGAGAGTCGGTGTGTCTGGATAGTACTGTTAATACCTTGGGTAACCTGTCAAGTAAGAAAATATGCAAAAGATCAAGGTTCCTTGACTTCAAGAAAATGATTAACTATATGGCTTGTTGGTTGTCAAATTTCTTTTATATAGAATACACCTTGAAGTATATGAATACTGATTTTAGATGACTATATTAAATACCTACAGGTTTTTCTCATCAAAATAAACCCAACTGATAATAGAAGGTCAAAAGGAAAAAAAAGAAAAACAACCCTCTACTGTTACCACCAATGTTCCATGCTACATATGAATGCTATCATTTCTCCACTTTTCCCCACTGATAAAACTGATAATATTTAATGCCATGCATTTAAGGTTATTTAAATTCTATTGAGCAAGCCACTGTTTGTAAATGGGGTCCATGTGTCAGAAATTGATCAGAAGACTTTCTAGGAAATACAGTAACTCTAGCAACACAACACCTTTACTTAACTCCAGTTCTTGCCAAATAATTAAGCATTAAACATTTATAATGGTTACATGATTATAGTGCTCATGGTAAGTGGCAAGGTTTTCTGGTTTTAGTTTATGGAATCAGGCCTGAGAGTGTCAGGTCAAGGTATTTTGTGTTGAATTGTATCCTCCAGAAAGATATGCTGAAGTTCTAACCACTAGTACCTGTAAATATGACTGTTTTTGGAAAAAGGGTATTTGTAGATGTCATCAAATTAAGATGAAGTCATATTGGATTATGGCAGGCCCTAAAACCAATGACCAGTGCCCTCATAAGAAGTGGGAAATTTGGACAAATACCCAGTGAAAATGCCATGTGATGACAGAGACAGAGATTGGACACATGCATTTACAAGTGAAGGAACAACAGGGATCACCGGCAATCACCCAAAGCTAGAAGGGGCAAAGAAGCCTTCCTCACTGGAGCCTTCAAAGGTAGAATGGCCCTGCAGAAACCTTGATTCTGTAATTCTAGCCTCCAGAATTGTGAGGGAATAATTTTCTTTTAAGCCAATTTGTGGTAATTTGTTATGGTAGCCTTAGGAAACTAGTATACAAGGATAGAAGGATAGAAACTAAGCAAGGAAATGGGCTGGACTTTGGATATGGTTTAGAAATTACTGATAAAGAGACAAGAAAATGTCTAAAATCAGGTAAGAAGTTTTCAGTAGAGCGTGAGAACTACCAAAGACTAGAATTTTAAAGTTGTAAGTTATTGACTGATCAGAGAAAAGTAGTTAATATTTTGGATATAACCCCTTATCAGATAAATGGTTTACAAATATTTTCTCTTATCCCATAGGGTGTTTGTAGTCCCATTTAATTTATTTTCAATTTTGTTGTGTGTGCTTTTGGTGTCATAGCCAGGAAATCACCACCAAGACTAATGTCAAGGTTTTCTTTCCCCCTGTTTTCTTCTAGGAGTTTTACAGCTTCAAGTTATTTAAGTCTTTATTGTATTTTTGAGTTAATTTTTGTGAGTGGTGTAAAATTGGGTTCCAATTTCATTCTTTTGCATATGAATACATGAATATGTTAGAGACTCCCACATTTATTTACATCTCTAGATAAAAATATATATTAATATTTTTATTTATTTAGCCCTAAATCGTGACTTAGGAATTATTGATTTTCTGTTGATTCATATAACTCTTTCTAGTCAAATTTTTCTCACATCTGTTTTCACAAACACAGCATATTGGGAACTGGTTCTCACACACCCTTTAAAGGAGTTACATGTTTTCTTCTTTGATCCTAAGAGGTTATTTATGGGCCAAAATACTATTGTGTACAACACAAATATTTGGCATGCTAGCAAAGATATTAGCTGTATGTCATTTTATTTTTTTAAAATTAAAGTTTATTGGGGTGACAATTGTTAGTAAAGTTACATAGATTCCAGGTGTGAAATTCTGTAATACATCATCTATATATTATATTGTGACCAATGATTATTAAGCACATTTCTTTTAAAGTATGAAGTACACAGCCATCATACTCATGACACACATTAATTAGATAACTGGATGGCTTTAAAGATGCCACTAATTGCCACAGAACGGGGGAAAAATCAGCTAAGTTCTGCCTTCATTATCTGTGATTTATTCTCTCACTTGAAAACGGGACAACGTTGTTTTGTCAGACAAGGTATCCTAATGTGGGGTTCTTGGAAAACATGCTCACTGTGTCCATACAGGAAATAAACCTCAGATCTTGGAACCATGTACTGGGTTAATATACCTAACCATTTATTCAAGCGCTCATTCAAGCTTTCATTATCCATTTAATAGATAAATGGAAAATTGCTGATTGTTAACCTAGTATTTCAGAGAGTTCCCTCTGTATCTTGACTTTTTAATTTATTTATTTTTTATTTTGAAATAATTTTAGACTTAAAGAATGGTTTCAAAGCTAGTAAAAAACATCCCTGTGTATACTTCACCCAGCTTCTTTTAATGTTAACATCTTATATGACCATGATACAATTGTCAAGCTAATAAATTTATATTGGCCCAATACTCTTACAAACAAGAAATCAAGAGAAGGCTGAGACTTGCAAGGACAGCACTGAAAGAATTAGAAAAGATCACCGAGAACAAAGATGTGTCATACAGACCATGACGAAGATCTTTCACACCCTTCTATTCGCTATTACTATGTATGGATGTGAAAGTTGGACAATGAAGAAGGCTGAGAGGGGAAAAAAATTATTCATTTGAAACATGGTGCTGGAGGAGAGCTCTATGGATACCTCAGACCACCAGAAAGAAAAACAAGTAGGTCTTAGAGCAAATTAAGCCAGAAACATTGCTGGAGGTAAAAACGACAAAACTCAAGTTGACGTAATTCAGACATACCACAAGAAGGCAGGGTTCTTTGGCAAAGATAATAATGCTGGGAAAAATAGAAGGCAGCTGGAAAAGGGGAAGACCAAATATGAGATGGATTAATCCCATAAAAGAAACCATAGGCATGAGTCTACAGCAGCTGAACAAGGCTACTGAGGACAGGACACTGTGGACATCACTTATTCATAGGGTTGCCACTAGTCAGAGCCCTCTCAACAGCATGTAATACACACATAATACTCTAAACTACATTATAGTCTTTATTTGGATTTCTCCAGTTTTTCCACTAATGTCCTTTTTGTAGGTCCCAAACTGGGATTCCACATTCCATTTAGCTGTCATGTCTCCTGAGGCTCTTCCAATCTGTGACAGTTCCTCAGTCTTCTTTCCTGTTTTTTCATGACCTTGACACTTTTGAAGAGTACTGGTCAAGTATTTTGTAAAATGTCGCTCACTTTACGTTTGTCTGACATTTTCTCATGATAAGACTGAGGTTAAGGGTTTGGGGAAAGAACACCACAGAGGTGAAATGTTCAACTTATCACATCATGTCAGGAATACATGGTATGACCATGACTGATCACTGGTGATGTTAACCTTAGTTTGTTTAAGTGGTTTCTGCCAGGTTTCTTCACTGTAAAGTTACTATTTTTCTCTTCCATACTTTATTCATTAGAAGGCATTGACGTTGGCTTTGAAAAGGGATAACACAATTTTTAAGCATTTATCTAGCGAAGTCATCTTGAGATTAACTAATTGGTCAGTGATGCCATCTTGTGGTTCACTAACTCTATAGAAGCTGTTTTGTGATCCCTTAGCTGAAGGTCATGTCAAAAAACAGATTGCCTCGCTAATGAGATCTTGAACCAGGACCAGCAAATCCAATTTCTAGGACTTACCTTTTTTTTCAATTACAATGTGTGTTTTATAGCAAATTAATTTAAAATTAATCTGCTATTTACTGGAATCACATAGAGAATGCTAAGAAATTTTTTTTTTTCTTTTTATTCTAGAGTGAGTGTTAAATAACCTCACAGTTCCCACTGGCCTTGGTGAATATTATAGAGGAAAATCACAAGGAAATCGTTAAACTATAAATGTGGGGAATTTTGTCTGTTTTTTTCCTACCCTGAATATTAGATCTAATATCATACAGGAGCCACTAACTGCACTGGATTAACAATGTTTCTTAAATAGAGTTTGGGTGCAAAGAATGACTATTTAATTCTCAATCATCACAGAGCAAGGAGCATAAAATTCTCCTAGCTTTCATGCCAAAGAAATGTGAGATATAATGTATTACAGAATTGTACACCTGAAATCTATGTAATTTTACTAATATTGTCACCCCAACAAACTTTAATTAAAAACAAGAAACTGCTGCTGAAATATTTTGTATAAGTTCATAGGCCCTCTCATATTTAAGTAACAGAAGATGGTATGTTATAACAATGCTTTGTAGCTATTCCTGATTCTAGGCTCAAGCCTACTGACATTTGGAATAAAGAAATCTGTATCTTCACCTCAGGCAATTCTTTGTCTTGTCATCACGCTCTTTCAAATTATTCAATCTTAATTATTACTAGATGCAGCTCATATGATGTGATTTTAGGGGCAACAGAAGGTCAACTACACCACAAATCCCTCCCTCCACCCCACCACCCACTATAAACTATAAAAATCATTCATTATGTCCTCAATTTTATTAAAGTAATGAAATTCCCTGATTATTCAAATGTTAGCTGAGAGAAAGATACATTTAGTTATTATTTGTCATGAACACTTTAGCATGAGTTAGGTGATAAGATTAGAAATCTGTAAGAATAGCAATAAATAATTAAGTGTTGATGGAAGCAGAGGTGGAGGAAGGAAAGGGCTAGAGTCTGAGGAGTTCCAGGAGAGGTCGTTCCTCAGCCATAATGAAGGTAGCAGGTGCCTGGAATGGAAAGCAAGGCAAAGGTGAGTGAGAAGGGATCCTCAAAGTGTGAGGGTAGTAAAAAAGTGAAGGGGGAGGGAATGGAGAGGTGAGAAGACAAAATGTGTCAAGTAAAACTTTTATTGGAAAAATTTACAGTTTTTAAGATATAAACCTCTGAAACAATTAGAGGACAGAACCAAATGAAAAAATTGGTTAACAATATGAATTCTTGGGTACCAAATTCAGTCTACATACAGTTTGAAGGGTTCAAGAGAATGAATATACGATACCATGTGAAGGTCTCCAACAAATTCTTAAAAACCTTCCCTAATTTATGCTCTCACGACTAACTATTGTCTAGGGTTGTATTCTAAAATATAATAATTAGGACAAACACGTATTCTTTTTCCAGAACCATTTGAAATTAAACAGGAGATAACATAAATTCCTCAATGTGTTGGTTTCAATTTGGCAAAGACTTGTGTTCTCAATGAATTAATTTAGATAATCAAATAAACAGCTTACTTAGTCTGCTTCCCCCAGGAAAAAGAGAGTTTATTACTGTGCTGTTCAATGGCTCTGAGCTGAATATTAGTATTCTGAAGCATGTTCCTGAATTTAGGATACCATCACACATTAAAAACATTGTTAAAAAGTATATCTGCCTGCTTTAAACAAAACCCAATGCAGGAAAATATTGATATACATGACAAAAAAATGAAGGGACAGTCATAAAGTAACTCTCTAATTTAGCAATGAACTTGTACCAGCTTTCATTAAGCATCAAACACCTTAAATGTATTTTGGAAAGTCAAATTACCAAATTTCAGATTACTTCTAATTTAGGGGAATATCTCAAAAGTAAGAAAGCAAGGTCAACTTGCACATTGGGGATCCAGAATCAAACTATAGGTTACCTAATCACTGCAGAAGAAAATTAAAAATCATCAGTATCCTGGTCACTTATGACTTATCCTTGCTGACTTCTAACTGACCAGCCAGTCCACCATACTTCCTTTTAATACACAGCATCTTCCAATTTCCACTTTTGATTTATAGGTCTGTCGTCTGCTTTGGGGCCTTCTCGAATGGCAATAAATGGCTATTCCAGTCATTCATTATAATTCCTGTTAGCAAATCTAGCAGGTAGATGTAAATGTGGATGGGAGAGCAGAGAGAGGGGTAGTGGTAGAGCAGAAAGTAGGTGACAGCACTAAGTGGGCTCAGTCTTCTCAAATCCTTTATAAAAACAGAACTGCATTGACAATGATAAGCGAGGTACATTGGCTAAATTAATTACATACAGAAAATTATAATGGAAAAATACATTACGGCAATCAGGTCTACTTATCAAACATATTGTTATATCAAGGATTTAGCCACTCCATCTATAAAATCAGGTGAAACATAAAAATTCTTTAAGTTTGGAAATGTATTTATTTCATTTGCTATCTCTACTGCCTAGCACAATGGCTGGTACACAAGACCCTTTCAATGAATACTAGTTGGGTGAATGATGAATAGAGTAACTAGGAAGGTTTCCCAAAAGAGGTAGATTGTCAATTGGACCATGAAGATGAGATAGAATTTGAACAGATTCTGAGGTGTACGATGGACCCAGTGACATAAACTATGAGCCAAGGCTATGAGATAATGTTGAGTTTGAAGGCATAGCCATTGAAGAAGAGAAGAAAAACTGGGGGTGGACATAAGAGAAGAGAGATGAAAAGGAGAGAATGAAAGAGTGCACCTGTTTGTATCATGCCAGAAATTTCAGTGTAAAAATTCTTTAAATAAAATCGTATTTAAAGGAAGACAGACGTGATCCTTGAGAAATTACTAGTTTAATACTTTATGACTGGTGTTTGTTCATTAATGGTCTGATGCAAAACTCAGGGTGGTTAAGGCACTGAATACAGTACTGAATTGCAGTAATGATCCATTTCTTGGGGATTACACATTTTAAACCATAACAAATGATTTAAAATAACAGTTGTGACAGCTGTGTTGGAAAAGTCCATCATTCTGAAGCAGTTAATTACCATGTTTTTCCCCAGAAAGAATACAAGGCAGTCCTTGATGGCCTTGTACTTTTGATTAGGTTAAAAACTTTATTTTTAATTATGTAGTTAATGAAACTGTTGTCAAAAAATTGCTGACTATGCAGCAGTTTCTACATAGTCCTTCTAGTTATTTGCTTTGCCTTCTGTTGGCAAAGCTAACCCACATAATCCCCAGGGCATTCTTTCTGTCTTTTCAATTGGTTTTGAGGTGGCAGGAGGCCACAAGGCACTCACCACACACATGTCCATTCAGTAACCTTGTTTTTCATTCACACAATTTTGTTCTTCTAGTTATTTGTCTGGGTTCCAGCTTTCCCCTAGCAAACAAACCAAGTGATTCTTCAAGGCTATCAGGAGTGCAGCCATAAACAGCATGCAGAAGTACTTTGTGCTGCTGTGCTGTGGCAGGACGAGACAATGTGGATAGCAGGACAGTTTTTGTCAACATTGTGTCTATGCCGAAAAATGACATGGTGCTGGGGAGGCCTTAAAGGTTAGCAAGTCCACATCCCTGATTCCTAGCAGAGCCTTTCCTAAAGCAGTGCTTGAGATGGGAAGTAATGGTGGTTTGGTTCTTATTTGGAAGTATTTTCGTTGTTTCCCTTTTCAGTCTTCACCACCACCAACAGCTTAACAACACCAAAGGGATAAATGGGATCAGAGCAGTAAGGGATTGGAGGTGTGACCACGATTGGGGAGAATCTAATCTAGTACAGACTGGTAGTAGCGGTGGGTGGGTAGAGTTGGGGACATATAAGGGAACATGTCAATCACCCTTCACCTCACACTTTATCCATCAGGAAAATTTACTTATATCTAAAGATTGACAAAGGATGAGATGCAGCCTGTTTGGGGAGCTTGTTAAAGGAATTTGACTTTAACTTCAGATTTGCTTTAAAAAGATTTCAGGAACTCACAGGTGTGTAGGTGTTTCTTAAGTGCTATTTGATAATTGGTGGATTAAAATGGACGTTTTTTATAAATCCCACAATGCATAGTGTAGTGCTAGGCCAAAAAAAAAATGGTGCTCATTACATTTGATCGAGGAGTAATAGTCATTTGGCTGTTGAAGGGCACTAAAATTCTCTGATTCGATATTTGTATAAGCACCTTTTCCTCACAAACATTTTTTTGTCAATTTATTTCAACTGAAAAAAAAAGCAAGCTCACCATTACTCCCACCACCCAGTCCTTGTATCTGGCAACCACTAATCTGTCGTTGTATATATGAGAGAAAGAGTGTGTGTGTGTGTGTGTGTGTGTGTGTGTGTGTGTGTGTGTAATGAATGTATATGTGTGTGTGTGTGTATATATATATATAATTTAGATTCCACATATACCAGGGGTGCCAAAAAATGTATACAAGTGGACACTTTGGGCAACGGTGCTCAACCAGTAGTTTGCCGTAATCAGAAGTGTCTGGACACTGATGGTAACCACTTTGAGCACCTCTTGTAACTGCAGATGTCAAACATGACTTGTATTTATCTTTTGTTATTGGCATATATTGAGTATTACAATTTTAATACTGTTTTCCTTTCTTAAAATGTGTATACATTTTTTTGGCACCCTCTGTATGTAATTGTAGTTTTGATGTTGCTTTTTCTGCATGTATTGAGATGATGATATGGTTTTTATCCTTCATTTTGTTAATGTATATCACATTGGCTGATTTGTGGATATTGAACCATCCTTGCATCCTAACCACCATGTTGTAAATGCCACTTGATCATAGTCAATTATTCTTTTAATGGTTTGTTAAACTTGGTTTGTTAATATTTTCTTGAGAATTTTTGTATCTATGTTCACCAGGGATATTGGCCTGTGATTTTCTTTCCCTGTGGTATCCTTGTCTGGTTTTGGTATCAGAATAATGCTGGCCTTGTAATATGAGTTTGGATAAGTTCTCCCCTTTTCTTTTTTTCTTTGGAAGCATTTTAGAAGGATTGGTATTAAATCTTCTTTAAATGTGTGGTAGAATAATTCACCAGTGAAGCTGTCTGGTCCTGTACTTTTGTTTGTTGGAAGGTTTTTGATTACTGATTCAATTTCCTTAGTAGTGATCAGTCTGTTCAGAGTTTCTATTTTATCATGATTCAGTTGTTAGGTTATATATTCCTAGAAATTTATCCACATATTTTAGATTGACCAATTTGTTAGTGCATATTTTTTCATAGTTTCTTATGATCCTTTTTCTTTCTGTGGTATCTGTTGTAACATCTCTTTCAGCCAAGTATATCAAAGTTGGAAAATTATTTTTCAGTTCAACTTCCTCCTTCTGGAGAGAACTCAGAATAAGCAGGAGCAGATATTTTTGGCTTTGAGCATATGGAGCGTAGAATTCAATAAATACTATAATATTTTAACCTTGACACCTTAGGATTGGAAGTTTCTATAACCAAGGTGCCACAACTTTCAAGTACAACACTGCACCTTGGGGGTGGGGAAAAACAGGAGCTATGCTTCTGTCAACAATAGTAACAATGAGATTGTTGCTAGACTTCATAAATATACATAATTTTTATGACACAGTTGTTACTTTTAGGTCACTACAAAGAAGTATCATATCTTTATAAATATATCATGAGAATAAATTTGCATTCAAGTTATTTTAACAACATAAATGAAACATTATAAATTGGTACTTTATGTTCCTAAGGTCACATAAGTTCCTTTTACCTAATTAGTCTATTTACCTATGCATTTTAGCATTTAGACTAGCAGCTTTCTAAGGGCAAATTTCCTCTCTATATATCTTTAGTGTACAATGCCTGGCACATCATCAGCACTAAGTAAATATGTGTTAACCTAAACCAAGTCAATCTCCACATAGGCTCTAAATTAGGGGAGGGGATGCATGGGCAAAGCTGTGTATGCACATGGGTGTGTGAGATAATGGAGGAGGCACAAGGATACTTTTAATGCCAAGTTATATGGATGAAAAATTAGAAGGAGACCAAAGTCCAATATGCCCCATGATAAACTGGGGTTTCCTGATAAAGACTGTGAAATGCTGCATTACAGTAGAGTACTCCAAGAATTGAAAGGCCATTATTTATCCATAGGTGAATTTCATTATTTTGACCCTACAATCATCTTGCAGTCCTATTGTGAAGTGATTCAAAGTTCCTCACAACTCTCTTTAGTCAGAATGACTCAAGGGAGAAGATATGAGCTAGTCAGAAAGCATGAGCCTACAAAAGTAACGTAAGTGCCAAGGCTCTTGCCAAATTAGTACAAGTTTGGTTTCTCAGTTGACATTCCCTAATTCTTCTCCACTCTTCTGCTAACCATGGCTACTACTCCCAAAGCTTCTTCCCCAACATTCTGTTGTTTAGAGCCCTTTGTGGCTGTATCAACTACGAGTACATGAGATGGTGAGAGCTCCAAGTCCTTCACCTCTTTTTTTCTGTAACAAAACCCCAAATTACCCAAACCCTAGCTAAATGTAACCAAATAATATATATCGAAACAGAAATTTTATAGCTAAAAAGCTACTGAACCACCACCGTAATCCAAAAGAATAATATTTTTCCTCATCCAGAAATCTGGGACAGTCATGGTCATTCTTATTAGAACTGTAAAAGGAGTCAGAAGTGGGCCTTCGTGGTTTTGGTGGCTTTGTAGCTTAGAAACTGCCCTGGAATCTGAGGCAGGTATGTGTGCTTATACAGCAGCTTCAACTCAGCTTTATTAAAATTGTTATTACTCCTGCAGGAAAAAATAAGTCAAAATATATAATAACATCATTTGCAAATGGAGCTCCTTTCTATTGCTCTACAGCACTCACACAGCAAATTTCACAAAATGGACAATAAAGTTCAATGTTCTTGGATGCAAGATGCATACAACATTTGCTGGAAATAAATGAATAGCTATTAGTAGGCAACTAAAGGAAGACATTAACGCACTGCTATGTGACAAGAATATGCCTTTCTAAGGGGGAAAAAGTACAAATTTACTGAGGGTTGTTGTTACAAATGGGTGACATCATAAAACCTTCAATACTGGTCACAAATTCAAGTTAAAAATCATAGTCTATAACAGTGCTCACGCTGAGGAAACTATATAGGAACTTTGTGAGACTAGGGCCCACACTGTGTCAAAGGATCTGAAAACACTTCCAAGCAGCTTTATTTATAAAATATAGTGAAATCATGATCAACTAAGAAACGGTGATTTAGTTCTCCATGTGTGAAACTTCCCAATGATATTTTTTCCCCCTATGGGGGCCCATACACTACAAACATAAAAGGGAACTCAGCTACCAGAAGCCACTTTTGTATCTGGATTTTTTCCCCTTCATTTCCCATTTTCTTCCATTCTTACAAATAGTATATATTTTTTTCTTTAAGATTTGTCCAGGCTTGACCATGGAGCAGTGGGTAAGGGTGTAGAAGGGCAAAGAATCAAACCCTCTATAAGCAAACAGGTTTCAGTACACAACAGATAATGCTTCATTTCAATGTCACAATGTTTTCACACAGATTGTTTCTTTATGCAGTGCATGAATCACTTAACCCTTACGCAAAATCCATTCCATCTACTCAGACAGATGTAAGCTGCAGTGTTTCCAGTTCTATCAAACAGCACAACTAGTTGAAGGAAAAGCACTGAGACAGATGGGTGATGGGTAAGGAGAGGGACCCAACCAAAATAAGCAGCTTTGCCTCAAAATCTACCCAATCAAAACAAGATTCTCAACTCTCCCAGTTCTGTCTACAGAGGTACAAACACAACAGTTCTTAGCATGAAGCTAAGGTGGAGAGGATGTTGATGCTTTAAAGGAAAAAACACACACATCCTTATACATTGAATTGTCTCCACATCTACATCAGTGATTAGCAGTTCTCAAAGGCATCTTGGAAGTAACTAATTTTTACTGGGATAGACACTAAGACTTAGAGAATTCGAAAAGGAGGAGGGAAAATAGAAAAGAAAGAAATAGTGAGGGAAATGAGAGATGAGGCCAGGAGTAGAAAAGATTGAGAAAGGAGAAAAAAAGTGGCTTCCATTGAAGATAGGCCAAAAAATATCAACAGCTTTCACAGTATAGTTGATGTTCTAAAGCATAAATGTGTGAAGAAAGTAAAGGACATTTTTCCTCAATATCAACTTGGTAATTTAACGTTTACTCCCAAGACCTGCTGGCCTGAAAAATTTTGGGAGTCTTCATTCCAGGCCCTAAGTTGACTTAAAATTACTTCTCCTTGAATTGAGCTTGAATTGACCCTTGTGGGTAATTCTCCATGTCCCAGATGTTTACTCCCTTCAGGATCTTGCTCTGGCCTTTTCAAAGTCAAAGCATTAGCTAACCTTCCCTTACTTATGTAGTGACCTCCCTTCTCACCAAGGTACTACATGTGCATTTTAACCGGAGTTGTCTGCTTTTTAGAGAGCCTTTTTAACTCTTAGGAATTAACTAGGCAGTGGGAATTTCAGCACGTTTTGGCTTCTATAGTGCTGGATTTGCCATTAACAGGCTATTAACTTCAAACCCACAGAAATGGAATATGAAGAGTGTGAAATCAACTAAAAGGCTCAAAGTTAAAGTAAACCCTCAGTGTATCCCTCACTGTTATGTGGCAGACAAAAGTGGGTGGTGGGAAAGGATAGTAGGATATTACTACCCACAGAATGCTGAGCTGAAAACTATAGCATGACAAAAGGAGAATGATACTGGTGCAGAGGAAAATAAAATCCAATTTCAGGAAGATCTTAGTTAAGGCTACCTATCCAAAAGCAGATAGTCGCTATGGCAAGTCAAATCTAGTAAGGCAATATGGAAGACTAAGAGACTAAGACAATAATAAAGCTGAATAATAAGGCTGAAAATAAGGCTGTAAACATACGTTCATATCAAATATCTGGTTATATCAATAAAATCTGTGTATATGTGGGTGGAGTATTAGTGGGGAGCAGTGTGTGTATAGCAATGATGGTTCCCAGATTTGGAGGAAAGGTACAAAAGAGATCTAAAGGATCGTGGGAGCAGATAGAAACCAACTTTGCCTTCTTCACAATTTTCAGTTTTTCTGTTTTTAAAATAGGTTTGCCTTTTCTTCCTGCTGTATTTTCCACCACTAGTCCCCCAGGTTAGTAGCATAGCCACAAATTAAGCCCAAGGCTCCCTTCCCACTCTGCTGATCTTTTTATTCCTTCATACAACCTTTCACATTTAAGAATATTAAGTCCCACTTACATGATAGACACCAGGCAATGCATTATAAAAATTAGTTACAGTCTCTTCTAAGGAATTTTAATACTAACAAAGATACACAAACTACCATAATGCAGGACAATGTGGGAATTTTTATAAGAATGGTGCAAATGAAAAGTTACAAGTTTCTTGAAAATATTAGAATGATATGTAAGATTTTCCTGTTGAAAATACATCACAACTCCAGACCAACATTCCCCCAAATCCGTGAGATTCTATATATTTGATTATTCCCAGTATATATTTGAAATCATAAGTAACAGCTACATTTTTTTTTAGGTCATAGGTTCTATATAGTCTCATATTGATTATAATGCTACAGACGAGGTCTGACAAGTGCACGACTCATCCTAGAAAAAGTGCTACATACCTAATTGCTGAATATCACTTATGGTCACCTTCAAAGGACTCCCCTTGAGAAGCTATGCGACACCACCAGTGTCTAGTCCAAAAGCAATTTGGGAACTCTTTCTGAAATGACCATTAGAGCTGTCGTCATATTAGCCTTGATGTCCTGAATGTCATCAAAATGTCTTCCTTCCAATATTTCCTTTATCTTCAGGTAAAGAAGGAAGCCATTGGAGATAAGATCAGGTGAGTAGGGAGGGTGTTCTAATACAGTTATTTCTTTCCTGGCTAAAAACTCCCTCACAGACAGTGCCGTGGGAGCTGGTGTATTGTCGTGATGCAAGAGCCATGAATTGTTGGTGAAAAGTTCAGGTCGTCTAACTTTTTCATGTAGCCTTTTCAATACTTCCAAGTAGTAAACTTGGTTAATTGTTTGTCCAGTTGGTACAAATTCATAATGAATAATCCCTCTGATATGAAAAAAAAAGGTTAGCAACATTGTTACAACAAGTTCACGAACTTAAATGTCCGACCTCATACAGGTTACTGTTATAATCATAAGCTTCAGGATGGACCCATGATTAAATCCAATGGAGAAAAGTGCTAATATTTGGAGGGTACAAGGAAAACAGGTATAACAGGCTAATCGATATTTTTCATGTTTTAATTTCTATTTACAATGGAAAAGAGAGTTTCATCTATAAAAATTTCAGTGAATTGAAATTCAGATACAAATGCACTGTTTAAATATTTCCTTAACCAGTTAAGTATTTCTCTGACAATGCTGGGAATTATTACAAGATAGAGGTATGTTTAACGAGCTTTAGTATCAAAGTGGGCTTGCATAAATCAGGGACTAGGGCCTAATTATTAATCGTATTAGGCCAATATGTTTAGGTGGCCTATCTATAACCTTAGAAATCTCAGCTTGGCTAATCATCAGATCTTTCAAAAACCATATATCTACACCTGGCTTAAGAGTGTGGAGTCCAGAGAAAATACTTTATACACACCTGCCTTGAGCAAGAGAGCATTTCTAAGATGTAGCTTTGAGAGTCACTTTGTCTTTTGAAAAAGTTAAAACAACTATACCGGGGGTGTCAAAAAATGTATACACGTGACTTGTATTCATCTTTTGTTATCGGTATATATTGAGTATTACATTTTAATACAGTTTTTTTTTTCTTTTTTGAAATGTGTATATATTTTTTGGTACCCTCTGTATTAATATTCGTTAATTTAGCAGAATTTTCAGGAAAGCCAATCTGAGTGACTTCAAAATCTAAATTGAAGCAACTTCAATATATTGACCCAGGTTGTCTAATAGGAAACTTTAAAGAATCTACTGTAATGATTGAGTAAGAATGATTTTTCAATTAACTCATGAAGGCTATACAAAGGAATAGTTTTTCACTATTTTCTACTGTATACAATCCAACAATAATTAAGCAAATGCCTGTTTGCAAAGCATTGTGCTAGCTAGTATGACAGAAAATCCAGTGTTGCCAAAGGACTTGAAAAAATTGTTATCCTAAAAAAATTAAATAATCTTCTTATGATTGTCCATCATATGAATTTGCTTAACCAACAGGTATTTATGAATTATTATGCTACGAGTTTACTACTATTATTTGATATACATGGGAGGTTCCAAAAGCTCTTTTCTTAATTGAAAGTATTATTAGATTGGACAAATATCTGATTGAATAAATATCTTTGAGTATATATTAAATATCCATTTCTCTATGAATTATTTGCATATGCATGTATCCAATTTCTAAATACATGAGGATTTTTGTCACCATTTTGTTGTTGCTTTCTAAACTGTATTGAATTTTGTTCACAGTGTGTTCTGCAGGGTATGGATCCTTTAGTATTTAAGATTTTCTTTATAGTCCAGCATATAATCAATTTTTCAAAATTTCTCTTATGTGCTGGAAAGAATGCTTATTCCCTGGTAGTTGATTGCAGAGTTCCACATATTTCTAAGAAACCGAGCTTGCTAATGTATTTTTATTAATTCTTTTGTCAACTTGATCTATAAAAATTCTTCTGTTGTTATTGTGGATGGATCAATATTTCCTTGTATTTCTTTCACTTACTTTTACGGTATATTTTTTATATGCATATGTGTAGAAGTTCTGTTATTTTAGTACTTTACCAATAGATTTGTAATTGTATCATAATGCAATAAACTTCTTTTTTCACTAATAAAAATATATTTAAGCCAAGAAAAAATATTCATTTGGGACCTCATAACAGAAATTGAAACCTATCATGCAAAAATCCACTGACTTTTATTGCTTAATTTTTGTTGCTTTAAGTGCCTGACTTACATTTTTTGAGAGCTATGCCACCTACAGTACTCCCCAGGACAAGCAGTGTTTCACTGAACTGACTGTCAAATGGCTGTGTTGGCAAAATATAAATAAGGAAAAGATTATCTTTCTATAACAATGCCTACTAAGCTATAAGACCAATATCTTTTTCCTTAATAAGTCTTTGAAAGATAAAGAAATAGAGCCAGAGGCCTGCAAACAAAGGTCGTAATGGTAGTTTTTCTTTCTGCATTCCAATTTTATTTATTAATACACAAAATCCAATTCCTTTCAGGCCCAAATTGTAATGTTTAAATAAATAATCGGTCAGCAGCCTTCACCACTTATGTGTGTTTAAACATTAGGTGCACCCATTAACAGTTGCTCAAACAATGCAGGTTTCCACTTCAGGAAGATATCTAAGCCCACGAGACAGTGGGATATATATATATATATATATATATATATATATATATATATATATATATATATATATATATACACACACACATATCTAAGCCCACGCCTATATTTCACAAAATTAAAACACTCTGGTTTCAAGGGTCTTCATTGGTGATATGGTCATGAGTCAGTACCAGTGAGGTAATTTAGAATTTGCACTTATTTATCATACACTATACTTTTATTTCATTGCCAACTATGATAAGTCAAAAAATTCCAATGGGATTTTTTGGGACCTTTATGGGACAGTACCAAAAGAGTATGAGCTCAGGGGCTTCCTTAAGGAGGACATGGTACCTGTCAAAATTAAGCCTTCCTTCCACTAACTCCCCTCCCACTCTCCTCAACCTACCACTCCAGGTGTGGACTTAGAGAGGTAGTGAGATTGTTTTATAATTGTCTTGCTGAAATGGAACCCCTGAAGTATGTTTCAGCACCTGTTAAGGAGTGCAACAAGCATTTAAATGCAGGAAGATTCACAGATTAAAGTAAAAATCAAAGGCAATCTTGAAGGGGGAAAAAGTATCCCAAGAAGAGGGCCGGCCCGGTGGCTCAGGCGGTTAGAGCTCCATGCTCCTAACTCCAAAGGCTGCCGGTTCGATTCCCACATGGGCCAGTGGGCTCTCAACCACAAGGTTGCTGGTTCAACTCCTCGAGTCCCGCAAGGGATGGTGGGCTCTGCCCCCTGCAACTAAGATTGAACATGGCACCTTGAGCTGTGCTTCTGCTGAGCTCCCGGATGGCCCAGTTGGTTGGAATGCGTACTCTCAACCACAAGGTTGCCAGTTCGACTCCTGCAAGGGATGGTGGGCTGTGCCCCCTGCAACTAGAAAACAGCAACGGGACCTGGAGCTGAGCTGCACCCTCCACAACTAAGACTGAAAGGACAACAACTTGAAGCTGAATGGCACCCTCCACAACCAAGATTGAAAGGACAACTTGACTTGGAAAAAAAAAAGGCCTGGAAGTACACACTGTTCCCCAATAAAGTCCTGTTCCCCTTCCCCAATAAAAAAATCTTAAAAAAAATACCCCAAGAAGAGTCTGAAGTCTGGATGTGTAGGAGAACAGTGGAGTAGACCCAAGCACTTTGAGTGGGTGACAGTGCAACTGTTGATGGGATGATTAGCTGTAGGATGCCTTAGTGCCCAAACTGGAGGAGAGATGAGGGAGGAAAGGAGGGATGGGAGGACAGAGTGATGAAGGGAGGGAGGGACGGAGGGAGAGAGGTATGGGGGGAGAAGGGTGGAAGAAGGAGGAGGAGAAGAAGGGGGAGATGGAGGGTAAAGGCTAACTCTCCTTAGATTGTGGACAAAGTGTGCAGCCAAAGCAGTTCATCTTATTGGTCCTTTTTGCCTAGCATCTGTGAAGTTTACTAGTCTCACAGCAAAATTCAGACACTCTAAATGACCTAGTTTTATTCTCTCAAATTTACTCTGGCCTGACCAAGTTTTGCCATACAAAAAGCCAAATGGGAACTGGTTTTCATACTCTGACAAGTTTAACTACCAAATTACATCAATAAGATTATTCAGGTATTGAGAACCATACGAGATCTGACAATTAAGTTCGAGAACTTGCTTCAACCATGTTGCTAACCTTTTTTGATATCAGAGGGATTATTCATTATGAATTTGTACCAAATGGACAAACAGTTAACCATATTTACTATTTGGAAGTGTGGAAAAGGCTGCGTGAAAAAGTTAGACAACCTGAACTTTTCGCCAACAATTCATGATTCTTGTATCACGGCAATGCACTAGCTCACTGGACACTGTCTGTGAGGGAGTTTTTAGCCAGTAAACAAACAACTGCATTGGAACACCCTCCCTACTCACTTGATCTGGCCCCCAATGACTTCTTTCTTTACTCGAAGATAAAGGAAATATTGGAAGGAAGATATTGAAGACATTCAGGACATCAAGGGTAATATGACGACAGCTCTGATGGCCATTCCAGAAAAGAGCTCCAAAATTGCTTTGAAGGGTGGACTAGGCATTAGCATCGGTGCATAGATTCCTAAGGAGAGTACTTCAAAGGTGACCGCAGTGATATTCCGCAATGAGCTATGTAGCACCTTTTCCTAGGATGAGTTTGCGACCTTAATTGTCTGACCTTGTAGATGTGTGTATGTGCACGTGCATGCTTAACTTTATAGTTACACATTCATTAAACTTTGGACAGCTTGATAAGTCTTTGCCACCAGCTAAAATAAATTGTGATTTCTATAAGATCTGATTTCATCCTCTACTTGGTATATTTGATGTTTTCAGAAATTTTCCACTAATAATCATTTTATTCCTTTTAATTCTAAAGGATTTAGAAACTTCTGCTCAAACAATAGGAGGAGACTTTTCTAATAAATAGGGTGAGTAAATTTGCAGAATTGGCCAGTTATAACTGGGTAGTGACACATAGATGTTTTAAGATATCTATGTTTACAAGGTACCTACATATACTACACAGCATTATCTGCTTTTTGCCTAGGTCCCATTTAGGTTTTTGAAATTAAGTAACACCGAGTACTGTGGGATCCTTTCCATAGGGATTTGTAACTCTACGCTCTGCCCTTTCAGATGTATAAATTACCCTCAGCATATCCCTACAGTATACATTCCAAATAAAGTTATAGCAATAGAGAAAAACTTTTTTTAAAATTTATTTTTTTAAAATTTATTGGGGTGACAATTGTTAGTAAAATTACATAAATTTCAGGTGTACAATTCTGTATTACATCATCTATAAATCCCATTGTGCGCTCACCACCCAGAGTCAGTTTTCCTTCCATTACCATATACTTGATCCCCCTTACCCTCATCTCCCACCCTCCACACCCCTTACCCTCTGGTAACCACTAAACTATTGTCTGTGTCTATGAGTTTCTGTGAGAAAAACTTTTTTAATCTAATATTTAAGACTCCATCCGAATGAAAATGTTATATTGTTATGTATGACACTGTATGATCATAAATAAAGGAAAACTTGGAAGGTGATCCTCTTGAAAAAGTGACTCAATTCAGTTAAATAATTATTCTCCTGGGTTAATGATCAAATTGACTCCAGTGACAATAGCCTTTGAGAAATGCTTGGGCATAAGTTTTGCTTATATAGTTTTCAGATATGACAATACATTGTGAGAAAAAAAAGTTTGAGAACTGTCAAGGTGAGAAATGGGAGTCTTCTAGGTAGAATTCTGAGATAGCTGGGTTCCATCTTTCATCTGAAAAAAAGTACAAAAAGTGCAGACTCTCCTGAAGGGACTGTACTTAAGCCAATTTGAACCTTATTATCTTTTAAAGAGAAATATACTCTTTTACAAAGAATAGTAGAAATGATTGAAGTGATGGTAAATTAATCTTTCTAGGAAAGTTTAGCGGTACTGGGGTTGTTAAGCTGAGAGAAAAGAATGCTCAATGGTAACCTGGAAAATTGTCTTCTAATATACAGAAGGTCATGAATGCTGCTGTGACTACAGGAAATTGATAAAAAGGAAATAAGCTTTAATTAAAGCAGGAAAGATTTTGACTAAACATCAGCAGGAATTTTGATAATTAGAATGGTAACACATGGGAATGAGTTACTTTCTTTTCACAGAGACTTTTAAAAACTGTGTGTGTGTGTGTGTGTGTGTGTGTGTGTGTGGTGTATAACTATGCAACCTGAAAATCTGAAGTTCAGTCAGTCTAAATAGAGGGTGTTGGAACAAAATGCTCTATTCCCTGGTAGTAATAGTATTGAATAATACAAATTCCACCTTAACTTTTGCGACTTCAGCATCCTTAGAATCATCCCTAGTGTTTCATAGTGACTTTCTTTCTTGCTTTTGCCTTCCAGGAAATGCAATCAACGTGATACAGAAGCCTGGGCTATGGTTTCATAAAGATCATCTATCATACCATCCCATAGCTTAACTATTCCTCGTCCACCGCTTATACAATATTGGTTTTGTTTTTCCCAGGCCTATCCCGCAGGATAAATGGAATATAATCTTTCCTGCTACTTTCTAACATTGCAATGACTAAAATCCTAATCTCAAAACAGCCATTCACCATTTGGAAGATTTAAGGACAGTTAAAGTACGAACTTCCTAAGTACTATGTAGGACCTCTCTGACAAATATATTGCCTGCTGGAAAGACATTTAATCAACTTGCTGAGATGCATTAAGAACACAATAAGCACAGCCCCTCCACCTTGGTTTTAACATCTGTCACTAATTGTATCCATCGTAAATGTTGCCTAGGAAATTTAAAGCCACAAACACACCCATTTTAAAACCTTTTTCTCTGTATAGTTTGTACATCAAATGATCCATGCCATAGTACCAAAATATTCTGTCACCCATTGCTATTCTTCAAAACAAATCTCTGGATCATCTCAGCCAAAGGAAAATTATGAGGAGAATAGCCATTCAGAGGCTAGAAAATGTATTTCTTCTTCATTTTTGAGATGAGTAAGAACATTCCTTTCATTCTTATTTTTAATGTCATATTTCATTTATATAGGGTAATTATCTTGCTGTTTCTTTTCTTTTTCCTTTTGTAATTTTAGTGGCTAACCAGTAAGAAATTCCCTTGCATTTAATAAGAGGCAGTCAATGATGACATTTATATATTACCTTATTCAAAACTAGCTCTTGGGTAATCCATTTCACAGTTAAGGTTAAACTATAGTAGAGAATAATTTACTTTAACAAAGACTCAAGTATAATTATGTTCAAATATCTTATCACTGCCTCATTTTGTGTGAAGTTGAACTATCTAAATCAAACCCATGGCAGACATCATAAAAAAAACTTTGATAACTACCGTGTTTCCCTGAAAATAAGACCTAGCTGGACAATCAGCTCTAATGCATCTTTTGGAGCAAAAACTAATATAAGACCCAGTCTTATTTTACTATAATGTAAAACCAGATCTTATATAATATATAATATGATATAATATAATGTAATACCGGGTCTTATATTAATTTTTGTTCTAAAAGACGCATTAGAGCTGATTGTATGGCTAGGTCTTATTCTCGGGGAAACACGGTATATGAAAATAAATTGAATAGACTCTTACATTTATGTTTATTTACCATAAACATGACTGTTGACAACAGTGTCAAGACAATTATTGAGAAGGAATAAGCCTTTTTCACAAATGGTTTTGGGACAACCTGCGAAAGATTGAAGTTGTACCTCTCCCTCATACCATGTATTAACCCCAAATAGACCAGCTACCCAAATGTAAGAGCTAAACCTATAAAACTCTTAGATGGAAACAGAAGTAAATCTTTGTGGCATTTGATTAGGTAATGGTTTCTTCGAGCAACTAAAGGAAATATACATAAATACTGAAAGCAACAAAGGAACAAGACAAACAAATAAAGAAACAAAAACTCATAGACATACACAATAGTTTAGTAGTTACCAGAGGTTAAGAAGAGAGGGGGGTGGTAGATGAGGGAAATGGGCATAAAATATATGGTGATGGAAGGAGAACTGACTCTGGGTGGTAAATACACAGTGTGATATACAGATGATGTAATACAGAACTGTACACTTGAAACCTATGTAACTTTACTAACCATCGTCACCTCAATAAACTTTAATTTTTTAAAAACGGGGGATCAAATATATGGTGATGGAAGGAGAACTGACTCTGGGTGGTGAACACACAATGGGATTTATAGATGATGTAATACAGAATTGTACACCTGAAATTTATGTAATTTTACTAACAATTGTCACCCCAATAAATTTAAAAAATAAGTTAAAAAATTGGGTTTCATCAAAATTAAATGAAAACCCACAGAATGGGAGAAAATATTTGCAAATTATATCAGGGATTAATATCAACAAAGGATTTGAATAGACATTTACCCAAGGAAGATACACAAGTGATCAATAAGCACATGAGAATATACTCAACATCATTAGTCATTAGGGAAACGCAAATCAAAACCAAAATAAGATACCACTCCATATCCACATATATATTTTATAGTACATATTTTTTAATGGAAAAGAGTGCTGATAAGGATGAAAAGAAATCAGACTTTCAAACACTGCTAATGAGTTGGAGAAACGGTGCACCCATTTTGGAAAAGAGACTTGTGGCTCCTCAAAAAGTCACAAATACTTACCATATAACCTAGCAATTCTATCCCAAGGTGTATACCTACTAGGGTTAAAGACATACTCTTGCAAAAACTTGTACATGAATAATCATATCAACCTTATTTATAATACCTCAAAAACTTGAAACAACTGAAATGTCCAGCAAAACTGAAGAATAGATAAACAAAATGTGTTATACCCGTACAATGGAATATTGTTTGGCCATAAGAATGATGTACTGATTCATACTACAACATGATGAACCTTGAAAATAGTATGTTAAGTGAAAGTAGCTAATAACAAGAGGTCACATATTATATGATTCCATTTATGTGATATTTCCAGAATATGCAACTATTCTGAGACAGTACATTACTGGTTGCCAGTAAAAGGGGGATAGGGAACAATTGCTAATGGGTACAAAGTATCTTTTGTGGGTAATGAAAATATTCTAGAATCAGATGGTGGTCATGGTGGTACCAATTTGTGAATATACTAAAAACCACTGAATTATACATTTATTTTTTAATTAATTAAAAATTTTTTTCAATTACAGTTGACATACAATATTATGTTAGTTTCAGGTGTACAACACATGAATTATACTCTTTTAAAAGGTAAATTTTATTTCAATAAAGCTGTTATTTAAAAATGAAAATATTATTAAGTCATATAATGACTATGGGAATGTTAAGTATGAATTTCCTCTAGTCTTAGCTGAACAATTTAGTAAAAGAAACAGCTTAATAATAATTATTAACGTATTAGAGGGACACATTAATATTTGGACAATAAAGCAAGCTTTGGTATGGTATAAAGAGTGTGTTGGTCTCAGAATTTCAGCTGTTTACCATTATGTGACCAACTATTAGGCAAGTTACTTGACATCTCTGAATCTCTGTTTCCTCATCTGTAAAATAGAAATGGTGATAACTTTCTCAAACAAATGCTTTGGAGATTGAAAGAAGTAATGCACATGAAAAGAGTAGCGTTGTGCCTGACACACATTAAGCACTAAAAATATATGAAACACAACAGAACTAATTCATTCAATGCAAAGTGCTGGACTTGAGCTTCAAAACAAATTAAGTCAAGGACTTCATTCACCTTTAAAAGGTTCAGGGTCAACGAGGCTATTAAAAATTACCATAAACCAGTTTTATTATTCTTTCCAAGCTTCCTGTGTGGTGAGGGATCACCAACTACCCATTTGCCTCTTCAGAAGGTTTCTATACCATCCCATCCCCCACTGTCACACATGATTATGGAAACATCAAATAAGGTAGCACAAAGAATTCTACTTATGCATATCCCTGTTGAATGAACGCTATAAAGCAGTTCTCTCTCATTGAAGATATCTATAATATATAGTTCAAAAGTATTTTACAATAGAAACCTAGCTTCCATGCACTGTCAAGGAACACATTCCAATGTGTTCCTGAGACTGCTCAGTTGGTGCTGCTCTCAAGGTTCAAGCCACATTTTATCTCATCTACATACTTGTTGGCTCATGAGTCACTAAAATAATGCTGATACTGGCTATATACAATTATTTGACAAGCCATTGACATAAAAGTACTCTAATTTGTCACAGGAGAATCTTACATGGTAGATTCCTTTTATAGATACTTTTCATAGGCTGAAGACAACCAAGTTCAACCAGAGAACATGGTTTGCTTTACTCCTATTATTTCTTTTTCAAAATCATCATCTTATAAAGTTTGCTACTTTATGTAGGTCTAATTGTGCTTAAAAATGGAAATCCGGGTCTCCCAAACATAATCAGGTTATATTATAGCACATATCAACACTGCTCAATGAATTACTCTTTCATATTCTATACTGATTCGATCAATACAAGTTCTTCTCATTTCTTCAATTGAAAGAGATCTATTCAAGCAAGCAATTACAGGAAAGCAAGACAGCGAAATATTTATAAATAATACCTACTCATCTTAGGGGCAATCTTTATTTTTCTGGGTATAATTCTCGACACTGAAAATAGCTTCATTAATTTACATTCTCTTCCCCCACTGGCTCCAAAAAATCCCCAGTTCTTAGAAATTAAAGAATGTGAAAACAATCCTAAAAACTATAAAACTGATAATAGTCATTTTTCACTCTGACAAAAATGTCTTGGGTCAACTAGATTCTGATTTCAGTAACCTGATACATTACTTCAACCCAGATGGCTCCATCTTGACCCAGACGTTGCTATAGGCAAACAGATGTTTCTCAAATTTCACATGACATTATCCATTCCACCTGTTTCTGTGACAGATGATTTACTTTCTGACACTTAAACAAATCTCCCTAACTGCTCCTCCCCTTCTCAGGTCACCTCAACAGAGAATAGCCTGAGCTTAATGAGATTCTAGTCCAACCCCTTAAGTTTACAAAAGAGGCAGAAATAACCTCCAGAAAGGGAAAGTAACCTTATTGATGTCACTTGGAGAAGGGGTGTAGCCAGTGGTGTAGCTGAGCCTGAAATTATGCCTCTGTGGCCTCTCAGTCTTTTCTATAACTACACACTTTTATCTATATAGCATTTTGGACATCTGTCCATTCATCCATCTATATATCTTTCAATCCTTTCCCTTTCTGATACCAAGAAGAAGAAAAAAAATGGAGACAGCGCACTTTTTGGGGGGATTATTGAAGTATAATTTACATTAGTAAAATTTACCTGTTTTACTGTATATTTCTATGAGTTTTGACAAACACATGCAGTCATGTAACCACCATCACAATCAAGATATAGACTAGTGTCACTATCCCCAAAAGTCTTCTTGGGTGGCACTTTATTCTTTCTATCTTGATAGTGACTGTAATGGACTTAGAAGTTAATAGAAAGTTCTATTTGACTAAATGTTAAGCTTAACTGTGAGGTAACCAAAACATACATTTTATCCCACTTTTTTTTTCTGAAAGGCTTTCTAAAATGCCAGAGTCTGTCTGCTGCCTTATTTAAGGAGAGAAGCGAATGGCAGGATATATGAGCCAATTTACTTGATCAGGTAGGGTTCCTCAGGTGACAAGCCTGGCAGGAATTCTACCAAATCAAAGAAAGGTCGAATGAAGTAGGAAGGGAGGAAAGAAAGAAGGTGAGGGAGGGATAGAGGGAGGGAAGATGAAAGGAAGGAAGAAGCACCAAAAGAGGTAGGGGAAATAACAAAGGAAATTTTGTTTATTCATGTATTTTGCAGAGTTAGTCTTGAAATCTAGACAGATTTGTGAACCCCTGCTGAACATGTGCCCACCTGCTACAATATGCCTGGAAATAGTTTTTTGTGCTTGTTTTATTATTTTCCACATTGTCCTAAAAGTTGTTTATGTAACAAAATCCACAGTAAATAAAGTCTCCCTTTGGTTTGGCTTAACCAATTAAGATATATGATTGCAACAAAATTAGTTTTTCTTTCTTTTGAAATATATAGTTCTCTACAAATTGATATAAATGCCATCATAGTTTTGGGGGTGGTTTTTCTTTTTATTTTTGGCCTCGAATGCCAGGAAATCCAGATCTTTATTATTCAACTGA
The DNA here is from genome assembly GCF_057876585.1 of Rhinolophus sinicus. Taxonomy (NCBI): domain Eukaryota; kingdom Metazoa; phylum Chordata; class Mammalia; order Chiroptera; family Rhinolophidae; genus Rhinolophus; species Rhinolophus sinicus. The sequence continues at coordinate 71,349,002 of NC_142518.1, read as the reverse complement.
ACTCATTTTCTTATCTTTGATTATTACGATAATTATCTTGATTCCTCTTCTAATTGGTTTGTGATCTCTCACCTTGGTCTTGATAGTGCATTTTCACATTATAAATTACCTCAAATCCTTTGAAAAATGGTGAGGTTTAATTTGTAAACTATTTACATCTTGCTTGCTTGGTAGCTAGCTAAGAGACATGTGGAACATGGACCTGTACCAATCTTTTACTACTTACCTGATAGCCCATATTTTAAGAAGAATGTGATTCTAATCACAGATTACAGAGCAATACTATCAATAGTAGATAAGTGCAGTAACAATAATGATTGCTTAAAAAAAGGAAATGACTCAATCTCAATTTCTTCAATATGTTGGTTATTGTCTCACCATTAATCCAAGGTAAGGAGCCATTAGACTCAAATAACTAATAACAATGTTAAAAATAAATAATTTTCAGGTGGTTTTCTATGTACCAGGTTCTGTTCTAAGAGTTGTGACATATGTAAACTCAGTTAATCTTCACTACTGCCCTATGGGGTGAGTAGTATTATTATAATCACCGTATAGATGAGAAAATTGAGAGGTCATATGTCAAAGGTCACATAGATATTTAGGTGGCAGAGCCAGGATACAAATTCATAAAATCCAGCTACCACGATTTTAAAGATTATACAATACTGCCTTTCATTATTTGTTGAGTCAAATAATTAACAACCCACTTATTGATCAAACTTACTTGATTTAGCATCTGTTTGAAATAGCCTCATATACATGGATAGTTCAGTTTAGATACTGCTGTATTTAAGGAAATCAGGCCTTTTTATTTCTATAAGTAATCCTGAGGTCCCTATTTCTGTCCCTAAATAGTCAGTGGTCCTGTGGCACTGGTATCCTTAACCAGATACATTATTTTTTCCCTACTTTATTGAAATTGGAATGGTCTGCAAGCATAATAAATAATGATGTTGTTTGTTACTGCTGTTCATCCATGAAGATTCTTAAATAATAATGTGCCAATATGCACATTGGCAATATCCAAGTGATGCCAGAACATTAAAATGTTTAGTCAAATATCCAAATGTTTAGCACCTTATGTACATGAGCACTAACCCTATGACATAATAATGAACGAAAATGAGATTTTTCATGGCATTCCAGGAGCATTAGTGTTACTTTATTACTGACTGTTCACATACCATTGAAGATCAAGTGGCAAAAGTGACGAATAAACACAGTCTCAGAATTGGGGATTCCTTTAAGTACAAGAATTCTAGTGGAAGTTGTTAGGTATATAGGTGCTTCCTCATCAGTTTTCTCATACATTTCTTGCTTTTTAAATTTGTTATAAGCAAATTATTAATATATCTAAATAATAGATTTAGATATATTTTCATAAGGTATAAATTTAAGTCTTTGATAAACTGTCCAAAAAAGTTTTTTTGTGTTTTATTTTAATTATAGAAGGACTGATTACAGGAACTAGATCAGTAGAAGCAACAAAAATGTTATTACCCTAAATTTTCTTTTTTGAGTATGGTTGATAAACATGAAACTTAAAAAAATGGTTAAAATATTAGGCAAAAATTATTTTCATGGATCAAATAGCTCACAGGAAAACTATATTGTTCATTGACTAACAGCTATAGTGACTATTTGTTTAATGATCCTTAGTTTATTTATTAAACTTATTGTTCCCTTCATTTTAGGTACATTAGAACAATGTTTAAAAAAATAAGCCATGAGGTGATACCTTAATTACATATTTTATCTTCCACAAAAAATATAGTATCTGCAGTGGTTTACTAGATTTCATTTTCATGTTATCTTCCTTTCAGTGTCAGAGCACAGTTTTTGTTGTTGTTGTTGTTGTTTTGTTTGTTTGTTTTTTAAAGTGAGGCATGGATATCTATAGGTCCCTGCTGCCAATAACTTTTCTTTTTTTTGTTTTTGTTTTATAAGTTAGATAAAGATCATAATTCAGGAATAGTCACCTGAAGAGATGATTAATTGTGTATGCTGCAAATATAGACTTGTCTCTTGGCTAGAGGAGGTGATAGAGCAAGAGGAAAAAGCTTCCAGAAAATCCCCCATCCCCAATTTTCTCAATCAGAATAATTTCAATATGTCTCTCCTTTCTTGTCTCCCACAATCCCTGTCATGCGGGAGACCCTGCTCGCTGCGCCATTTGTCGTGCGCGGAGGCCTTCTCACCGCGCCATCTTTCAGGCGGGGTGGCCTGCGGGGTCTCTGCTCCCGCTCCCCACACAAGAACGCAGGACATGGTGAGGCCGAAAAGGAACACCCACGGAGCCATAGGTAGGGGAGTCATACCACTATATTCTCACTGGCAGCTGGGTTGGAGACACAGGAAGCAGGATCCACATGATCTGCAACCCCCCATGCTTACTGCAACCCATGCTTGCTAGCTCAGCCACCATCTTCTTGCTAGCCCCCATTTGCTGCTAGCGTAGCCACGGCAGTTATATTAGTGGCCAATGGCTCACTGGTTACAGCTGACGGCCAACTAGCCACAGCTGATCGCCGTCCAATCACAGTTGATGGCCATTTACTACCCGAGTGAGCACCTTTCCACGTGAGGGCGAGAGCCTGGAAACTGCACTCCTGGCTGTCCCCACACACGTGCACTTACAATGTTATGTACCAGACTATAGTGAACCTGACTTTAGTCAACTTGGGTTCAGGTTAAAAGAAATGTAGGTGAGGTGTACTAGACTTCAGGTGCTAGACTAGGTTTGGTGCTTCCTGTGACTCAAATGATTACATTTCATACAAAGCCCATTCACCAAATATAAAATCATATTCATGTGGCTTGCAGGTGTTAGTGTTTCTCTTGCTTCCTACTAGGAATATATCAAACTTAGGCTGCGTCTTGAGGCTACATGACTGTAATTAAATAACCAGCCATATAGTTAATCAAGAGCGAATTTAGTCAAACAACTAGTTTGACAAACTTTCTTTTTTATTAATAAATTGATTGACAAAGTTGACTGGAATAGACCAATCTGTTTGGCAGCAAAACAATGAAAGTTGTCAAATCATCTGCAAAGTATCTCACTCTGTAAATCCTACCAGGAGAGGGGATCATACAGCTCTCTCCATTACTATTCTGAACTTCTGCCCTTACTGAGAAATCTTGCCCAGGTTTCCAGATCTGAAAGTTCTGCAGAAACATTTAGTGAATTCTAAGCCATCATCACAGGCAAATTTACTGCAGAATGCTGTTATAGTACTCCAACCCATGGCACTAATCTGCCACCACTAACTTGCCAACAAAGAACTTTGTGAAGACAGCCCCAAAATGCTACTCAACTGTATATTAAGATGTAAGGAACAAATTGCTTAAGTTTCCACTTCACTAACAGGATACATATGCAAAGCAAGGAAAAGTAACTAATTCTATAATCAAAACCAGGGCTACATGTATTCCTAAACTTTTAGGGATTTGTGGTATGGGAGTGGGAGAGTCAAAAGATTTGCTTTTATCGATGCTCAAGGACATTTTTCATAGTTCATAGTTTATTTTTACTGTGAAAGACAGTCTTGACTATCTTCCTCAAATCTATATACTCTAAGAACTTAATCTGGAGGATAATCTATATAAATGCATATGCCTGACATGGGGACATTGTAGTACATGCAATAGAGGCACAAAGAGTACCATCAAGGATGGGATATAATTATGGAACATACTAAAGCAGTGGCTCTCCAATTTGGTGCATGTCTCCGAACTGCCCAACCTGTTCAAATACAGATTGCCTGGCCCCACAAACTGGTACTCCTTCCCCAGCGTTTGGGTTTCTGATTTACTAGTTCTGGGGTGGTAACCAAGAATTTACACTTCTAACAAGTTCCTGAGTGATACTGATGCTGCTGGTGCAGAGACCAAACTTTGAGAACCACTGTACTAAGGATTTTATTTTATTTTATTTTTTTATTAAATTTATTGAGGTGACAATTGTTAGTAAAATTACATAGATTTCAGGTGTACAATTCTGCATTACATCATCTATAAATCCCATTGTGTGTTCATCACCCAGAGTCAGTTCTCCTTCCATCACCATATATTCGATCCCCCTTACCCTCATCTCCCACCCCCCACCCCCCACCCCCCTTACCCTCTGGCAACCACCAAACCATTGTCTGTGTCTATGAGTTTCTGTTTCTCATTTGTTTGTCTTGTTCTTTTGTTGCTTTTAGTTGATTTTAACACGTGAAAGTGGAATCTGTGAAAATACCACTCCAAAAGGCCGTAAAATGGAGACTAAATAGTCATTTTAACATGGCACTGGACTTTACAGGAAGAAACTGTAGGCCAGAGGAAGAAAAACAACTAATTTCATTACTTGGTTGATGGATTTGAAGTTCACAAAGGTATAATAGAGTTCTCTCTCTCTCTCTCTCTCTCTCTCTCTCTCTCTCTCTCAATTTCTCTCTCTCTCTCTCTCTCTCTCTCTCTCTCTATATATATATATATATATATATACACACACATATACATTAAATTTATATATATATATATATATATATATATATATATAATTTATTTATTTATTTAGTTTATTTTTAATCACAACATCCCACCTTCCTTTGCCACCAAGACTGCTAAGGTCTTGGTGGAGTTTGAGCATATTTCCAGCAAATCCATATTGACTAGATTTTAATTCCACTATATTATCCACCAAGTTTTCAATCCTGGCTTCCTGGCTTCTGGGCTTCCTTAACAAAGTGGTCCCCACTCATGCCACTTCTGCTGGCTTACTTAATTAAAAACATTGGTGCTGCTTTAGGAAATGGATACTAACTTGGGTGGTGGTGGTGGTAAGAAAGCTAGTTCATGAGCTTAGATTGGTTTAAATCCTACTGCTTAGGTTTGATATGTTCTTTAATCCCCCTTTTACATGGCCAAATATAAGACAGAAAAAATAATAATGAAAAGTCCAAGACTCAAGTCATCTGACCAAAGAGCAACTGAATGATCCAAGAGTAGATGAATCAAAACCACATTTTTTAAAGGAACATAGTGTCTTAACTATATACTGCTCAGAACATCTGGACTAATGGGCTTTATTGATATCTAGAGAGATTAAAAATTCATAGCAGAATTCATGTCTAGCGATGTCACAAGACTTCTTTTCCAACCAAGACCAGAACTTTCACCATTTCACTATTTTCCGGTTAACTTTAAAACAGCCAAATCTAGATGACCATTTCCCCCTTCCTCTCTATCCCACCTTCAGCCTAGATCCCTGCAGGTGCCTTTTCAGCATATTGAAAAGCTCTGACAGTATTTTTTCTTTCACTCAAGAGTCAGTTTCCCTACCCACCAGAGGACTTAGTAGGACCCACAGCTCTGGCTGAGGTTCAGGTAAGCAAACGGAAAATGACATTTGCAAAAAGACTGAGAATGTTGTTTGTCTATTTGTCTAACATCGCTTAACTGTTTTTCATGAATTGATAAATAAATTTAAAGAGTTTCTTTGAGTGTGTGTCTGTGTGTGTGTGTGTTTTCTTTTCACTGAATAGGCCAAATCAATCAGCTGTTTTAATACTTAAATCCCTCTAGGCTTTCTCCTTTTGTTGCTTTGCATTTAAATGAACCAGGGTTAGTGGAGGGTCATTCTAAGCAAGAGAGACTTGAGCCTGTAAGAGTGAGGGAGGCAGGCTCCCTCCATCAAGGGCAATTGGATAACCTCTGGCAAAGTGTATTTTGCATTCATCTCCTGCCCCTCTTTCACTAGCCCCTCCCATTTCACCCCTAAGACTCTCTTCTCTAACAGAGGTGCGAAACCTGGCTTTGCTTTCCTTGGGAACAATTTCCCATGTTACAAAACTCTCCCTCTCCCCTCTCTCACAGCCATCAAAAATAATTTACCTGCCTTGTACCTCATTTCCCTTGAGATTAAGGTGAGAACTAATCTCATCTGTGCTAAAGTGTTAATTAATGGTTTAATGTATTAGCTAATTTACAATATGCAAGTAAACAGGTGATTTCTGGTAAGAAATCCAAAGGAATGACTCTCTCATAATGGGGATTTCAAGGAATGTGGCACATGGCTGTGGGACGTGTTTTTGGTCTGGGGTATCATTCCCGCAAATAACACCATATTGAGTCAAATCTCTGCTCTCCCAGAGTGTATGCTTCATTTTTTTCCACTTCTGGAAAATGTAATAAACCCTCTCTGAGATTTCTAATTCCCACCTAGAATCTCAAGTTCAGCTAGGCAGTGGTCCCCAACCATAATCTCTTAGAGTGGGTCCTAAGCATTTGCATTTTCAAAGGATTTCTCCAGAGGATTTTGATATGCACTCCTGCTTGAGAACCATTGAAATATGGAAAGAAGGGCATTCTACTCCATCAGAAGGCAGCAAGTCCAGGCCTGATACTGTCCCTGTTCACAATATTGCTTAAACAGTTTCTCAGTTCATGTTAAGTTGTGGATTGTTCTTGAAAGAATGCAACATTGAGATCTGAGAGTATATATTCTCTCATTCATTTTCTCTCCTTCACCACCTCAAGCCCCTTTGCATATCTATTATCAGTGGTTAATGTAAATTGAATATCCGTTACCCATAGATATAACTCAAGAGTATGGAAGTACATTTGAATTGTCATTTCTGTTTTCAAAAACAGTATGTTTCACTAGTATAATAAGACAATAATTATTACTGTAAACTTGAATCATCAGTGTTTTAATTATTCACAATCTAGTATGAGAGAGAAAATGAGATATTTCATCCTCAGCTCCCTAGAAAGAAGTGGGATACTTAGGGGATGACTATCTGAAATTTAGAGTATTAGTTAATATCTGGGAAGCCTTGAAAGACTGTGTGTTAGCACAGGATAGGGACATGGTATTTCTATAACAAAGTGAGGCTTTACACCTTAAGTCACTTGATGTTAAGCAAGTCACTTCCCCTCTTAGGACTTGTGTTTTGCCATCTGTAAATATTATGATGTCTAGGGAGTCTTTCTAGCTCTGTCCTGCAGTAGAGTTTGATTCTTCCTCATGTTCCTCATGCAGTGAACATTATAATAATCTTTATACTAAAGAAAGGCATTCCTCCACTAATCCCCCACTCTCAGAGGTAATAACATTTTATGTTTACAGTATAGATGAAAGACTTTTATGCATGTTCTCTCAAGGGGATAATAACAGCTACTCGGCATAATGGGTTTTATTGTCCCAGTTATTTTTGTGAAACTGAGGCTTAGAGATGTTAAGTGACCCCAGTTCCTGGTCACTCACCTTATGGAGTTAAATTCAGATCTGTATGACACCAAAACTCACGCTGCCACTGTGGCATGGCAGAAGACTAGGCAGACTTGATTAAAGGATGGAAGCTGTATACTTCAAACTTATGTCAAAATAAGTCCCTACATGATTTTTTAGGTGACTATTTAGAATCTATTTCATGCACCTAAACTGATACCTTCTTGGCCAGGGCTCTCATCAAAGAGATTTGTCTTTTTTTATGATTATTCATTTTTTAAAATTTATTGGGGTGACAATTGTTAGTGAAATTACATAGATTTCAGGTGTACAATTCTGTATTACATCATCTATAAATGCCATTGTGTGTTCACCACCCAGAGTCAGTTCTCCTTCTGGAGATTTGTCTTTTAAATAGTATGTGTCTACTGTCAAGTTTTTTATGTTTGTTTGTTTGCTTGTTTTTTGAGAGAATAGCTTTCCCTCTCGAAATTGTATAGCACAGTATCGATAGCATGTCTAATTTATTTCTGTTCCGGTTGGTTCTTAAAACTATATTGCATACCAGACAATTTGCTGCTGAAAGATTTTACATAAAATTTATTCTTAAAAATAAAAAGCTAGCTCTCAGTAAGAAAATTTAATTGAATGCTTCTTAAATATTTACTCTTCAGAATAGGCACTTCCTAAATGGCTGATTATTTTCTAATGTAGCTACTAATAGTCCCCATAAAATGTTCTATGTAATATGGCTTTGTCAATTGACTAAAAAGATAATTCTCTAACTCTTTCTATCTTCATAAAGAAGACTGAGACTGGCTGGAGGAAAACAGTAATGCTACTAAAACTGGGAGAGTTGTATATAAGCTGGAGCCTCATCATTAGCACTTCTTAGGTGCTTAGGAACCACCTTCCAGGTTCTCACTGATCCAACCATATCATGTACTATTTTGTACTTGATAATCCTTTGTAGGTTTTTTTTTTATATATATGTATATATATAGCATAGTAAAAAGTGAAGGCTTTGCAGGCCAGAGAGATCTGGTTTCAAACGTTGGCTTAGCCACTTACTGTATAGACAATTTATTTAACTTCTCTACGCCTTAGTTTCATATACAGAATGAAAATAACATTTATGAAAACTACTTCATGGGATGTCTATGAGGATCAAATGAGTTAATGCCTGTGATGTATATGCATTAGTGTCTGCTATATAGTAAGTACTTGGTAGTAACTTGAATTGTTATTGGCTAGAATTCAAGACTGATTTATTTTGTATCTATACATTACAGTACATAGCCTTCCCAACTTCTTGTTTAGAAACTACTTTTTCCTGAAGTACTAGAAAGAATTAATGATAATAGAAGGTCCAGCAAATGAAGTCCCTGAGAGAGCTGGGAGACAGTGATATTGTTTCAGGCTCTATTTTTCTCTCTACTAGGACTCTTAGCAAATCCAGAGAGGGCATAATTAACAAGGCCACATCAACTGAAGACCTCCAGCATACTGCTTCCCCTTTTGGAATCTTCTTAAAAGCTACAGAAGCATACTTCATTTGCAGATTATCAGTTGTCCTTGAGGAAACATTATTTACGAAAGGGAGAGAATAATCAGTACATTCTCTGGGCCATCCTGAGGGAATTGGGAGCAGCATGATATGCTGGTTGGATTTAAACAGTTCTGATAACAGTTTGCCTCTACTTGGCACTGTAGATCACTCATGCCCTATGTATCCTTCCTTAAGGTCCCAGTATTACAGATAAAATTAGTGATTTAATTTACAACTCAAAAAGGAAATGGACCTCATGTAACAGGCTCTAAACAACACAAATAGTCTTTCTTTGAGCAATCTCTAGATTGAAACCAGTAATAGCTTGGGCTGTGAAACAGAAGAACATAAGATCTAGGGTAAGGGAGATCGAATATACGGTGATGGAAGGAGAACTGACTCTGGGTGATGAACACACAATGGGATTTATAGATGATGTAATACAGAATTGTACACCTGAAATCTATGTAATTTTACTAACTATTGTCACCCCAATAAATTTAATAAAACAAAATTAAAAAAAAAAAGATCTTTCACCAAACAAACAAGTAAACAAACAAACACAAAACAACACTGATTGATATTTATTGCAATCACACTAGATGCATGGACCCATATGAGGCACAGTAAAACTGAAGAGTGACCAATTAAGTCACCAGCCCAGAGTCCTTCCACTTTGGGAGTTAAAAAAAAAAAAGAGAGATAACAATTCAAATTACTACCAAGTACTTACTATATACCAGACACTAACGCATATACATCACAGGCGTTAACTCATTTGATCCTCATAGACATTCCATGAAGTAGTTTTTATAAATGTTATTTTCATGTCAAAGAGAAAACTCTCCTTTCCACTACTCAACCAGTCAGTAAGGAGAGGATTACTTAGGTGGACACAGCAGCCTCTATAGCTATTAGCAAAGCAGCTTTGTTCAGCAGCTCTGAAAGCAGCACCAAACAACATTTGCCAGAAAAAAAGCAGGGAGAACTAACGAGCAGCTGTTGTAGGACAAGACAACCACCTCCTCCCCACTCTTTGGCAGCTTCTTAGATTGGCTGAACCAGCATTCTGTGCCATACCAAAACAGGTGGGAGAGACAGTTTCTCCCTCTTATTTCTTAGCACAGGATTGGCAGTTGGCAAATCTGTAATCAGGTAAAGTTAGTTCTAAATAAGTTTGGAAGATAAAAGTACAGGACAGGCCCAGTTAAATTTGAATTTCAAATAAACAAGTAATTTCTTAATATAAGTATATACTATTGGGACATACTAACACACACACACTCACACACACACACACACAAAAGCAAACAAACAAAATAAAACCACGTTCTTTATCAACGTTCTTTATCATGTGGGGGAGTGGGAAAAATGGAGAGAGGCACTGCAATGTAAGATTTTAATAAGGAAAACCACAAAATATAGACTTAACCAATAAAATTTGAATCAGTACAGTGCTAGTACAGGGAATATTAATGAAGCAGTGTATATTATCTAATCCCTGCCCTCACAGCCTTTTTAGAATGAAAAGTTTGATTGGGGTCAAATGAAGTTGCTTCAGTCCACATCTCATTCCACAGGTTGTAATGCAAATAAATAGAGGGCAAGTTGCATCCTTAAAGACTCAAGTGACTTTTGCTTCTATATAAACCTGAGACACATCCTCAGCTACTAAATCTCTGTTACTGTAACTTATTCAAACTGCATTATAATTATCTACCAAGTACATAATGATATATAAAATGTGAGTAAATGGCAGGACAATTCACATCACCAACAAAGCGCAAAAGAAATGAGCATTTATAAAAGAGTTCAGAGCACATTACTATGTTTACTAGTCACTGTAGAGAGGCAGATCTTCTGTCTATTTTAAAAAAATAATTAATATAAATTCTCCTGATTTGTAAAGAGCAATGAAGGTTTTACAACTCAGCCTTAATAGAATAATAGAAATAGTTACTTTGCAATTTCTTTCTTTTTTTTTTTTTAATTAAATTTATTGAGGTGACAATTGTTAGTAAAATTACATAGATTTCAGGTGTACAATTCTGTATTACATCATCTATAAATCCCGTTGTGTGTTCATCACCCAGAGTCAGTTCTCCTTCCATCACCATATATTTGATCCCCCTTACCCTCATCTCCCACCCCCCACCCCCCACCCCCCTTACCCTCTGGCAACCACCAATTTATTTCTTTAAACAAATTATCTTACATAAATTAACTGGCCACACAATGCGATATAAACAAGTAGATGATGTATTACAGAACTGTACACTTGAAACCTATGTAATATGACTAACCTTTGCCACCCCAATAAATTTTAAGAGAGAGAGAGAGAGAGAGAGAGAGAGAGAGAGAGAGAGAGAGAGAGAGAGAGAGAGATTAACTGGCCATATTCTAATTGACTTCTGTCAACCCTCTTCCAACCCAACTTACCTATCTATCACTCATGCCTCTGCCAGATACAAAGAGGTGGAGAGAATGGGGGGAGGTTACCTGGAAAGTTCTGGCCTCACACCAGAGCACCCCATCTAAAGGGCCTCAGGGAGGTAAGGTGACAGTGAGTTATGCTTCTCTCATCTCCCTCCCTCAAAGTCCAAGCAGTAAGATACACCTGAGAAGTCCCTTCTAAAAAACATCTTGGATGAGATGTAAAATACCCAGTTTCCATTTTAGCATGGCTATGTGTAGATGCCAACAAACATTTTTGTAATTTCCTTTAAATAACTAGTCAATAAATTCTGTCTGTATATTTTTGAAGGTGGGAGACAGTGGCGGTGAAGAAATCAGTCAAACCAATTTTCACATTACACTGGCTGGGGTAAACACATACTCTACACCCTTCAAACATCACCACTCTGTTTTCCACTTCTCTTAAACTAGTATGCACATTTCTATTCACATCTGTTCTGCCTTTAGGGCAGTTGAGGGGAAGATATAACCATTTCTTACTCAGTATATGTTGCTCAAGTATGAAAAGGCACAAATTCAGCATATACGAGTACATATGGCATGCCAAGCTGTTGGAAGTCTTTCAGGAAATGGGACTAAAAAGTACCCAACAAACCAAGGCAAATTATATGCGCATATATATATATATATATATATATATATATATATATATATATGCCCGGGGTTGCCAAAAAATGTATACACATGACTTGTATTCATCTTTTGTTATCAGTATATATTGAGTATTACAATTTTAATACAGACTTTTTTTCCTTTCTTAAAATGTGTGTACATTTTTTGGCACCCCCAGTATATATAGAGATGCAGAGATGGATATAAATATAGATATAGATATATAGATATAGATATGACAGTGCAGGACCTGAGAAATCCACATTTCTAAACATTTTAGAGTTTAATATTTTACCATTTGGGGGCATTTTATTTTTTGAAAGCCACTAAAGCTTAGGGTAGTTAAAAACAAAACACAACAAAAAAAACGTTACGGCACCTGGCAAGCATGGGTGGAAGGCTAAGAGAAGCAGGGGCATTTGTAGGCTCTTATTTATGTGTTTTTCTTTCTAACGGCTGCCAATCCTCCAAGTCAGGAAATATTTGCACATGTTCTAGACATCTTCCTGAAGGTATGAGGCTCTCTTGAAACCATCCTTACATTAGGCTGTGCCAGCAACACTACAGCAAACTACAGTACCCTAAGAAAAAAATATACCCTTTCAAGCTTCCTAAATGACTCATTCAGCAGAAAGTAATAAAAAAAAAATAAGGCTAATATTTCCATCCTATGGAAATATTTATCTGTACACTGTGCCACCTTTTTTTCTATAGTCAGAGTAGAAAGTTACTTAGGTGGTATAATTTTGAAAGGCCAACCTGTCTCCAGCATTTGCTTAACAGGGTGTCATTAGTCAATCCTTTCCATCAAGGTACATCTGCAGAGAGCCCCTGTTAAAACATGTCATTTGGGAGAAGGTCACTTTTGCACACATATTTTTAGTCCCACAAAAAATTGTGCCAAGCACCCATATGTATAAGCATTCTGCTAGTCCTAAAATTTTGCAAAAGTAATGATAGATTTTCTGGACACACCTAATTTTTTCATAATACCTACTACTTGAGAATGACAACACTGATAATAAAAGGAGGAAATGTGTGTGGGCAATAGAAAACACACTAAGACATCTACATTGACATTTTTGCTTGCCCTGTTGACCTTGTGCCTACTATGTACAGGGTGCTTTACTAGATGCTCAGAAGGTGTAGCTAAAATGAAAACATCCTGGCCTTCATTCCTGAAGAAACTTGTGAACGAGTTTTAAAGACTAATGAAATCTTAGGCATCTACTCAAAGCCTTGTAGCTAGTTTTCTACGGTCATTGCAACACTTTATTTTGTGACAAGGTGGGAGGAACTTGGCTGCTTGAAAAATTCTTGTAGAGGTTAACCACCAGGAAAGCCTTAAGCAGTAAGTTCTGTTGAAACCTGCAACCCCATGTGATGAGACAGTACAAGGAGAAATTTACTTAAGCAGTACACCTGATATATACACCTCCTCATCTCCTCATCTTAATAATGCCAAACCTGCCTCCATCCACCTGCTTAACTCATTTCCTCTGCCAACCTCTAACCTTCCAAGCTATAGCCACATAGCCCCTCCATGTAATTTATTCCAGCCTAGACTCTGGGAGAAGTTCTGCTCTTAAGTAGTGAACAAACAACAAGGGTTATAATTAATTCTATATATATACAAAATTAATGCTCCTAGAAATGCATCTATTAGAAAATACACAAATTATTTTTTTCATCCATGCTTCTAGAAATGCATCTATTAGAAAATAAACAAATTCTTTTTTTAATTTGTTAATTTTTAAAATCACCACCATTCAGAAACCAATCATCTACAAAGGAGACACTGAAGTCCTATTTCATCTTTTAGAGACACTAACTTTCAGTGATCCTTTGTTGCTTCCCTCTTCCCTGGGGCTCCCAGTAGGAGCACTAACTGAAGCAAAATACATCTGGCCCTGGAGACAGGCCCCTGCTTACTAGATGAGAGTAAATGAGTGACAGCAAGCACTCCCCTGCCTTCCTAGGGCTTTCAGGAGTCTGAGTAGGAATTTAGCCATAAGCTTCAAGTGTCCTGTAAAGCTCATCTGCTTGTCCCGGTCCACTTCTGAAATTCTACCAAGTCTCAGAAAACGTCAATCAGACTACAGTGTGCCTTAGTGCCCATCATGAAGAAATGTACTGAAGGGACACATCATGAACGATCTTCATCACTGACCTCAGCTCACCAGTTTCCTGTCAACTTTTGTACTTCGGCAGATAGTTCTTTCAACTGGCTGATCTAGTTGAATGCTTTCTGACTCCAGCTTGCACATGTTGGGCCAAATATAATACAGTAAAGAGCACAGACCTATGGGCCAGGCAAATTTTGGTTGACTCCTCACTTTGCAACTTACTAGCTTTGTGAACTTGTTCAGTAACTCAAGTTCTTCCATCCTAAGTTGTCTAATTTATGAGATGGGAGGATGATAATATAATGGTACCCACCTCCTAATACTCTTATGAGATATAAGTGATATAATGTAAATTAAGGACTTGACACAATGTTAATACTCAGTAAATATTACCCGTTTTTAGGAATTTGAACTCACTATCTCTAAAGTGGCTAACATTTTATTCTCTCTTTTATTTTCTCACCCAATTTGTATACCAGATAATTTTATTTAATTTTAATTTTCTTCTCAGCATCCAGAAAAGCTGTCCTTTTTCTGAGGACTTTTAGATTTGTCCTTTTTGATCATGGCCATGTTTCTGTTTTATTTTGTTTCTCTTCAGAGTTAATGATTTATACAAAATGTTACTGGCAGTGCTTAGAATATAATCAATCTTCTTTTCCCTCAGGGGACCCTGAATAATCCAACCTCCTTTTCCTAGTCATAAAGGAACTCTGCCTATAAATGACATACCTGAAAAGAGATTTCTTATTTTTCCAACACAAATTACACATAAAACATTTCATGTCATTATTTCTCCAATTGAAATGACACACAATTTATACCTTATTGTTTCTCTCTCCATGCTCTGGTAGAGGAGAAATGTGTTATAACTTGGGTGTAGCTGAACAAGGAAAACAATAACACTGTAGGTTAAAGAACTGCTTATATAGTCCAATAATTCTTTTATATTTTAGCATAATTTTACTCATAGGCCTCTTTCTTTGTAAGAGCCTTCTTTCAGTGTAGCCCCAGAAACAAAAGTGTGATGGCTTCCACTGTTCATTTGACACCATCAGACATCTACAGTGGCACATTAATTTCTAAATGTAACTTTGGCATCACCCACAAAGCTACCTTAGATACAGACACACAAATATAGTAGAATTAGAAAGTTCTAAAACCAAGTTAGGACTCATTCTTCTTTCAAGTGTTAGAACTGCCTAAATGCTATTTTCCAAAATGTGGTGAGGACCCAGCTAACTAGGTTTTAGTGGTCAACTACTAGAACAAGGAAAGCAAGAACTCCTGATATTTCAACAATCAACCACCTTCACTGAATTTACTGAGAGTCTGACCACAATCATTCATATATATATATATATATATATATATATATATATATATATATATATATATATATACATACATATATATATATACACGTATATATATACACATATGTTTCTATGTAGTATAATTTATAGTATATATACATATACATGTATTTTGTGTATATATTTATATACATATATGTGTGTATATATGTACAAACCTATACATATTTTTCAATACATACGCATATATATGCAAAATAAAACAAATGTTAATTTTCAATATATTAGACAAAGAGTACATTAGTTTTTCTAGCACTGCTCCCACCCACTCCCACCACTCTATGAAATGGTTTATAAAAGCTTGTCCTCAAACTGTAATTGAAAAATAAGTTAAAAAAAATTTTTTAAAGCTTGTTCTCATAAATTTTCCTAAAATTGATATATTAAAAATCAGCTTTAAGTCTATAAGCTAAGCATCAATTATGGAATTTTGCATATCTGTTTTTAGTAATTGTAATATTCCCACACACAAATTTTTTTAAAATTTATTTTTTAAATTTATTGGGGTGACAATTGTTAGTAAAATTACATACATTTCAGGTGTACAATTCTGTATTACATCATCTGTAAATCCCATTGTGTGTTCACCACCCAGGGTCAGTTCTCCTTCCATCACCATATTTTTGATCCCCCTTACCCTCATCGCCCACCCCCCACCCCCCTTACCCTCTGCTAACCACTAAACTATTGTCTGTGTCTATGAGTTTCTGTTTCTCATTTGTTTGTCTTTTTTTGTTGTTGTTTTTGGTTTATATACCACATATCAGTGAAATCACATGGGTCTCTGCTTTTTCTGTCTGACTTGTTTCGCTCAGCATTACACTCTCAAGATCCATCCATGTTGTCACAAATGTTCCTATATCATCTTTTCTTACTGCCATATAGTATTCCATTGTGTATACATACCACAACTTCTTTATCCATTCCTCTATCGAAGGACATTTTGGTTGTTTCCATGTCTTGGCCACCATAAACAAAGATGCAGTGAACATTGGAGCACACATATCTTTATGTATAAATGTTTTCAGATTTTTTGGGTAGATACCCAGGAGAGGGATTGCTCGGTCATATGGTAATTCTATTCGGAATTTTTTGAGGAACCTCCACACTGCCCTCCATAACGGCTGCACCAGTCTGCATTCCCACCAACAGTGTATGAGGGCTCCTTTTTCTCCACAGCCTGTCCAACACTTGCTACTATTTGTCTTGTTGATGATAGCCATTCTGACTGGGGTGAGGTGATATCTCATTGTGGTTTTTATTTGCATGTCTCTGATGATTAGTGATGTTGAACATTTTTTCATATGTCTATTTGCCATTTGTATGTTCTCTTTGGAGAAATGTCTCTTCAGGTCGTCTGCCCATTTTTCAATTGGGTTGTTTGTTTTTTTGTTGTTGAGTTGCATGAGTTCCTTGTATATTCTGGATATTAGCCCCTTATCAGAGGCACTGTTTACAAACAGAGAGATTTATACTTATGTTTTATTAAAAATATATAATTGGGATGCTTTTATATGATTGACCAAAGCCACCATACTATAGTTTATCAGTATTCACTTCTGTTTAGCAATATGTGTCTTCTTTATACATTTAAATTTGTCTTTTCTGCCCCTGGAACAATTTTATAAAAATCAACGGGACTAAGTATATGAAGATACGAGATATTTGCATTACCCCAATATACCCAAGCACTGAACTTGAATATATTTCCATGTATATCTGTGACCTTATTAAACAGATTAGTGTTGTGGTGAAAATGTTTAAATGTGGCCTCTTGAGAGCACAAATCTCACGTATGACTTTTACTTTCACCTCTTGTTCCTATCCGGCTATTGCTTCTTCCTTCCTTCCTTAAGATTTATTAGGAGGCAGAAGTAAATTTTGGTGTAATAAAAAAAGGAAAAGACAAGCCTGTAACTCAGAGCCTGGGATATATTACACAGTTGGAGAGATGTCATGGCCAAGATAGAAATATTCCATTTTCTCCAAGGCTTTTAAGACTCAGCACTTTCCACTAATTTGGTCCCCTGAGTCTCAATTTCTTTACCCTATGTTTGCCCCCTTTGCAAATATTCAATCTCGGTTCTCTTACTGAGGAAAACCTTGTTCCTGGAGTCTCAGACACTTCATTAGACCTTCTACATCCAGGAAAAAAATGGCAACCCTTTTTCCTCCTTCCTTTTTCCCAGTCTCACCCTAGCTCTCCCTCTCCTTCCTGTTACCCACCACTCTCTCCTCAAATGTAGAGGCCACAATCAGTGAAAACCTCCTTCCTTATGTCTACTAAAACTAAATAAATAAAAAATGACCAACCCACCTCCCCCCAAAAAAAGTGTTTTCTGATCATCTTAACTAGCGCCTAGTATCTAACACAGTGCTTGGAACGTAGTAGGCATTGGATTGATATTTAATTTTTTTTATTATAGAAAAATTTAAACATTCAAGGAAATATTTTTATTTAGTGGATAAATTTAATGCTTCCTATTGTAGAGCAGCTAGAGGGTTACTTAAGAAAGACCAATCCTTACTTTTGAAGCCTATTATCACAAGGGGGTGATGTCACGGGAAGAAGGTGGAACCAAGAGAGAGCTATGGACTTATGGTACTGTGTTAGGAAGTCATAGCAGCCTGATAAGCAGGTGGCCTCAACTCAGCTTAAGCTTGAATTCCTGCTTCTGAGGCTTGTGATGTATGATGAAATGCACCGTCTTATGCAATTTATGGATTCTCAAGCAATACTTGTTGGCTGAATTAATTGAGCTACATTTACAAAATGGCAAGGATTTGAAGAAACTTTCTTACCTAAAAAGAAAGCGTTCACATTGCTAGACATTTTATAGGCAAATAAACAATATAATTTCAACCTAAAAGGAAAAATACTCAAACCCCTATCCAATAGGCCTACTGGCTAGGCAACCCAAAAGTCAGCACCATGTTTCTGAAACTTAATTAAAAATACCGTACATTGTGTGTCATCAACTTCGAGGACATTTCTTTTGTGACTTTCTGTTCCCACTCCCTACTCAACTTCAAATGCAGAAAATGTAACTAGTAAACCTAACTCTCACCTGCCTGGTGAGATTTCCAAGTAAAAGCAATGTATCAAGCAGTTACGTAAAAAAAATCAAATGTAAGAGTGAAGCATTAGACAGTGTTTTGAAAAAAATCCATATTTAATGGTGCACTTCCAGAGTACAAGCAATTCAGGAATTTTGATCATGATTGTAATGCCACACCTTCATATATCTAACTTAATCTGCTGACTACCAAAGGACAGATGACTGCTCTAATATCTTTCAAGAATGGTTTCTTACTTATGCCCTGGATATGCATTTAAGTTTTAGAACAATAAGATATTTTGGGCAGTCCTTTCCTTCCACCAGCATTAATTGATTTCCAACTAGGCATCATGCACACGTGACAATTAAGCTGTAGACCCAATTGTGGAGATTTACCCTATTTCAGGTGAAGTTTTCCTTTGCTCAAAATGGTTGCCTTGAACCTTTTTCCACTCCTATTTATGTCCTCACCACCTGCAAATGGCAATGTGGGAATGGGTGACTGAGGTTAAGGGTACAGTCAATACTTTATTCAGGTCAAGGCAAACTGATTCATTTTGGAGATTCAGTTCATTGTCTTAGATCACTAGTAGTCTGCTTAATAAAATGGTGTTAGCTAACAGTAACATATGATGAAGGATCCTGCATTCCCAATTTATCTGCTACCCAGTTATACCTTTGCATTGGGTATCACAGTAGTTACTGTGATATCAGTTCTTACTATCAGATGGCAAAGTAGAAGAGAGAATAGAAAAACATGATGAAAATAATTTAATTTAATGTAATGAGGACTACTCCAACTAGTAGTTAAAATCAGTTTCTATTTTGCCATGTGCTGAAGGGACTATAAAATAGTTATTAATATGCTGATGACAGTAAGAACAACAACAGCTTACTTTTTATTGCATTCCGGTCACTGTGTTAGCCGTATTGCCAAAGAGCCAGAAGAAACCCTGGAGATTATCTAACACATTTATTTTATAGTTGAGGAAATGGGCCCAGAAAAGTCAAGTTATATGTATAGTGTCAGTTAGTGGGAGATTCAGGTTGCCACCACCCACTGTGCTACCCTAAAGTGTGTTGGTCTCTTTCTTGATATTTCATAAAATAACTGTGGTTTCTAGGTGTGCATTGTTCTTTGGGAAATTAATTTTTAGTAGTACCATTACAAAACAGTTACAACCTGTTTTATTTTTGCTCAGATGGTTTCACATGGGCAAATTCTAAATATTCCTTCAATTCGAATGCCAACTCTAAAGACATTAGCAGCTAAAGATGAAGAGGAAGCTATGTTTTATCTCTATTAGGAGTAGAAAAAGAAGAAGAATGGTACTTTCTTTTAAAACAAGAGAGAAAAATAAAAGCCACCATTTTAAGTGAGGTTTCTACTGGCAGGAGGTAGGAGAGAGTAGAAAGATAGGCATCTAGTTAGAAGAAAAAGAAGGAAAAGAAAAAGGTTTATAATGTGGCAACTCGGCCTTTATTTCAATGTGCACAGACCTCAGCAGACAGCTGGAAACCTGCCAGAGAACGAGGCCTTGGAAACAAGCTGGAAGACATTGGAGAGACTTTAACCAAAACAAACACCAGTAGGGGATGTGGTTGGCAGCAATGAAAAAGGAAAGGACTCTATGAGTCATTCTGACATTAATTTTGAATGGTATCAAGCTTCCATTTTGTTGTGCAGTGTTTGGTACTGTCATATATGTATATATGTGTGTGTACATATATATATATATATATATATATATATATATACACACACACACACACACACACACACACACACACACACAAGGTTTAACAATGAAGTTGATGAACTTTGTTGCAACAATGTTGCTAACCTGTTTTGATATCAGAGGGATTATTCACTATGAATTTGTACCAACTGGACAAGCAGTTAACCAAATTTACTATTTGGAAGTATTGAAAAGGTTGCGTGAAAAAGTTAGACGAGCTGAACTTTTCGCCAACATTTCATGGTTCTTGCATCACGACAATGTACCAGCTCACACGGCACTGTCTGTGAGGGAGTTTTTAGCCAGTAAACAGAGAACTGTATTGGAACACCCTCCCTACCTACCTGATCTGGCTCCCAATGACTTCTTTCTTTACCTGAAGATAAAGGAAATATTGAAAGGAAGACATTTGGATGACATTTAGGACATCAAGGGTAATATGGTCACAGCTCTGATGGCCATTCCAGAAAAAAGTTCCAAAATTGTTTTGAAGGCTGGACTAGGTGCTGGCATCCGTGCATAGCTTCCCAAGGGGAGCACTTCGAAGGTGATCTTAGTGATATTCAGCAATGAGTTATGTAACACTTTTTCTAGGAAGAGTTCGCGAACCTAATTGTCAGACCACACACACACACACACACACACACACACACACACACACACACACACCGTGTTTCCGCGAAAACAAGACCTAACCAGAAAATAAGCCCTAGAATGATTTTTCAGGATGACATCCCCTGAACATAAGCCCTAACGTATCTTTTGGAGCGAAAAATAATATAAGACCTGGTCTTATTTTCGGGGAAACACGGTATATAGAAAAAATATAGAATAAAAATTATACTCAGTATCTCACTATTCACTATTTTTCATGTGCATTTTTCCACATAGCTGTAATCAGAGTGTACATATAATATGGCATAGTTAACATCTTAAACAGAATTCTATGTTGCTAGATATCTTCATAAGCATTACTTTTCAGAGCAATGATATACTGAATATAAGACAGTTTACTTCATCTTAACTATGATTTTGCTAAATTTATTTTTATAAATAATAGCAACAGTAATAATGATATCGATAACTATCTTTAAAATATATCTACCATGTGACAAGCATTTTATGCACATTATTTTTAAATTTTATCAACTATTGCAATGTAGGTATTATTAGCTCCATTTTATAAATAAGGAAAATATACTCAGAGTTTTGTGACTTGCTCAAGTTCATAGCTAATGGCCAAGTAAGCACTGAATCAGGCTCCAAAGAAGGCCCCCTTTTCACCATAATATACTACCTTTCTGCTAAAATGAATATTTTATGCTTTTTCTGTATGTTTGGTGTTTATAATAGATTTTCAAATGTTAGATTACTGATGTTAAGTGTATGAATACTTTAAAAGCATTTACTACATACTCAAGATTGTTTTCCATGAAGAAGGTATTCATGTATATACAGAACCACCCCAAAACTTTTTACAGAGGGAAATTAACTTGAAATAGAAAAAAAGCAGTCACACCAATGAGTGACAAAGGAAAATCTGTCTAATGAAATAAAGCATCTGTAATCATCTATCCCTATCCTAACAACAAAAAAGCTGAATAATCAACAAAATCATAATTTTTCCTGAACCCAGAAAGAAGTCTCACAGCAAGCACTTCCAAGGAGAGATGGGATATGAGCACTGGCTCACCTGTGCTTGCACAAGGAAGACAGTCACCATAGAAGCTAGTATAAAGAATCCAGCTAAATTTTTAATGAACTGATAAAGGCCAAGTATGGGCTAGCATGAGAGTACAGTACCCTTGTGAGCCACAGATACAAGAGAAATCTATACACACTTGTAGTTTTTTCTCCACAGATTTATAGTAATGACCTGGTGGAGAGGAGAAGCCATTGCATAGGAAAAGCATGCAACTATGTCCAATTGCTTCCCCTCTAAGGAATAAACACCTTAAGCTGTAGGGGAAGGGCAGCAAACCCTGCTTCCTCCCTTCCAGGGTATAGATGAAGACCTACTGCAGCTGAGGGAAATGTAAAAGAAAATGAAGTCCTCTACTTCTTCAGGAGGGGCAGAAATTAGTCCTGTGACCAGACCATTTAGAAGTGTCCTACCACTAGCAGAAGGTCAAGATAACTAATAAATTCCCATTCCCATGACCCAGAGGCACAGAATCTGCGTAAGACTGAAGCTGAAACAGGAAAGCAGGGAAATCCTCCCTGCCCCCCACACCACTAGGCTTTCAATCACTTATTACGAAGCAATTGCAGTATATCACTAGGTGAGGCACAAGAGCATGGAGAGAGAATCTGAGACACAGATACACAGGGAAGGTCTAAAACTGAGGGTAGAGAGGGAATATTGAGAAAAAAACATTCAGCAGACAACGCTAATGGTAACCAAAAGGTAACAGAGGAAATTTGAAGGTGGTGGTGAAGTGAGGGTAACCATAGCAACAACTAATGGGCATAGCTCATCTTCTTATTAGTTTGACTTAACCTCCCATATTATTGACCTAGTAGAACAAGTGCACCAATTTTAAGACATATACTTCAACCTCTCCTGTTGTACATACTGTGTCTGGCATTCAAACCAAATTTTTGAGAAACAACAAGCAAGGGAAAAATAAAAGCCCACTCTCAGACAAAACAATCAATATAACCAGCCTCATAGATGACTTGGAGATCCAAATTATGAAACAGAAAATTTAACGTAACTATGATTGATATGTGAAAGGCTTTAGTGAAACATATGGAAAATATGCATGAACAAATGGAGATTTCAGCCAAGATGTTAACTATAAAAAATGAGTGGAAATGCTGGAAATGAAAAACAGTGAAAGAGCTAAAGAATGCCTTTGACAAACTCATCAGTAAAATCAAAAGAGCTGAGAAAGGAATCAGTGAAACTGAAGACAGGAAAAGAAAATTGACCCAAACTGACACACAAACAGAAAAGAGAATGAAAACAAATAAACATGTGTGTGTGCACTCGCATGTGCACACACACAAACACACACACACACACAGAAATGAAAAACAAAACAGAGCATCCAAGATCTGTGGGTTAATACCAAATGGTCTAACACATATGAAACTAGATTTACACAAGGAGAAAAAAGAGAAAAAGGAAGAAGATATTTGAAGAGATAAAGGTCAAGAATTTCTCTCAAATAATAAGACATGCCAAATTACATATCCAAGAAGCTCAGAGAAACTCAAGTATGATAATAAATTCCCCACCAAACACACACACACACACACACACACACACACACACACACACACACACACGACATTTCACATTTAAATTGCTGAAAAATAAAGGTAAAGAGACAACTTTTAAAGGCTGTCAGGAGAAAAATACAAAGGAGCAAACACAGGAAGACAATAGAGTGGTATCTTTAAAGTTCCAAAAGAAAAAAAAATAACTGTTAACCCCAAATTCTATATCCAGTGTAAATATTTTTCAAAAATTCAGGAAAAATGTAGACTTTTCATGCAAACAAAAGCAGAGAATTCTTTACCAGAAGCCCTGAGCTATAGAAATGTTAAAGGAAGTTCTTCAGGGTTGAGGAGTATCACACCCAGATAGAAACTTGGATTTATCCAAAGAAATGAAGATTCCAGAAGTGTTTCAAATGCGTATAAATATATTTTTGTCTTTTTAATTGCTCTAAAAGATATCAACTAAATAAAAAGTAGTAATGTTGAGTATAAGAAACAAAGTAGTACTGTGGAATTATATCATACGTAAAAGCAAAACGCGTAACAAACATAACCATAGTACACAAACTGGGGAAACACACACAGTGAAGTAGTAGAATATTACTTGAAGGTATATACTGTGTAATTTAAGATGTATACTGGCAAATCTTGATTCAGGTGTTAATTACATGAATTAATGTTTTTGAGTAAACTCAGAAAATTGTACATTTGAAGGGGTAAATTTTACCAAATATAAACTGCAGTAAGTTGTCACTTAATATCGATAGGTTTAGTGACTTTTGACGAAAAGAAGTATAATGAAAACAAATTTTACCATAAGCTAATAGGTATAAATGAGAGTTAAGTTCTTAATGACATCCCATCAACATTATAACAAAATGACATTGAATGAAACAACATTATTTGAGGATCTGCTGTACATCTCAATAAAACCTAGTTAAAAAAAAGAATTATCATGCACAACTCACCTTTTTAACCTCTTGACTTTTCTTGTTTTTATGGTATCACAGTTCTGATGACTGATGATGAGAACCCATATTTTTGTGCTATCTAACCTTACCTTTGCTTTTTACCTTATATAACTGAAGTTTTTAATCCTAAAATCTGGTGGTATACAGAGCTCTGTACCTTCAAATCAAAACAAGTATACACACACACATGTGCGCGCGTGCACACACACACACACACACACACACACACACACACTCTTAAATACACAACCCTCAGGAATTAAAATGTGATAGAGCCATGGAGATTACGAACGTGCCATAAAGAAGAGGAACTTCTATGTATGAGGTATGGGTACTTATGTATAACATGGCAAAATTGACCTAGATCACACACATGTTAACTTATCATTCAGTCTGGAATGCAACTGAGTTAACATAAACAATATGCTTGTATCTGTATCACATCACTGTCTATAGGTTGCTGGTTCTATTAATAGGTAAGGTCAAAATTGTTTGAAAAATCTTTTGTTATGAACATTTGCATTCTTGCTGTTACCTAAAGTGACCAAGGTTCTTTCTCCTTTTAGGACCCTTCCACAATGCTTCTTCTACTACTCAACTTCTATGCTATAAGCACTTTTGGGCAAATTTTAAAGATCTCCCCCACCCTAACCTGGGTAGATAAATGAATAAAGGAACCCTTTTTGGACAGATGCAGCCCTAAAGGCACTAGGCTTGGCAAACACAGGGCATCCTTGTCTGAACTAGAAAGAAGCCCTTCTGTTGGACCTAAACCAGGGCACCTCTACACCACTCCCATATAGAGGACCTGTGGTCAGTGGACAGTAAGGATCAGCCTAGGAACAGTGATCCGGTTTTTGAGGGGACAGACCTTGGAAAAAGGAACACTGCATTTGTATAGAACCTTATACAAGATGAGAAAATGTTTATTCTTCACATTACAGAGTGGGGGAAGGGCACCTGATCAAGATGATAGGGCCATTAAAGCAACACCATCTCCCAGCCAGCCTTTAACACTACCCTGCTTCTGCCTAGATGGCATGAACATAATCTTCTACAACCACACTTTTGCTTGGTTATCTCATAATTTGTTCTCCTGGTACCAGTTAACCAAGCACTTCCCCAAGAAGACCAAAGCTGACCCTTCAATCTAACTTATGTCCTCCTGTTCTATGCTTTTTACATCACTAAGAATTTTCTTAGTGAGAATATACTACAATTACAATTATACAGTTATTTGTGTGCCTCCCTCAACCCTTCCCATATACTCATATGTAATCACTTACACATTTCTAGACCACCAGCCACAGAAGAACATGGACCATCTCTTTTGTTCATTGCTTTGACAGTTCAGAGACTATCACAGTGCCTGGCACATACTTTGTGCTTAATAAATAATCGCTAAATAAATGCAGAGTTTTTCTTGTTCAATTCTTTGGCAAATTCTGTCACACACATGAGCACTCTCATGTACAGTATGAATGAGAATGCTATGGAAATTTTCCCTTTTATAACACTCAGTTTAAAAGCTGAAAGTGAGTAATTAGAATGGTATGGATATGTAAATATATAACAAGTGATATTTTAGTTGGGGACATCTTATTTGAATTAGTTCCCTTTTCCATTGGTGATTTTATTAATTTTCTTCTAACAATTTTTAAATCTTACGTTTGGTTGCTTGTTTCACTATAAATCCGCAATGCACTCCTTTTGTAATAATTTTTACAGATGTCACTGAACTATCTTAATTTGATTCATCTCTCAAAGTTTGATGTTGTGTTTTGACATTATTTGATTTTTGATGTAGGTTTTTGACTTGCAATCACTGTTGTTATTAGAAACTGAGGAAAGAATACATAATCTATCACTACTTACCAAATAGATTCTTCCATAAGTACCAAGGCCAATGGTTTTGTCCAGTGAGAATATTCCAGTTGGATCCTGAAAAAATTGCAGAACAAAAATTGTCAATCTTCTTGAAAAACAGGCAAACATTCAACTGTCTAGAATGGCATTTCCAATCTGTTTTGCTCCTTTAGAATTTCCATGGGAAGAACTTAAGTGTCATTTACCAAGGAACAGACATGTCACAATCCCCTTGGATGAAGTGTAATCATTTATAAAAAAGAAACAATGATATTGACACTAAGGAGTTGTATAATTATCACAAAGCTGTAAAATGCATACAATTATGTCTAGTTAAGGAATGTTCATAATACAATTAGAAAGAATATTAAAACAGAAATAAGTTCATTGCATGCAATTGAAATACTCTTTTAATATGCATTTTTTGAGTGCTAACCAGACAGGCAGAAGGTTTATCTTAGAGCAATGATGAGTACATATTAGATATAAAATCTAGATAGCTTATGCATATAAAAGAAATTCTTAAGAAAGAATATCATCTCTGAATGTAAATAACAAAGCAAAATCATGGCATTAAAAGAGGGTTATTTTAAAAACTAGACAAAGTTGTTTTTGTTTGTTTTTTAAATTAGTCTTTGCCTATCTTTTCATGGCACAAATTCACTGATATTTTCTTTGTCTTAACCTTGCATCATAGCAGACAAAATATGACATATTTATGGGCAGATTCCTAAGGCTTCCATATTCATCCTAAAACATTGTTTCCTTATATGTTAAAATATGGGTATTTCTTTCTTGTTCACCACAAAACATGATTTCTGAATTTAATCACTACTTACACTTTTAGTGCAGCAACTTATATGAGGAATCGGTAGATGCCAGTTTATATACAAAGTGGTAGCACCATTGGCGAATTCTTGGAAATTCATGTACCTTATAGAAAGCACACTTTATATACACAAACATTGTTTAACCTTGTTTGAAAACATTTTTATTACTGTGACAAATGTGAGCTAAACAGAAAAACTATTGAGCATATGCAATATATATATAATGAAATTATAGACTCTTTAAAACTGGTGTGACATTTGTGTAATCTAGCAAAACTGTCATAGGAAAATGACACAGCTCTGGGATTACTTCAGTCAACAAGTATTCAACCAGACAGAGTCTGGAGACTGGATTTTCAGCCTCAGCTCTGCCATTAATTAACTATATGACTCTGGGTAAGTTATTTACTCTCTCTGGGACTTACTTTTCACATATATAAAAAGAGGGTGCTGTGTTAGGTGATTTCCTAGCCCTAGCTCTAAAATTCTACGAGAAAAATCATATTCCAGCATTCTAAAATCCAGATGTTTCTACTGGATTGACACAACTGTTGTTAGAAAAATCAGCAGCCTTCTTTCTGAAAATCATCATCAAAATCAATGTTGCAATATGCTCAATATCATTATAAGCAAATAATTCAGTGAATATACTCCCAATGAAATTACAAAAGTTATTTAAAATGACAATTTTGAGGATTCAAGAGAAGTAAAAATGTATTGTTATAGTGGCCTTGATATTAAGCATGTCATTGTTGTTATAACTCACTGAAAAATTTATGGGGAAAAGTTAGCCAACAAAGGAGTTGCTAAGATTCAGCTTGAAGAGTTTATCACTTTAGTATATTTCTTTGAAGAATATCATTGAGGGTTTATATTAGACATTATTAATTCTGGAGAAACAGCCTCCAGCCATCTGTCAAAAGAATCAGATAGTTTAGCTGGTTCCTATTGGTAAAATATTCTTTGTTATGGTTAAGGCTGAATTTTAGCTGAAAAAGTTACCATATATTAGAGAATTACTAAAATATCTGAACAACTTTATAGTCTTAAATTTCTTTAATCCTTTTTCTACCCCTCAATGACATAAGTACCTTGCTCATATTTGATCTCAGGTATCTAATTACTCAAAAAAGACACCAAGGAAATGGACAGGGACAATAAAATGCCTGTGGAATTCGTGGAGGCCTTATTTTATCTATATTCATATTTGTCCAGAAACTTTTTCCTGCTCACACATGACCAAAACATCTTAATTCTCTTCATGCTCACATTAAATAAAAAGCTTTTACCTTTTTTCTTCTGTGTTTAAAGGCAGCTCAGCTTAGTATGCACCAATTCTAAGAGTATTTCTCATTAGTTTTATGCAATATTTCTCATTCCCCATATTCACACTAGTATCTTTCAAGACTGAATGACAAACTGGGGGAAAAGAGACCTATACTAATTACAAGGGTAATATTACTCAATTTCTTATATCAAATTTTTCCACTGAATTACAGTCATAGAAAGTTTATTCTGGGCTCCCACGAAAGGAAGCATTAAAAATGAACCTCTTTTTTTGACAGGGGGGTGGGTGTCATTGTGAAATTTAAAAGTCTATATCAGAGGGAGCTCCATAATTACTTTGTCCTTTCCTCTGCAGTGCCACTCCAAGATAGGAAAACCAGAAGAGTAAAGATCTTTATATCTGTGACAGCAATATCAATTTGAATATTATTTGGTGGTTCAGTATGCTTTGGTGTTCCATTTAGTAAAAGTAAACAAACAAACAAACAAAGTTCGTAATCAAGAAACCCTAATTCATAAAAGCTTTGCTCAAAATAGATTACTAAAACATTTTTGAACCTTAAAATGTTGGGCAAATACTTTATACTTTGTTAAATTTTTCTATGTATCTAAATTATTACCTGCACTTTAAAAGACCTAGACTGGTTGCCCCCAGAAACCTAGTATTTTGGGGAGTTACTTATGTCTTCTGAATTCAAGGAGAGGAGGAAAGAATAAGCACCTTAATGGACAATTTGATTAAGGGCAGGGGGTGGGGATGGGGGTAACAGGAAGAAAAAGAACCACTAGAAGGCAGTGTTTACTGGTCATGGAAGAGACTTAGAAGCAGAGGCTGAACCAAATACAGCAGAAATAAAGAACAAAAGGGAACCGTTAAATGGTCAATATGGGTAGTGATAAATTTTAGACTTAAGGCAGTAAACAAGGAGAATTAGGGAACACATTCCAGTAGTCAGACAGCTGAAGGAAGGAACGAGGTTACACAGTACTTACAAGGAATAGCAGAGACTTTTTTCTTTTGTTTTGAATATTAAAAATAGCAATTTTATCAAAAGACTTCATGGAGAGAGAACCTGAAAATGGTGGATATAACAACGTAAGTGCCAGAGTGAGTTTCAGAGGTAGTTGGAAGAAACGGCTTCACAATTCAAATGGAAAACAGAAAAAAAATCTCTTCCTCTAGACCACTGTTTCTCAAATTGTGGACTATACAGACTCTCCCTACATGAGAACCATCGGGGAACTCTTGTTTATTAAAATACAGATTCCTTGTCCCTATCATGGATTTATGAAATCGGAATTTCTGGAGATGAGTTCTAAGATCCCCAGATGATGTGTGTGTAGTATTCTTGCACACTAACATAAAACCCACTGCTCTAGAAACTGGACCCAAAAAAATAAGACTGAGAACATAGACTGAAATACAATGTGTTGCTGAGGTGATGCTCTACACTATGTAATGGAGGATATGCTGAATGTTTCAATCTTTGTGGACTAGAAAGTAAAACTGCTTCAAAACGGGGCTAAAGGACTCTGTAAAGTGGGAAGGTTCTAAAGACTGAGCGTGGGAAGCAGGCTTGGTCTGAGTGGTGGAAGCCTGGGAGAGCTAGAGCTGGCATTTGTATTTAAATATAAACTTAATGTAATTCAAATATAGTTTTTGGATCATATGCTATTTCAGATCACCTCTGCCACTACTGTCCTCCAAGCCTGTCTAATCCTGACCCCAATATAGATTAGGACTACACATGGCAGTGTCAAATACCAAGGCCACAGCCGTGAGGAATGTCATTACCATACTGGGCACAGAAGGCAAAGGGGACTATCATAGTGAAGAGATGCCAGATTTGGAGATGAAGAAATAGCTTTCAGTCCCAAGGATTGAGTGACATAGGCATACTAAGAAAATATATGTATGTATACATATACAGACACAACCCCAGGTATTGCAGGCAGGCAAGGGGAAAAGAACACACACACACACACACACACACACACACACACACACACACACAGACATAAGGCTTTGCAATTCTTTCAAAAGAAAGTGCAAACCACAGATCTCAGTCTTTTCCTTTATGTTTTGTCACATATAGGAAATATTTATTCAATAGTCAGTCAAGAAAAATTACAGCCACCTATTAATTAACAAACAAAATGTAGTTAACTTGTCATTCTCTGGTTATTATGTTGGCTGTCTTATTTTATGTCTGTAACTTCAGGGTATTATGCAAAAAAAAAGTTATATAATTCCCTCACCACTTCCAGCTTCCCCAGTTTTCACTACTGTTTACTATTTTAGGTTTAAAAATAAAATCTTAAAAAAAAAAAAGCCAGCAATGTAAGGCTTAGCTTTAAAAATAATATCTGTATAATAACAAAAAAGACCAACAAATCCTCCACGACTTTCTTTAAATCCTAATTTGCATAGCAAACCTGACCTCTCTCAAGGGTCCTTGTCTTGTGGTCATTTAGCTGGCCAGCCCGACAAAGGACATAATATATCCATTTTAAAATGGACCCATATTTAATTATTCTATACTCTGCAAGATTTTCTTTCTCAATGTGTAACTCCAACATCTGAATTACCCCTCATTATCTGGCTGTTGCCAAATTGGTATACTTGGTGTTGACAGATGCCAACTTTGTCACCTTCATATATATCCTATTGAGGATAATTATCACAAGGGTTCCCATCACATGCAGGTTTCTTTGCTTGATCATCTCTACTTTTCATCAAAATGCAAAATTCTAAAGCGCTAACTTAGATATCTCTTGACCTCTTCATTTAATTTTACTTCTTCAGATATTCAGAAATAAGCCAAATACAAAGAAATCCCAAAACACTAAAATATGCCTCATTGACCAAAGCAACAGTGAATTTTTTGTGTCTCTAGAAAATGATATAAAACACATGGCAAAGGGATGCTACTTTTCTGCTAGATTTCTTAGGGTTTAGACTTTTATGTTTGGGGAGAGAGGATAATTATGTATAATTTGTTCAGATGATGAAGACCTTTACAGTGAGATAAAATTACTCCTGTACAATAGAAATTTAGAAATTGTTAGAAGTTGAGTGCTTTATCAGACTTTTATGAAGTCTGTAAAATGAGGTCAAGCATCAGTGCCCTGAGGTTTTGTGTCTTATCCCTACTCTTACATTAACAACCAGCTTCATCTTTCTCCCCTCCACACCACCACCAACCTCCAGAAAACTAATATTCCACTGAACTGCAATGTAAAGATCACAGCCTTTCTCCTTATCTACTTGGCTCTCACCAAGTTCTTATGTCCCAGGGCCATGACCGGGTCAGCTAGTCTGGGCCATTTCCCCCCAATTTTTTTTTCTGTGTGGTAATAAAACCTTTTTTTTTTTTTTTTTTTTTTAGCTTGAGTTTGGAATTCCCTGCTTTATCATTTCTATGAGGTCCTTCCCATTTCTCTCTTTAGCCAACTTTAGAAAATACTTTTTTTTTTCAGTTTGCCCATGTATGGTTTCATATCATTTGCCCTAGTTTAATTTTTTCTCTTTCCCCCACCATACACAGAGAATGCTGGTGGAGGGTAACATTTAATTTGTTGGTTTAATGCTTTTGCTTGGGACCAAATGTAGCTGAAATACCAAAGTTTTGTTTAGAAAGGAAACCACCAATTGAGTCCTCCATATATCAGAAATATCATGTATGCACTGGGCGCATGCCGGGTGGAAAAAAGATTTAACCTTTAAACATCCTGTGACTTTATTTATGAAGCTGCATCAATAACCATAATGCTAATATTTTAATTCAGCATGTTTTTTTAAAGACTGAGAACAATTTGCTAAAATGTTACCCACGTGCATCACCTCTTCCTCCACCATTCTAGTGTAAAATTATATAGGTGAGCTTAGGGAATGTCCCATTTTTGAGGGGTTAGGCATCTGCCATCATTAAAAAGACAATCTTTAAATGCCAAATACGTGTAAAATTAAGACACTGCTACTTTGAATAGTCCTATAACCTCAAGGTTAATATTTAGCTTTTCCCAAAGCAAGCAGGCCACTGCTCTGAACTACAGTTGCCTGGTGATCGTTCTAGCACATGTATGCTTATTCCCTTTCAGAAAGTCCAGGGGCCCTTTGCATTCAAGAGGGTGCGAGTGAAATGCCAATCTAAAAAGAGAACTTAAAAAACGTATTTGGGTGGGATCCAGTATCTGCCAGAAGGCAAATGCCAATGAAATAAATGGCGCTGCTAAAATAATAAGTCTACTAATAATAACGGCGATAATAGCTCACCAATCAATTACAACTCTGGAAGAAAGCTGGACATTCAGTAAAAGGAGAAACCACAAACGACCACCACGAGAAAAGGCTAAATCTGGTTAGCTAGTGAAAGCAATACTTTTTGTTTTGTTTTGTTTTGTTTTGTTTAATTGGGGTGTGCAGAATTCACTTCTTCCCCAAGTGGCGTCGAGTTCTTTCGCTCCTGCAATACTAAATCTGTAACAGTGCCCTGGCAGAATAAGGTTTTAGAAAGTGAGAGAAGTGAGACTCCAATGCTTTAATTTTCTAGCCCACTGTCACCTACAAGTAATCATCATTCCATGAGTGGGCGTCTCCGCTGGAAAAAGAAGCAAATGACGGGGCGGTGGGGTGACAGGGAGGAGTACTGTAAGGAAACCACGCGTGCTTGCGCTCTTTGGCCTCTCCTGGGGCCTCTCTAGGGCAGGTACAGGAGCGCCACTAGAAAAAAAAAACGGACTACTTTTAGAAAACGTCCCACTGTTTAGGGCCCGCACCACCGCTACCTATTCTCCCCTGTCCCTTTGCTTTCGCGTGAATTTGGCGTGGCCTGGCTGCCCAGCGGACGCCTCTTCCGCAAGCCTGCTCTCGGAGTCCCCTACGGCACCCGCGGGCCGGTTGAAGTTCTAGCCTAGCCCAGCTTGTGGAAGTCTGTCCCCTTTCCCGGTGCTCAGAGCCCAAAGAAGAGAACACTTTGGGGGCGACGGATCTTTTCTACTCACCGGCAAGTGGCCCAGATCCGTGACCTCCTTGTCCCTCCAACCCCCAGGTCCCGCCATGGCTTCGAGCGGAACAGGAGCAGGCGTATGAGTTAGGCACGCTCTAGGTGTCTGAGGTGGAAGCGGACAAGAAGTTGAAGGGGGGGAGAGGAGAAGGAAGAGGGCGGGGAAAAGGAATGGGGGACGGGGGTTTGTGGCGTGGGAGACAGAAAAGGGGAAAGTGGGAAAAGAGCTAGGAGTGAAGGGAAGCCTGAGTTTCCAAGGTGGGAAAGCAAGTTTGGCTAATGCGAGAGAAGAGCCTGAGCTTCCGTCTTAGAGACCAAGAAGCTAGAGGGGTGCTCCGCTGGCGAGAGCAGCGTCTGCCCCGGCGGGTGCGCCTCTTTCAGGGTGGGGAGGGGGGCGGTGCAAGGAGCTGGGGGCCCCCAGGAGCAGCTCGAAGGGGATTGGTGAAGCGTAACGTCGCCAGGTGGGCAGCTGCGCCGCAGGGAGGCGGGCTGGGGGGGGGTCACTGGAGGAGGGAGGTGCTGAAGGACTATAACGGTTTGCGAGCCGCCCCCTCGCGGCCTCCCCCGCCCTCCTACCCCCTCCCACTCCCTCCCAAGTCCACGGCTGCACCCGCCGCCCCCGCCCCCGCTGACGAGTGTTCCACAGGAAACTTTTTCGAGGCAGCTGCCAGCCCGGGAAAACCGGTCCCGCTCCGCACCTCTCCCAGTCTGGGCCCTACAACTCTGCCACAGTCTAAACAGCCCGCGCGCCCCCATCTCCCCACGAAACACTTGTGACTTTTCTAGTTGTCTATTTTCTCTTTCTGCGCCTTGATTTTATTGTTCCATTTATTGCAAAGTCCCATCAAGTTAGATAAGGAAATGACTTGGGACTGGGTTAGGGATCAGACCTAGGCGAGCCACTGTGCGGACGGGGAGAGAGCACTAAGTACTCCACGGGGTTACCACAGCTCGTCTTTCGAAGCCAGTAGTCCAGGGCAGCGCAGCGTGAACAGGGCCGCTGCGAAGTCTCCTTGAGGTGGGCCACATCTCTGCTGGCCCCGGGGCTACTTGGTACTAGGCCCTCACCGCTCAGTGGGAACCGCACCTGTTCTCAGGTGCTAGGAAAAGAGACTGACTGAGTTTCTGAAGCCCCAGCTATCCCAGGTCAAAAGTTTGTAGTTCGCTGTCTTCGCAATGCCCAGAGAAAGCCCCAGCGTCCTTCCCAGTCTCCGGCTTTTTAGGGCTGGGCTTCATTCATTCGCTCATCCGTTGCAAAAACGTTTCCGGGCGCCGAGGCTATTCGCCTCGGTTCACCCACAAAGCGCAGGGTGTCTGAAACAATGGTTTAAAAGAATCTGACAAATGCGACTTACCCTTGAGAAGTAAGATGCCTTTTGAAGACTTTATGTGAAAGGGAGTCGGTGCGTAAAACTGACCGCATTCTAAGCTCTTCTTGCACTTACTTCAGAGAGCACTTTAGAAAAATGTCCTGAAGCTGCTTACTTATCTTGGAGCTCACAGACTGCGTTCCGCACCCGCACTACGGGGTTGAAACGCGATGTGAGGGGTTTATTTCCTCTTTCTTTTTTAATTAAGAAATTTCACCTCCTCTAGGAAGATTTACCCAAATAATTTTTCCCAGCGACCTGGAGCTCACCATTTCTGACCCACACTTCTAACTTTTGTAATTATTCTCTTTATATATTGGTGGATTTTGTTTGTTTCGTGTCTGTTTCGGCTTCTGAGTTTGACCTCTTTACATTCCTTAACCTCCGGGAGACTCAGTGAGCTCTGTAATCACCAGTCTCTTTGAGGAACCGGCCTCCCTAAATAAAGAAAATTCTCTGTTAACAGGAGCGGAAAAAACAAACTGCCATCTCCCTCCAAAAAGAAACTGGTGTTCGGGATTGAATTTTCGTGTTAACTTATATATGATGTAAACCATACAGAAATTACATTTCCCAAGAATTCAAATCTTGCCAACTCCACTGCACAAAATATTTCCCTTTTAGAACACAGTTTAAGAATTTCTGGATGGTCAGAAACTCTTCTGGATCTTGCAAAACAGGAGTCTGAAAATAACATTTCATAACTAGAGATGGGCAGGTGAGCTAAGTTAATAGAAAGTTATGCTTTTATATACACACCTTGTTTTTAGAAATCAAGACATTGAGTAAAGAAATACAACCTTTAAAAAACTGAAGAGATTCTTTGCTAAAGGGAAGAAATATTCATAAGTTAAGACTTTTTTTATGTTTGACAATGCGGTTTGCTGAAGGTAGGGTGTGGGGAAATGCCCCGTGGCCCCCAGTGGCAGAGACTGTTTTAGCCTGTCTAAGGGGACAAGTCCAGACCAGGCAAAAGATTCCAGGCTAGATCATTGGACTCTCTAGTTGCAAGGCTCAGTGGGAGGCTAGCAGCTTCATGACTCCGTAGGGATTAGCCACATCCCGCCCCCCACCCCTGTTGGACCCCCATGGTGGGGGGAGGAAGGGGAAGCTTAGGTGTTTGACCAGAACTTGACAGAGAACCTACACATTTTAAGTTATTATTTTCAGTGAAAAAGGAAGCATGGAAGAGCATGTGAACTTTGCCTTGTAAATTGGCATTATGGGGATTTTTGTGGCCAGCTTGGGGAAGGTCAGTCCAGTTAGCAGACCAAAAGGCAAATAGATGGCCCCCAAGCATTAGGCTCAGCCCTGAGAGAAATCTTGAAATAGGGCACTTGTTTTCCAATTTCAGGACTTCTTTTCCCTTCACCTCACAAACATCGCTTCCCTTCCCCCTTCCAAAGTGTTCTATTTTTCTCTCTTTCTTTCTTGATTTTAAACTGCGTAAAAATAACCCTAGTCCATCCGGGGTCTAGTAACTTGTCAGATTGTGTCTTACCCAGAAATAATTTCTCTGCCAGCACTCTATGTACCATATTTATTCTAACCCTTTCTCTTCCATTCCATTCAGTTATCTTAAGGTCCTGAGTGCTTTGTAACGTTTGATTGTTGGCATTTTTTAATAGCCAAAACTTATTGACTGCTTGCTACATGTTCTGGACTAGGTGTTTTTTATACATCATCTAATTTAATTTTGTCAAAAATTCTGGTAGCTTTTTAATTATTTCCATTTTATGGGCAAGGAAATTGAGGAACAGAGAGATGAAGTACCTTTTCAAAAGCTTCACAGCTAGTAACTGGAGGAGCCTGGCTTCCAACTCAGGCAGTCTGACTCCAGAGCCCACTTGTCAATGACTGTTGAAGGACCGGTGCATATTTTGAGACTGTGTGAAGAGGAGCCAAATTCAAAAAAGCCTCAGGGTAAATGAGATCAAATGACATTAGCTAGGCCCCTGAGCTATCCAGTTCCCCTTTCCCCCTTTCAGCCCACAAGCCCTCCAAACAGAAATAACAAGGGCTTTATAAAAAGAAATGGAACCCAGTTATAGCCCAAGAGTAGCCAGTGACCTGCCTGAGCAGAGATTACCAAGTGGATCACCTCACAGGGAAAAATGGATTTTAAGCTTAAGAACCTTCCACAGGAAAAACAACAACAACAACAACAACAAAAAAAAACAGAAATTTTCAATGCTTTAAAAATATTAAAATCCATTTCTATTCCTTTCAGAGAGTTTTCCTGCCTGAGAACAAACCTTATTCAGCAATGACTTGAAGGAGGCTGAGTTTTTGAGCGGTTGTTCTTAGCAGACCTGAGATGCTAAATGGCAAGGTTACAGCCAGTCATCTCAGCTGGTAAGAGTACTGCAGACGTGGTGCTGAGAGTATGTATGGGTTTGATCCCCCAGAGGGACAGTGTGCATCTCTCTCTACACTGTGGCTCTTGATGGCACCTCCCCTGTGGCCAGCAAGCACTGCCTTTTTGCCAAAACAACTCCAAAATCAGTACTTTTGTCTTTGAATACAAAGAACTGCATATTTATTTTTTTCCATATAAGTTGCTCATCATCATAATCTGGAGAAATTATACTGCAAGAGCATGTGTGTGTTATGGAAAATATAGATTCAAGAAATTCTAGGCTGCTTTTTTTTCATTTACACATTTATGATTGGCAATATGTATCTTCAAACTTTAAAAATGAATGTCATAAAAATGCTTTATTAAGCACTTTTTAAGCACTTAAACACCTAAAAGAGTCAGTCATTCATTGTTTTTCCTCTACGTGGACACCTCATGTATGAAAATGAGTATCTTGCAAACTTCTGTTGGGACAAGTTTGCTATCTACATTACTGGTCCTGGATGGGAATAGTAAAATAAGGTTACATAGCAATCTTCTTGAACAGGTACTTTCACACATTTGTGATTGCAAACACTCAAGGTCCGGTATCTTCCAGTATATCTGTGAGAGGTTAGGGCAACTAATCTGAAAGAGACTCAGGAAGTCCTTGTTGAGTTAGGAACCTCCTTAGGGAACTACTTGGCTAAAGGATATTCTTCAAGTTTTCTTTCTTTTTTATGGAGACACCTTTGCAACTGTAGGATTTCTGCCACAGTCCCCAACCCTCTTACCATCACTCCTTTTGATTTCTTTTTATGTGCTACTCTTCTGAAGACAAAGCAACAAGGCACCTGATGTTTCTCAGGCTAAAGGTCATGAAATGTGCTTTCTGACCATAGTTCGCAAAGCTTCTGTCACTTGTCATGGAATGCTCTTAAGCTCGGCATGATTTGAGCTATGCTTGTTTCTAAAATGGGGCCTGGGGAAATCTGATCCTAGCTGATCACAGGTCTACTTGCTATTGAAAACTGGAATGCTACTCTATAAAAAGACAATTGTTTAATAAAGAGAACTAAAACAGGGGAATTAAAACCAAAACCAGATATACTTCTGAAATTGGTAATAGACTTCCTTTCTTAAACTCAGTCTTTTCCCTCTTTGGAGGCCCTACCATCCTAGTCCTGGAATTCCCAGCCAAGCAACTTCAGGTTATCCCCCTCAACTGCCCCAGCACAATCAGCAAACAGGAACACATTTACCTTGATGCTAATGAAGCTTATGCTTCAAGACAACTCACTTGCACTCCCAAGGGCCTGGCAGTAGCCCTAGTAATTCTGTATTGACAATTTTACATTCCTTTTTTAAGTGGGCTCCACAAATTAAAAAAGCCCCAGATCCAACAAAACTTGGATTTGACCCTGCATGCATAATGTATAGATAACATAGTAAAGTTGAAATATGTGTGTGTATATAATCTCCATAACATCGCTGAGGCTTGACAAAATGAGAGTTGTGATTAGCAATCTACAACTAGAGACTGTGTATTTTGAAAATAGAAAACTCTGGGTGATGAACACACAATGGGATTTATAGATGATGTAATACAGAATTGTACACCTGAAATCTATGTAATTTTACTAACAATTGTCACCCCAATAAATTTAATAAAATAAAATTAAAAAAAAAAAGAAAACTCAAAGAAGGAGAAAAGGAATAGCACCGAATTTTAAGAATGTATCCATCAATGTAGAAAGGAACACATCACATAAGCAGGATAAGTATCATTTTGATTGAGGATAAGAAAGAAAGAGGAAACACGTGTTGTTATGGGAATATGCTATGGACTGATGACAGATACTATAATGGGTAATACTTTCCTAAATCTAGGTCACAACACTGCCACTGGGGGAGGCAGTAACAATGATAGAGAGCATACTTTTAATGTCTTATTGTATGAGAGAATTTCATAAACTTAGTATATACTCATTGTAATAAGTCAAATATTTCAAAGGTGAATGCAGAAAAAGGGACCAGTCTCTAACTTCTACATCCAATCACACACCACCAATATCACTCCATCCCTCAAGATGTTAACAATTCGGTGCATATATTTCTACACAATTCTCCATGACCAAAAACTTTATGAAAATGCACACATGTGCGCGCGCGCACACACACACACACACACACACACACACACACAGTTTTCCTTACTCTTTTATTTTTTAACAAAAAATGGAACCATATCATATATACTAGCTTGCAATTTAACAACATACGAGGTGTAATCAAATAATAATGTGAATGTTTAAATAAAAAAAAAATGTTACAGTGAAAGACACATTGCCATTAATCCTGCTAAAAATACTCCCCCTCACTTCAAACACACTGATCCCCTCGTTCTTGCCACTTTCTGAAGCAGTTCTGGAAGTCCTCTTTCATGACTGTCTTTAGTTGCACTGTCGTGGCTGCCTCGATGTCCTGAATCATTTTGACTTTGGGGAAGATCCAGAAGTCGCATGGTGCCAGATCTGGTGAATAAGGTGGATGATGACACATAGTAATGTTTGCTTTTTTTTTACAAAAACTGCCATATATCAGAAGCGATGTGTGACATGAAGTGTTGTCATGATGGAGGATGATTTATAGCACACTTTAAAACACACATTCTCTCAACCATAGCTCACACCTGACTGACTGCACTGAACAAGTTGAAACTTGTCACACACTGTTACTAAGGTTTGACATGCCACTTCCCATATTGAAGATCCCTGCTTTTGTATTGGATGGCACTTGGCAGCAGCATTCACCATATGTTTTGATCACAACGGAAAGTTTCTGTGTCATACATTGCTTCTGGAACGTCAATTTCTGTCTAATAAAAACATTACTGTGTGTCTCCGTCCATCTTATTTACCAGATCTGGCACCCTGCAACTTCTGGCTCTTCCCCATAGTCAAAATGACCATGATCGGAAAACATTTGTATCATTTCAGGACATTGAGGCAACCACAACAGTGCAACAAAAGACTCTCACAAAAGAGGACTTCCAGAACTGCTTCAGAAAGTGGCAAGAATGATGGGATAAATGTGTTCGAAACACGAGGGAGTATTTTTAGGGGGATTA
This sequence comes from Rhinolophus sinicus, assembly GCF_057876585.1. Classification (NCBI taxonomy): domain Eukaryota; kingdom Metazoa; phylum Chordata; class Mammalia; order Chiroptera; family Rhinolophidae; genus Rhinolophus; species Rhinolophus sinicus. The sequence continues at coordinate 71,308,818 of NC_142518.1, read as the reverse complement.
ATGGCAATGTGTTTTTTACTGTAATATATATATATATATATATATATATATATATATATATATATATATTTAATTTAAACATTCATTGTATTGTTGGATCACACCTTGTATATCAATAACAACTTTTCAGGTTAAATATATAGATATAATACATTCTAAAATTATTTCCTTAGATTTTTTTCTAAAAGAAAAATCAGAATTTGACAATTTCTTGAATTGCCATGCTGATGATTTCATGTATTGGAAGATAAAAGAAACAATGAGAAAAACTGCTACTTTTGATTTAATTCTGAGCAATGAAGAAAAGCTAGTTGGTGAAAATCTGTATATACACACACACATATATATATATGAAGCGTGGTTCTTGTTCATGGTTCTGTTTTGCAGAGAGCAACATATATGCATACACACACAGAGAATCAAGAATGTTCTGAGAGAACATTAGTTCAACGAAAATTATTGTGACACACTACACAACAGTGGAAGAGAGGAGAGAAGAGAAAATCGATAGTGAGTACCCAGTTGTTGTGCTCAGGAGCAAATATCCAGGCTTAGAAAAATGACAGACTTACAAAAACAGCAATAGTGCAGATGTGATTATAGTGATCTTGGAACATAGAAGTGCCACAAGTTTGAAAAGAGGAAAAAATTCAAAATTTCAATATAGAACAAAAAGATAGATTCCAGAAACTATAGATAGACTACTAAACTTGATGTTGGGCAATTCTCACAGAATACAATACAGATATACAGATGGCTCTTAGGAGAGGCTTCCCAGAAACAAGCAGAGATACACTAATAATGAGTGATGCAGAGATACACTAATAATGGGTGATGACGAACCAGCTAATTTCTGTTTTGAATGATGAGATATCAAGCCTTCAATGTACCCCTCAATGAATCAGACATTTTGTTATTCATGGCACTACCTTGTGTGTTCTCCTTACTCAGTGAATCCCGGCTGACATTGAAGCAGGCCTGTGGTGAGAACTACATAGAGAAGAACTGAGCCCATGGACAATAGCCAATATCATCTTGCCAATCTTGTGATGAACCACTTTGGAAGTGGATTCCTCAGCCCTATCCAAGCCTTAAGATGATAGCAGTCACAGACATCTGACTGCAACTTTATAACAGATTCTAAGCTCCCAAATTCCTATCCTACAGAAAACATGACAGAAAAGAAAATATTACTATTTTAAGCCATTAAATCTGGGGATGTATTGTTACAAAGCAATAAATAACCAATCAAATGAGTTGTTCACCAAATAGACAAGGATACTACTATAGTTAATGTATTTTTATTTCAGCAAAGGATCATATAATATCCTCTTAGACAAGAAAGACAAATGTGGACTGGATAAAGCACAGGCAAGCATACACATGAACAGTTGACTAATGAATCAATAGAAAATAGGAGCTAATTTGTAATAAGTTTATGCTGAGCATAATCAAATATACACTCTGAGTAGCACCATCCAATGGAATTTTCTGTGGCGGTGAAATTATTCTATATCTGCTCTGTCCAATATAATAGCCACTAAAAACATGAAGCTCAGTACTTGAAATGTAGCTACTACAACTTAGGAACTGCATTTTCAATTTTATTTACTTTAATTAAGGTTAATTTAAGTTTATATTGACACATGTGGCTAGGGGCTACTGTATAAGACAGTGAAACTCTCTATGATTTAAGAAATCAGATTTGTTAAAATTTAGAGAAAAAATAAAATAAAATCCTAAGGACAGAAACTCTAAAAGGAACATGATACAGATTTTCAGTTTTTGTCTCAGTGTTCAACTTATTTATCGATAGTTTAACTGACAACATGAAAGACATGCATATAACTTTTTTGATGAACCCAAATTGGGAAGAATTAATTATTAACATATAGGTTGACAGCATTGTTCCTGGGTCTGACACTCCGAGGTCAGAGCAAGAAAGGAGTAGACCTAGGGAAGTGACTGGGGTGAGACATAAGGTAGTCTTTAGGGTTAGTACAAAGGAAAGATTCCCAAGGCCAGAACAGGGTAGAGGAGAAAAGCAATAAATTGGGCACAGGTTTGGGAGGCAGTGAAGCAGACAAGCTAAGAAGATAAAACTAGAGATGAGACTGGAGCTGACAGGAAACTAGCATGATGAATGACCAGGAGGTTAGGAAAGGGAGGCAGGGGGCAAATTGAAATGGGGCAAAGAAAGCATATATGAAGGCCAGCTCTTGCTGGCTTTTGACTGTCTTGTTCCAACTGTTGTTTTTGCTTATGGCATTTTGCATTCCCTCTGGGCATGGGCTAGAGCATTAAAGTCACAGGGCCATTCTGTAGAGAATCAGACCATGCAAGAGCCTGCAATTATTGGCCTCAACCAACCAGATGACATTTTATAGATATAAGTGTGAAACTTTGCATCTAAGTTTAAAACAAACAAGCAAACAGCCAAGTCTATAAGCACAAGAAGTGAGAAACTAAACTTTAAAAAGTAATGTTAATCTAGTATTGCAGTGATACCAGAAAGACCAGTAAAATATCCAAATCAAGGACAATTTTCTGAATTGCACCCTCTACCAGGTAAAGACATCTGAAGTGTGATTATTTCAAAGCATTACATTTTAAACAAATTAAATAGTCACCAAAACAGAGAAAGTAGAGTGATGAATAAATCAGAAATCATGATATTTGGAAAGGTTGAAGGACTGGTGATCTGTAGCCTTTTGAGGAGAAGGTTTAGGGAGATGGAATAGCTGTCTTCACATATTTTTAATGTGAAGTCACAAGGAAGAAGGATGAATGGATAGAGGTTCTAAAAAGGTAAAACTCATAGCAATTTAAGGAAGAACACTCTAATAATTATCACTGTAAAGAATTATCTGCTTTATAAAGGAGAGAACTCTCTTTAACTAGAAGTATTTCAAATGGAGACTAGATGATCATCTATCCTGGATTTGTACAAAGAACACATGGGTTACAAGATAGATTGAACTAATGCAACTCTACATTCAAGTCTGAGAAACTTTGAAACTACCATTCTTTTCCTCCATGTATTGTGGTCATTGGCTATTTACCCAGAAGATATTGCTATTCTGTTTCCAACCTAGGGACATGTACTATACTTAAGTCACATCCATGAAATTATATTTTATATAAAGTCACAGAACAAATTCTACACTTGGTCAGAGTGCAAAGACATAACTAGCTATTTTTGTATGTGGAGCAAGTGCCAAGCAATGCAAACATTGCCACCACCCCTTTCCTCTCCCTTTAACCTCCTCAGGATCCTAGCCTTATGCTGCAAAGTGTACTCTCATCACAATCTGCAGATATCTACTTTCATCTCTTCTGTTTTTCTCCTTGTGGTATTGAGATGTTAAAGAGGATTCTTTAAGGTGAGGTAGTGTGTGTATGTGTTGGGGAGGGATAGTATGTTACCTCTGGGAATGTGTCTGAGTGACTGTGTTACTCGCCTAACTATAAGTTATGGAACAAATTCAGTAACTTATTCCTCTTGCAGTGCTTTCAACGGGAGTCGGTGAAACAAAGTGGTGCTTGTCCTACATGATATACATTGACCAAGGAAGATGCTGAAAACATAGTGATGGTATTCTTTAAGTTTTGGGTTTTTTTTTTTTTACCATTTATTGGATGCTATAAAATTACAGTAATCACATATAATTACTGTAACAAGTCAAATCATTAGGGATGTGTAAATAAAAAGTTAACAATTGCCTCTCCCTTTATCTCATACCACTGAGATAATCAATATTAACAGTCTGGGTTTTATCTTTCTATATATTTGTCTTTACTCATACAAATATATGCAAACATACACAATCTATTTTCCTCTATATTTTAAAAATAAGAAGATAGGATCATACTATACATATTACTCAGTAACATGCTTTATTTCACTTAATATGTTACAGACTTCAAAACATAGATTTAACTTACTGTTTTAAGAGCTGTGGGAAAATACTGATAGGTTTGATCATAAAAAATCTAAAAAAATTCAATGGACCTGGAAAAATATTTGCAACGTATGTGACTAACAAATGGTTAATATCACTAATAGACAAGGAGCTCTTACAATTTGATAGAGAAAAAGAAATTATCCAGTGGAAAAATGGGCAAAAGTTATGAATGAGCAATTCACAGAAGATATACACGTAACCAATACATATATGAAAACATGCTCCACTTCATAGTAGTCAGGAAATGTAAATCCAAAGAAAATGCGTATTTCATTAAAATTATGAAAGTAGTAAACTCTCATTGTAAAAATAGGGTAACAGTAAAACTATATAGAAGTACATAAAGAAAAGCATAATAGTCCCATCTTCATCCTCATGGTCTCACTTCCCATGAGTTAACCATATTTTCTATTTACCACAATACTCCATGCTCTTAGAAATATAAACAAACACATAAAAAGGCTGTTTTAAATAAAATTGGGGTATCCTAAATTTATTACTTTGCACTCTACTTTTTTGATTTTAGTCATTTCCATGGACATCTGCCTGGTCAATATGCAAAGATCCAACCCATTGTTTTAAATAGCTACATAGCATTCCATAGGATAGATCTATTATGATGTAGTCAACTTATTGATGGACTTTCAAGTAATTTCCAGATAGTATGTTTTCAAATAAATAACCCTTCAATAAATATCCTTATAGATATATCCCATGTGCTGATGTTTATACTCTCAAGTACAGATTTCCAGAACTAAAATTTCTGTCTCAAAGGGGAAATGCAGTTAAAAATTTTAGTAGCTATCACCACATTACTTTCCAAATGTTTAGTAGCAAACACATTCCCACCAGCACTTTACAAGTGTTCTCATATTTCCACACACTTGCTCCGATAGATGATGCCAGTATTCTCTCTTTTATTCTTTGCTTTTTAAAATAGCAATGGAATTTCCATGCTGTTGGGTTCATGAAGAAATACAATCCTACCAATGTTCATGCATATAAATAAGTTTTCTGATTTTAAAACAAATACAATACAGCAGGTTCTTGTCAACATGGGGGAGTAGGTAAACACTATGTGTGCCTCCTCCTATGACCACATTAAAACCATAACTAAATAACAGATAATCAACTGGGAGAACCACCTGAAGACTAGTGGAGTGGAACTCCTATAACTAAATATGTAAAGAAGAGGACAAATCGAGACCAGTAGGAGGGGCAGAGACACAAAACAGGCTCATCCCACATCCATGTGTACCAGTTGAAAATCGGGAGGAATATCTCGACTACAGAGATCCTCACTGAGGACTGAGGAAGTCAAGCCCCACACCAAACTCCCTAGCCCAGGGATCCAATGTCAAGAAGAGTAGTCTCCACAAGAACTGGCTGTGAAGATCAGTGGCGATTCTGGCCCAACCCAGTGAGATCAAGGGCTGCTGGAAACTCAGACGCCATTTTAAAGGGCCCACATACAGACTCGCTCACACACAGACACTCACCCTGAGCTCCAGCGAAGGGACAGCTGCTCGAAAGGCACCAGAGACTAACAAGGAGAAACTGAATTGAGTGGCTTCAGGAGAAGGGCCACCATTGTCCTTGTGCCGAGCCCTCCCCCTACCCAGCCTACAGGAGCAGGCAAGGGTCCATATCTGACTCTGCATTAACTAGGTAAACACCACTAACCACACCCTGGTGACTCCATGAAACCCCGCCCAACCCAACTCAGTTGGGATTCTATCCGGGTAGGCGGGAGAGCAGTTAGAAACCTAGACTTCCTCTTAAAGGGCCATGTACAGACTCACTTGTTCACAGGCATTCATCCTGAGCTCCAGCAAAGGAACAGCATCTTGAAAGGTGCCAGAAGTATATGGGATAAAACTGAATTGTGTGGTTTAAGGGTAGAGCCACAGTGTTTGCTCTGTTGACTCCTCTCCTCATAAAGCCTGCAGAGGCAGGCAGGAACCAAATCTGAATTTGTATTAACCTGGTGAACGCAACTTGCCCCACGCTGGCTACTCCTTGAGACCGCACTCAACAAAACTAGCACACTGCTCTTGGCTCTTTTGGTGGCTGTACCTTATGGGCAGCCTCTTCCCATGCTGCACGCTTTCTTAAAAACTTTCCAAGTTCTGCAGGTCCCAGTCAGGTGGTGCCTGGCCTCGGTGTGCCCTGTGCCTTTTCCTGGGTAACCCCAGGTCCAGCTTAGGTGGCAGCCCGGCTTGGGTACCAGTGTGGCCTCTATCACATGCCTCCAGTCCCAGCACAGGCAGCTGACAACCACTGATTCCTTTTCAACTCAGCCCAGGTGGCCCTGTGCTGGGAAGAGGCAGTGACTGACCTCAGCCTGCACCAGAGCCCCTACCAAGAGGCCCCAGAACGAACAAACCTGGTGGCCAGCCTTATTACATAACATAGAATAACCCAATTAGCTCCACAAATTGCACACACAAAGGGTGATCTGAGCAGGCACCAGAACCATTTGGGAGCAAATCCCACCCTTTCAGGAGAGCTCTTGCTGTGGTCCTGGGTAGTCCTCACAGACACTCAGCCCAAGGATCATCCCCAACCCCTGAAGAGAAAACAGAAATCAAGGCTCAACTACAACAGAAGTGTATACATAATCCACACAAAGGACACTCCTGGAGTACCCGGGTCAGGTGCCTGTGCACCCCACAGGACACCAACTACATAAGGCCAAGACTGGGAGACATAGCAGATCTACTTAATACATAGAAACAAATACAGAGATACAGCCAAAATGAGTAGACAAAGAAACATATCCCAAATGAAAAAGCAGTATAAAAGTCCAGAAAAATAACTAAATGAAATGGAGGCAAACAATTTACTAGATACGGAATTCAAAACACTAGTTATAAGGATGCTGAATGAACTTAGGGGAAGATTAGATCTACTCAGTGAGAACTTCAACAAAGAGATAGTAAATGGCAAAAAAGTACATAGGAACCATAAAAAAAGAACCAGTCAGAAATGAAAAGTACAATAATTGAAATGAAGAATATGCTTAGATGGAATCAGCAGCAGACTAGATGAAGCAAAGGATGGAATCAGTGATTTTGAAGACAACGCAGTGGAAAACACACAACTAGAACAGCAAAAAGAAACAAAAAGAATCCTCCCCCATGAAGATTGTTTAAGGTGCCTCTGGGACAACATCATGTGTACCAATATCTGTATCACTGGGGTACTAGAAGGAGAAGAGCGAGAGCAAGGGATTGCAAATATATTTGAAGAAATAATGACAGAAAACTTACCTAGCCTGGTGAAGGAAATAGACATACAAACCCAGAAAGAGCAGAAAATCCCAAACAGTATAAAACCAAAGAGGCCCACACCAAGATATATCACAATTAAATGCCAAAGTTTAGAGACAAAGAAAGAATCTTAAAAGCAGCAAGAGAAAAGCAGTTACTTATCGACAAGGGAGCCCCCATAAGACTGTCAGCTGATTTCTCAACAGAAACATTGCAGGACAGAAGAGATTGGCACAAAATATTCAAAATTATGAAAAGCAAGTTCCGATAACCAAGATCATTCTACCCAGTAAGGCTATCAGAATCAAAGCACCGATAAAGAGCTTCCCAGACAAGAAAAAGCTAAAGGAATTCATCACTACCAAACCAGAATTACAAGAAATGTTAAAGGGACAAGAAAAAGAAGGAGGAGGAGGTTGGTAAGGAGGAGGAGGAGGAGGAGGAGGAGGAGGAGGAGGAGGAAGAGTGTGAGGAGGAGGAAGAGGAAAAAATGTAAATATGAATAACAATGACAATAACTACATACCTCTCAATATTCACTTTAAGTGTAAATAGATTAAATGTTCCAATCAAAAGACATAGGTTGGCTGAATGGAAAAGAGAACAATACCTATACATGTGCTGTCTACAAAAGACCCATTTCAGATGGAAAGACACACAGTAAAAAGACACACGAAAAGTAAAAAGATATTTTAAAAGTAAAAGTAAAAAGATATCTCATGCAAAAAATGGAAAAAAAAACCTGGGTTTGCTATACTTATATCAAAAATATAGACTTTAAAACAAAAGGTATCACAACAGACAAAGAAGGACACTACATAATGATAAAGCCATCAATACAACAAGAAGATATAATCGTTGTAAACATATATGCACCAAACATAGGAACAAGTAATGCAATAATTGTAGGAGACATTAACACCCCACTGACACCAATCAACAGATCTTCCAGACAGAAAATCAACAAAGAAACAATGGCCTTATATGACACATTACACTGGATGGATTTAATTGATATTTTTAAGAGTATTTCACGCCAAAGCAGTAAACTATACATTTTTTAAAATGCATATGAAACATTTTCCACAATAAATCACATGTTAAGCCACAAAACAAGCCTCAATAAATTTAAGAAGATTGAAGTCATGTCAAGCATCTTCTCTAACCACAATTGTATGAAACTAGAAATCAATTAAAAGAAAACAAGTGAAAAACACACAGACACTTGGAAGCTAAATAACATGCGACTAAACAATGAATGGGTTAACAGTGAGATCAAGGAACACATCAAAAGATACCTGAAGACAAATGAAAATGAAAACGCAACAACCTAAAACCTGCAGAACATGGTGACAGCAGTCCTAAGAGGGAAATTTATAGCAATACAGGCCTACCTAAAGAAACAACAACAAAAAAATTAAAATGAGCAATCTAACCTTATACCTAATGGAACTAAGAAAAGAACAGCAAACAAAACCCAAAGATAACAGAAGGAAATAAAATAAACATCAGAGAGGAAATAAATGAAACAGAATGTAAAATAACCATACTAAAGATCAATAAAACCAAGAGATTTGAAAATATAAACAAAATTGATAAACCTTTTTTATTCTTTTAATTAAAGTTTATTGGGGTGACAATTGTTAGTAAAGTTACATAGATGGATAAACCTTTTAACCACACTCATCAAGAAAAAAAGAGAGAAGACCCAAATCAGAAATGAAACAAGAGAAGTGACAACGGACACTACAGAATTACAAAGGATTATGAAAAAATATTATGAACAATTATATGCCAACCAATTGGACAATCTGGGAGAAATGATTAAATTCCTAGAAATATACAGTGTTCTAAGACTGAATCAAGAAGAAACAGAAAATCAGAACTGACTCATTACTACTGATGAAATCAAATCAATAATCAAACAAATCCCAACAAACGAAAGTTCTGAACTGGATGGCTTCACAGGTGAATTATACCAAACATTCAAAAAGAATTTAACACCAATTCCTCTCAAACTATTCCAAACAATTCAAATGGAGGGAAAGTTCCCAAGCTCTTTCTACGAGGCCACCATTATCCTGATTCCAAAACTAGACAAACACATTACAAAAAAGGAAATTATAGGTCAGTATTCCTGATAAACATAGATGGAAAAATCCTCAACAAAATATTAGCAAACTGAATTCAGCAATACATTAAAAAGATCATACACCACGATCAAGTGGGATTTATTCCTGGGATGCAACCTTGTTTCAATATCCACAAATCAATTAATGTGATACACCACGTAAACAAAATGAAAAATAAAGTTCATATGATCACGTCAATAGAAGCAGAAAAAGCCTTTGGCAAAATCCAGCACTGATTTATGATAGAAACTCTCAGCAATGTGGGAATAGAGGGAACATATCTCAGCATTATAAAGCCCATATATGAGAAACTCACAACTAATATCATATTCAATGGTAAAAACTTAAAAGTGTTTTTCTTAAGATCAGGAACAAGACAAGGGTGCCTACTTTTACTACTTTTACTCAACATAGTATTGGAATCCTAGCCACAGCAATCAAACAAAAGCAAAAACAAGCAAACAAACAAACAAAGCCCCAAAAACAAACAAACAAAACAAATTGGAAAGGAAGAAGTAAAATCGTCATTATTTGTAGATGATATGATATTATATAGAGAGAACACCAAAGACTCCACCAAAATCTCTTAGAACTGATAAATAAATTCAATGAAGTAGCAGGATACAACATTAATATTCAGAAATCAGTTGCACTTTTATACACCAATAATAAACTGTTGGACAGAGATATTAAGGAAACAATCCCATGTGCAACTGGATAAAAAAAATACATTGGAATAAATTTAGTCAAGGAGGTAAAATACCTGTACTCAGAAAATTATAAGACATTGAAAATAGAAATTGAAAAAAGTAAGCACATACTGGGTAACAGATAGGAATAATTAACATTGTTAAAATGTTCATCCTACCGAAAGCTATCTATAGATTCAATGCAGGCCCTGTCAACATACCAAGTGGGTTTTCTCACAGAAGTAGAACAAATAATCCTAAAATTTACATGGAACCACAAAAGACCCCAAATAGCCACAGCAATCTTGAGAAAGAACAAAGGTGGAAGTATCACGCTACCTGATATCAAACTATAGTACAAGGCTATAGAAATCAAAACAGCATCATACTGGTATAAAAACATACACATAGAGCAATAGAACAGAATAGAGAGCCCAGAAATAAGCCCAGGCCTATATGGTCATTTAATCTATGAGAAAGGAGGCAAGAATATACAGTTGGGTAAAGATGGTCTGTTTAATAAATGGTGTTGGCAAAACTGCACAGATAAATGCAAAAACAAACAAAAATAAAATAAATACCTCCCCCCCAAAACTGGACCACATTCTTACACTATATATAAGAATAAGCTCAAAATGGATTAAAGGTTTAAATTTAAGACCCAAAACTATAAAACTCCTAGAAGAAAACTTAGGCAGTAAAGTCTCTGACATTGCTCTCAGTAATATTTTTTCCTGATCTATCTCTTTGGGCAAGGGAACCAAAAGAAAAAATAAACAAATGGAACATGGAGCTAAAACCTTTGCACAGCAAAAGACACCATCAGCAAAACAAAAAGACAAGCTATTCAATGGGAGATGATATTTGTCAATGATATATCTGATAAGAAGTTAATATTGACAATTTATAAAGAATTCATACAGCTTAACACTAAAACTAACAAACAGTATAATTTAAAAAATGGGCTAAGGAACTGAACAGACATTTATCCAAAGAGGACATACAGATGACCAATTGACATACCAAAAGATGCTCAAAGTCACTTATCATCATAGAAGTACAAATTAAATCCACAATGAAATATTACCTCACACCTGTCAGAATGGCTGTTATCAATAAGTCAACGAACAACAAGTGTCAGAGAGGATGTGGAGAAACGAAACCCTCATGCACTGTTGGTGGGATTGTGCATTGGTACAGCCACTATGGAAAAAAGTTTAGAAGTGCCTCAAAAAATTAAAAATAGAACTACCTTATGACCCAGCGATTTCACTTCTGGGTATTTATCAGAAGAAATCCAAAACACTAATTTAAAAAGATACATGCGGAGGAGGATCAAAATGGCTGTATGAGGTGGAACTCTGGAAATCTCCCCTAGAATTTACAACAAATCGAACAGCTATAACTCCACAAAGGACTCCCTGCACAGCAGACAGGAAAGACGAAGAGGCTAACTACTGAATTCACCTAAAGGTGAGCAAATTGTGCGAGCAGGGAAGGAGGGAAGGGAGAAGTGTGGAGACGGAGCCACGCGGGCACAGGGCGCAGACCTAGCTCATTGCTCTGAGCTCACTGCATCCTGGAACTTTCGCAGCTGCAGGAGAGGGAAGAACTCGGACTACTAGGGCTCCGTTTATGGCCCACAGGAATGAGGGGACAGCATATAATACAGATGGAACAAACGCTCACGGCAGAGACCTCGGAGAAAAGACTGAGGGAAGAAGGCTGAAAACGGTGGTTTAAGCACTCACTGATGAGCAGAGAACTGAAGCCTTAGGCAATGACACTGGCCGCTCCCTCCCTACCTTCCCAGAGCACACCCTGCTCCCAACTGCCCGGTGTTAGAAGCGGATCAGTAGCAGTGTCAGATCAAAAGAACAGAATATTTCCAGTTCTGAGAACTGTGGTCTGCAGACACAGATTTGCAGCACAACTAATTCCAGCAAAGGGGAGGGAGCTGTGGAAGCAGGTTGGCTGTGGTGGTGGTCACCGCCATTACTCTGGGCACCCTGTCACAACTCACCCTGCCCCTGTCCCCACCTATCTGGGCGGATCTCTGCAGGAGTAAACAGAAGTGCTGAAACACACTGGCAATGAATATGGTGCAGGAAGAGCTTTGGAACTTCAAAAGCTCTCTGCATCCCAACAAGGACGCGACACCTTATGACCCAGGTGAGCTGTTAACAGAGGAGAACACAGCCATTCAGGGAATCCCCCCATTATGTGAGAAGCTGGAATAGTGCAGAGAAAACATAACACTACAATGTGACAGAGAAAAAAAGGCTGTAGCCAGAGAGAAAATAAAACATTCTACAAACACGTACTGGAAAACAAAAGAAGCAACTATTCCTGTCAACCTGTTGCAGAACCCACTCCTGTAGATGTCTATGAAGAGAAATAATAAATCAATAATTGCCATGAGTAACCAAGGCAACAAGACAGCTCAGAAAGAAAGTGAAAAGTCTCCAGAAAATGAAGTTAAAGATATAGAAATATGTGAATTAAATAACAGAGGATTCAAGATAGCAGTTCTGAAAAAACTCAACGAGATGCAAGAAAACACAGAAAGGCAGTTTAATGAAACCAGAAACACAATCAAAGAACGACGTGAACATTTCATGAGAGATAGAAATTTTAAAAAAGAACCAAATAGAATTTCTGGAGAGTAAGAACTCAATAGACGAAATGAAAAATTAAGGAGCCAGCTTAGGTAGTAAAATTGACCAGATGGAGAAAAGAATCAGTGACATCGAAGATAGAAACATGGAAATGACACGGTTGGAAGAAGAAAGAGACTTGAGACATAAAAGAAATGAAAGAACTCTAAAAGACCTTTCTGACTCCATCAGAAAGAGTAATATAAGAATAATGGACATACCAGTAGGAGAAGAAAGAGAGAAGGGAACAGAGAGTCTGTTCAAACCAATAGTTGATGAGAACTTCCAAACTTGTGGAAAGAACTGGATCCTCCGATCCAAGAAGCAAATAGAACACCTAATTACCTCAACCACAACAGGTCTTCTCTAAGGCACATTTTATTGAAGCTGTCTAAAATCAATGACAAAGAAAGAATCCTCAAGGCAGCCAGGGAAAATAAGATGGTAACCTACAAAGGAAAGCCCATTAGATTATCATCAGATTTCTCAACAGAAACTCTACAAGCCAGGAGGGATTGGAACCAAATATTCAAACTATTGAAAGAGAGAAATTATGAGCCAAGAATAATATTCCCAGCAAAGATATCCTTTAGATATGAAGGAGGAATAAAGACCTTCCCAGACATACAGAAGCAGAGGGAATTTTCTAATATATGACCTGCACTACAAGAAATACTAAAGGAGACTATTCGTCCACTATCAACAGGGACAATTTGTGGCAACCAAAACATAAAAAGGGGGTAGAGTAAAGGCCTGAAAGGCTTGAACGGGAATATGGGAATGGAGAAAGTAAGCATGCTGAAGAAAATGGAATACTCTAAATATCAAACTTTCTTTTCCATAAAACTTAAGGGTAACCACTCAAAAAAAAATCGAGAACTGAAACACATACGGTAATAAAAGAAGAAACAGAGGGAAACATCATAGAATACCACCACACAGAAATAACAGACAACAACAAAAAGACAAAGAAAAAATGGAGACACAAACTTACCAGAAAACTAAAGATAGAATGATTGGAAATTCTCACATATCTATAATCACCCTGAATGTAAATGGGCTGAACTCACCAATAAAAAGGAATAGAGTTGCAGATTGGATCAAAAAACTAAACCCAACCATATGCTGTCTCCAAGAGACATATCTCAGATACAAGGACAAGCACAGACTCAAAGTAAAAGGGTGGAAATTGACACTCCAAACAAATGGTATCCAGAGAAAATCAGGTGTAGCTATATTGATATCAGGTGAAACAGACTTCAGGGTGAAAAAGGTAACAAGAGACAAAGATGGATATTTCATAATGGTTAAGGGGACTATACAATAAAAAGACACAACAGTAATCCATATTTATGCACCCAAACAGTGAGCACCGAAATATACCAAGCAACTCCTAACAGAACTAAAGGGAAAAATTGACCAAAACAGAATTATACTAGGGGACGTAAATACATCATTGACAGCTATGGATAGATCATCCAAACAGAAAATAAATAACGAAATAGCAGCCCTAAATGACACATTAGATGAAATGGACATAATTGACATATATAGAGCACTTCATCCTAAAACATCAGAGTATACATTGTTTTCAAGTATACATGGAACATTCTCAAGGATAGACAATATATAAGGAAATAAAACTACATCAGCAAATTTAAGAAGATTGAAACCATACCAAGCATATTCTCTGATCACAAGGCTTTGAAATTGGATATCAACTGCAAAAAGAAAGCAGGAAGAAACACAAATACATGGTGTTTAAACAACATACTTTTAAAAAACGACTGGGTCAAAGAAGAAATTAGAGGAGAGATCAAAAGATACATAGAAACAAATGACAATGAAAATACATGCTACCAAAATTTTTGGGATGCAGCGAAACCAGTTTTAAGAGGGAAATTTATCTCATTACAGGCCTATCTCAAGAAACAAGACAACTCCCAAATAAATAGCCTCATGTTACACCTTAAAGAACTAGGAAAAGAAGAACAAGTAAAACCCAAGGTCAGCAGAAGAAAGGAAATAGCAAAAATTAGAGCAGAACTAAATGAAATAGAGAACAAAAAGACAAAAGAAAAAAATTAATGTGACAAAGAGCTGGTTCTTTGAAAAGATTAACAAAATTGACAGACCCTTGGCTAGACTCACTAAGATAAAAAGAGAGAAGACACTAATTAACAAAATCAGAAACGAAAAAGGGGAAGTTATCACGGACACCACAGAAATACAAAGGATCATCCAAGAATACTATGAAGGACTATATGCCACCAAATTCAATAACCTAGAAGAAATGGACAAGTTCTTAGAAACATACAGCCTACCAAGGCTGAAAGATGAAGAACCGGAAAATCTAAACAGGCCAATCACCAGTAACGAAATTGAATCAGTCATCCAAAACCTTCCCAAAAGCAAAAGTCCAGGCCAGATGGCTTCACTAGTGAATTCTACCAAACGTTCAAAGAGGATCTAATACCAATCCTGCTCAAACTCTTCAAAAACATTGAAGAAGAGACAGCACTCCCTAATTCATTTTATGAGGCCAACATTACCCTGATACCAAAACCTGGTAAGGACAGCACAAAAAAAGAAAACTACAGACCAATATCTCTGATGAATAGCTCCGATAAGGGGCTAATATCCAGAATATACAAGGAACACATGCAACTCAACAACAGAAAAACAAACAACCCAATTTAAAAATGGGCAGAGGACTTGAAGAGACATTTCTCCAAAGAGGACATACAAATGGTAAATAGACATATGAAAAAATGCTCAACATCACTAATCATCAGAGAAATGCAAATCAAAACCACAATGAGATATCACCTCACCCCAGTCAGAATGGCTATCATCAACAAGACAAATAGTAACAAGTGTTGGAGAGGCTGTGGAGAAAAAGGAACCCTCATACACTGTTGGTGTGAATAGAGACTGGTGCAGCCGTTATGGAAGGCAGTGTGGAGGTTCCTCAAAAAATTACGAATAGAATTGCCATATGACCGAGCAATCCCTCTCCTGGGTATCTACCCAAAAAATCTGAAAACATTTAGAGATAAAGACACGTGTGCTCCAATGTTCACTGCAGCTTTGTTTACGGTGGCCAAGACATGGAAAGAACCAAAATGTCCTTTGATAGATGAATGGATAAAGCAGTTGTGGTATATATACACAATGGAATACTATTTGGTGGTAAGAAAAGATGATATAGGAACATTTGTGACAATATGGATGGATCTTGAGAGTGTAATGCTGAGCGAAATATGTCAGACAGAAAAAGCAGAGACACATGTGATTTCACTGATATGTGGTATATAAACCAAAAACAACAAAAGAACAAGACAAACAAATGAGAAACAGAAACTCATAGACACAGACAATAGTTTAGTGGTGAGCATAGTGTAAGGGGGGTGGGGGGTGGGCGATGAGGGTAAGGGGGATCAAATATATGGTGATGGAAGGAAAACTGACTCTGGGTGGTGAACACAATGGGATTTATAGATGATGTAATACAGAATTGTACACCTGAAATCTATGTAATTTTACTAACAATTGTCACCCCAATAAATGTAAAAAAATAAATTAAAAAAAAAGATACATAGAAACAAATGAAAATGAAAATACATCCTACCAAAATTTTTGGGATGCAGCAAAACCAGTTTTAAGAGGGAAATTTATATCATTTCAGGCCTATCTCAAGAAACAAGAAATAATCCAAAATTAATAACCTCATGTTATACCTTAAAGAACTAGAAAAAGAAGAACAAGTAAAACCCAAGGTCAGCAGAAGAAAGGAAATAGCAAAAATTAGAGCAGAACTAAATGAAATAGAGAACAAAAAGACAAAAGAAAAAAATTAATGTGACAAAGAGCTAGTTCTTTGAAAAGATTAACAAAATTGACAGACCCTTGGCTAGACTCACTAAGATAAAAAGAGAGACGATACTAATTAACAAAATCAGAAACGAAAAAGGGGAAGTTATCACGGACACCACAGAAATACAAAGGATCATCCAAGAATACTATGAAGGACTATATGCCACCAAATTCAATAACCTAGAAGAAATGGACAAGTTCTTAGAAACATATAGCCTTCCAAGACTGAACCATTAAAACCGGAAAATCTAAACAGACCAATCACCAATAAGGAAATTGAATCAGTCATCCAAAACCTTCCCAAAAGCAAAAGTCCGAGACCAGATGGCTTCACTAGTGAATTCTACCAAACCTTCTAAGAGGATCTAATACCAATCCTGCTCAACCTCTTCCAAAAAATGAGGAAGAATCAGTACTACCTTACTTATTTTATGAGGCCAACACTACTCTGATACCAAAACCTAGTAAGGACAACACATAAAAATAAAACTACTGACCAATGTCTCTGATGAATTCAGATGCAAAAATCCTAAAAAAAATTCTGGCAAATCGAATGCAACCATACATTTAAAAGTTTATTAATCATGACCAAGTGAGATTCATCCCCGGGGCAGAAGGATGGTTCAACATATGCAAATCCATCAATGTGATACATCACATAAACAAAATAAAGGACAAAAGTCATATGATTATATCAATTGATGCAGAAAAAGCATCTCACAAGATACTACATCCATTTATGATTAAAACACTTAATAAAATAGATATAGAAGGAAAATACCCTAACATATTAAAGACCGTATATGGCAAATCCTCAGCTAATCTCATACTTAACGGTGAAAAACTGAAGCCCTTTGCTCTACATTCCGGAACACAACAAGGCTGTCCCCTATCACCTCTGCTTTTCAACATAGTGTTGGAAGTCCTTGCCATAGCAATTGGACAAGAGAAAGAAACAAAAGGCATACAAATTGGGAATGAAGAAGTTAAATTATCACTCTTTGCAGATGACATGACGCTATATATAGAAAACCCTAAAGTCTCCACCAAAAAGCTATTAGAAACAATCAACGAATACAGTAATGTGGCCAGCTACGAAACTCAATGTACAAGAGTCCATTGCTTTCCTATATACTAACAATGAAATCTCAGAAAAAGAAATAAAAAAAACAATTCCTTTTGTGATTGCAGCAAAAAGAATAAAATACCTAGGAATAAACTTAAGCAAGGATCTGAAAGACCCATATGCTGAAAAGTATAAGACATTTTAAAAAGAAATTGAAGAAGACACAAAGAATTGGAAAGACATTGCATGCTCATGGATTGAAAGAATCAATGTAGTTAAAATGGCCATATTACCCAAAGCAATATACAGAGTTAATGCAATCCCCATCAAATTCCCAATGGCACTTTTTAAAGAAATAGAACAGAAAACCATCAGATTGTTTGGAACAACAAAAAACCCCGAATTGCCAAAGCAATCTTAAGAAAATAGAACAATGCTGGAGATATCACACTTCCTGACTTTAGCTTGTACTACAGGGCTACAATAATCAAAACAGCATGGTATTGGCAGAAAAACAGACACATAGACCAATGGAATAGAATTGAGAACCCAGAAATAAAACCACATAAATATGGACAGATAATTTTTGACAAAGAAGCTAAAAACATACAATGGAGCAAAGACAGCCTCTTCAATAAATGGTGCTGGGAGAATTGGATAGCCACGTGCAAAAGAATGAAACTGGACTGCTATTTGTCACCATGTACCAAAGTTAATTCAAAATGGATCAAAGACTTAAGCATAAGAGCTGACACAATAAACTGCATAGAAGAAAACATAGGTACTAAACTTATGGACCTTGGGTTCAAAGAGCATTTTATGAACTTGACTCCAAAGGCAATGGAAGTAAAAGCTAAAATAAACGAATGGGACTATATGAAACTTAATAGCTTCTGCACAGCAAAAGAAACCATTGACAAAATAAAGAGGCAACCAAGTGAATGGGAGAAGATTTTTGCAAACAGTGCCTCCATTAAGGGGCTAATATCCAAAGTATTCAAGGAACTCATGCAACTCAACAACAAAAAAACAAACAACCCAATTTAAAAATGGGCTTCCAAGTTTTAGAAATTGTGCATAAATTTCTATAAACATCTGTGCACAGGTTTTTTTTAAGTTTATTGATGTGACAAATGTTAGTAAAATTACATAGACTTCTGGTGTACAATTCTGTGTTACATCATCTATAAATCCCATTGTGTGTTCCCCACCCAGAGTCAGTTCTCCTTCCAGCACCGTATATTTGATCCCCTTTACCCTAATCTCCCACCTCCCTCCCCCTTTACCCTCTGGTAACCATTAAACTATTGTCTGTGTCTATGAGTTTTTGTTTCTTCATTTGTTTGTCTTGTTCTTTTGTTGTTTTTGGTTTATATATCATATATCAGTCAAATCATATGGTTCTCTGCTTTTTCTGTCTGACTTTTTTCGCTCAGCATTACACTCTCAAGATCCATCCATGTTGTCACAAATGGTTCTATTTCATCTTTTCTTACCGCCAAATAGTATTCCATTGTGTACATATACCACAACTTTTTTATCAATTCATCTATCAAAGGACATTTTGGTTGTTTCCATGTCTTGGCCACCGTAAATAAAGCTGCAATGAACATTGGAGTACCCATATCTTTATGTATAAATGTTTTCAGATTTTTTAGGTAGATACCCAGGAGAGGGATTGCTGGGTCATATGGTAATTCTATTCGTAATTTTTTGAGGAACCTCCACACTGCCTTCCATAACGACTGCACCAGTCACCAGTCTGCATTCCCACCAACAGTGTATGAGGGTTCCTTTTTCTCCACAGTCTCTCCAACACTTGTTACTATTTGTCTTGTTGATGATAGCCATTCTGACTGGGGTGAGGTGATATCTCATTGTGGTTTTGATTTGCATTTCTCTGATGATTAGTGATGTTGAGCATTTTTTTAATGTCTATTTGCCATTTTTATGTCCTCTTTGGAGAAATGTCTCTTTAGGTCGTCTGCCCATTTATCTAGTGGGTTGTTTTTTGTTGTTGTTGTTGTTGACTTGCATGAGTTCTTTGTATACTTTGGATATTAGGCCTTTATCGGGCGCACTGTTTGCAAAAATCTTCTCCCATTCAGTTGGTTGCCTCTTTATTTTGTCGATGGTTTCTTTTGCTGTGCAGAAGCTATTAAGTTTCATATAGTCCCATTCGTTTATTTTAGCTTTTATTTCCCTTGCCTTTGGAGTCAAATTCGTAAAATGCTCTTGAACCCAAGGTTTATATATTTAGTACCTATGTTTTCTTCTATGCAGTTTATTGTGTCAGGTCTTATGCTTAAGTGTTTGATCCATTTTGAATTAATTTTGGTACATGGTGACAAATAGCAGTCCAGTTTCATTCTTTTGCACGTGGCTATCCAATTCTGCCAGCACCATTTATTGAAGAGGCTATCTTTCCTCCATTGTATGTTTTTAGCTTCTTTGTCAAAAATTATCTGTCCATACTTATGTCGTTTCATTGCTGGGTTCTCAATCTATTCCATTGGTCCATGTGCCTGTTTTCCTGCCAATACCATGCTGCTTTGATTATTGTAGCCCTGTAGTACAATCTAAAGTCAGGAGTGTGATACCTCCAGTATTGTTTTTTTTCTCTTAAGATTGCTTTGGCAATTTGAGGTCTTTTGTGGTTCCAATGTGCACAGGTTTTTGTGTGTACGTAAAATTTCACTGCTTTTTGGGGTACATACCAAGTAGCATGATTGGTGGATCATTTGGTAAGACTATGTTTAATTTTGTAAGAAACCACCAAAGTTTCTTCTGCATTACCACCAGCAATGCATGAGAGTTCTTAATTGCTTCACATTGTCGTCAGCGTTTGGTGTTTTCAGTGTTCTGCATTTTGGCAATTCTGGTAGGAGTATAGTAATATTTTGTAGTTTTTTTAATTTGCATTTTCCTGATGATATATGATGTGGGACATCTTTTCACAAACTTATTTGCCATCAGTATATCTTTGATGAGCTGTCCAGTAAATTCTTTTGTTCATTTTTTTAATTGGGTTGCTTGTTTTCTTATTGTTGAGGTTTAAGTGTTTTTTATGTATTTTAGATAACAGTTATTTATCAGATGTGTCATTGGCAAATATGTTCTCCCTTTCTGTGGTTGTCTTCTTATTCTTTTGGCATTGTCTTTCATAGACCAGAAGTTTTTAATTTTAAGAAGTCCAGCTTGTGTATCTTTTTTTTTCATAGAGTGTGCCTTTGGTGTTCTATCTAAAACGTCATCACTATACCTAAAGTCTTCCAGGTATTCTCCCATGTTACCCTCTATATGTTTCATAAGTTTGCATTTTACATTTGTGTTTGACCCATTTTGAGTTAGTTTTTGTGATGGGTGTAAAGTTTTTACCACTCTCTGTATATATAAATTTTTTGTATATGGAGGACCAATTATTACAGCATGATTTGTTGAAACGACTGTCTTTGCTCCATTATATAGACTGCTCCTTTGTCAAAGATCAGTTAACTATATTTACATGGGTCTATTATTCAGCTTTGTGTTCTGTTCATTTCATTTATTTGTCTCTTCTTTCACTAGTATCAAAGTGTCTTGGTTACTTTAGCTTTACATTAAGTCTTGAAGTCTGGTAGTGTCAGTCCTCCCACTTTGTTTTTCTCCTTCAATATCATGTTGGTTAGTCTGGGTATTTTACCTCTCCATATAAACTTTAGTGTTAGTCAATATCCACAAAATAACTTGCTGGGATTTTGATTGGGATTGCACTGAATCTATAGGTCAAGTTGGGCAGAATGGACATCATGACAATATTGAGTATTCTTATCCATGAACACAGGCTATCACTCCATTCATTTAGTTCTTTTTATTATTTTATTCATCAGGTTTATGTGGTTTTCCTCGTGTAGACCTTGTGCATATTTTGTTAGATTTACATATTTTAGGGATCCTAATATAAGCAATATTTTATTTTAAATTTCAAATTCCACTTGTTCATTGCTGGTGTATAGGAAAGCCATTAACTTTGTATATTAACTAGGTGTTCTGCATCCTGGCTATAATCACTTATTAGTTCCAGGAGTTTTTCTGTTGATTCTTTTGGACTTTCTACTTAGATAATCCTCCCATCTGCAAACAAAGATGGTTTTATTTCTTCTTCTTAATCTGTATCCCTTTTATTTTATTTTCTTGTTTTATTGCATTCGCTAGGACTACCTGCATGATGTTGAAAAAGAGTAGTAAGAGCAAACATCCTTGCCTTTTTCCTGATCTTAGGGGAAATACTTCTAGTTTCTCACCATTGAGTATGATGTTAGCTGTAGGGTTTTTTTTGTAGATATTTTATCACAAGTTGATGAAGTTCCCATCTGTTTTTCATTTTCTGAGAGTTTCTTTTTTTAATAAACAGATATTGGATTTTATGAGTTATTTTGTCAATTATGGCAATTACTTTTTGGATACAATGTTTTTTCTTGTTATATATATATACATACATATATATATACTTTTTTTTTTTTTTTTTACTTTTTTCCTCCCCCCTTGTTTGGGACAGGACAATTAGAATGGACTGAATTTGGAAATTTCACTTCCCCCAGGTAAATTAAGCTCTGATTATGACTTGGCAGGTTAGGCTCTGGTTAACTAGTTTCCCATGATCGTGGGCCTTGTTAAGAAGAATAGAGTGCCTTGGTGTGTTTCAAAATGGTTCATTTTACCTACCTCCTTGCTGGAAGCACAGTGTATTTTTCTCCAATATTTACTGTGAGAACAT
This sequence comes from Rhinolophus sinicus, assembly GCF_057876585.1. NCBI lineage: Eukaryota > Metazoa > Chordata > Mammalia > Chiroptera > Rhinolophidae > Rhinolophus > Rhinolophus sinicus. The sequence goes on along the minus strand of NC_142518.1, from coordinate 71,286,405 downwards.
GTTTAAGCACCTGAAGGTGAATTTCACAATATCATGGGGACCTCCCTATGACTGAGTCCTCCTTGGAGTTTTTAACTCTCAGGCTTGTCCATGCTTAGCCTCCAACGATTCCTCACATACAGTTCTATTTTTCCTACCCCGGCACTGTTTCCCATAGCAGTTTCTGCTCATGAGTCTGAATTCCTGTAACCTGCAGTTCTCTGTATTTACATTTGTCTTTCCAATATTCGGGGCAACAGTTTTCCTTACATCTTCCTCTCTCTTATGGACCCAAGAAGAGTTGTTGATTTTTCAGTCCATTAAGCTTTGTTTCTTTTTAGAATAGAGTGGTGACTTCCAGGTGCCTTACATACAGACCCAGGTCTTGAATCTGTTGATATTTTTCCTGTCAAGAGTATGGGTTTATGAGATGGGGTGATGGTGGTGAGAAAAAAAGTTGTTTAAATGTAGCAAAGTATTATTATATTGAGACCTATCACTCATTTCATTTCATCTAACTCTGCAGAATTCTTGATTTCAGCTTCTGCCTTGGTGTCTGATAACCTTAACCCATCTGGTAAACTGATGAGAAGAATTTCAACTAATACTGTCAATGTACCAATTAAAATTTAGAGTCGATATTGCTGCACACCAGCTAAACTAACGTGATAATTATCATTTCATTGAGGAATCGTTATCATTGTAGTGATATGTTTTTTATGGAGATCACTGTGGAAATTAGCAATCTTCTAAAAAGAAGGTACCAGTGTTTAATTTGGGGCCAGAGAAAGAAGAGCCAAGATTGGATGCTTTCCCAGATTTCAGTTTAGAGCTTCTGGGTCAGATACCTCAATAAAACATCAGAACTGGCACCTAGTGTTCTTTCATGGCCCATACAGCCCAGCATTTTGTCTCAGACCCAGATAAGAATATTTGAAATAGTTTGATTTACTGCATGCTTAAATCATGACAGGCACTGTGCTGATGTTTTACATTCATTATTTCATATGAATTCCATGAAAATGCTTTTAATACCCTTACTTTTGCATAACAAAATTGAGGAAATTGAGGCTCACAGAGATTAAGTAATTTGTTCAAGGCAGAGTGAGGCCTTGAACCCAGCTCTGTGAAACTTTAAAGCTACTGTGGTGTATGGCAAGGGTCAGCAAACTTTTTCTATAAACGGTCATATAATAAATATTTTTTTGGCTTTGTAAACCATGCAGTCTCTGTTGCAACTGTGCCATTATAGCATGGAAGTACACATAGATAATACATAAGCAAATGGGAATGGCTGTGTTCCATTGAAACTTTATGTGCAGGTACTGAAATTTGAATGCCTCATAATTTTCATATGTCATGAAATATTGTTTTCTGTTTAATTCTTCAACCATTTAAAAAATGTAAAAAACATTCTTAGCTTGTGGATCATACAAAAACAGGTGGTAGTCCGAAATTGGCTATGGGGTCATAGTTTTCTGACCCCTATTCTATGGCATCTGAAAGGTTGCAGAGCCTACCAAACACATAATTGAATGACTTCATCAACCACCCTAGATTCCCTTAACAGCTCAATGTGGGTCAATCATTCATATATACTTCTAAGCCTTTTTTTTTGGGGGGGGGGATATTTGCCTATTCAGTACCATGTATGTACTGATTTTAGGTGGCACAAAGTAACCTTTTCCTAAGGATGTATTCAAATATTCTAGCATTCACTGAACAAGCTTGTGTTTATTGGAAATTTTTTTAAACCCTGCTCTTCTTTATTTCACATACCATGCCAATGGTTTGCCCACCATGCCAATATTTGCTCTATAGTATATTCATTCTCCAACAGCTTACGGGCACTTTCTACACAACAATTAATGACTCTCATAAAAATAACAAAAATGTAACCTTTTAAGTATTAAGAGGTAAAGCATTATATTATTGTTAATGAATTTAACAGTAGACAGCTTTGCTATAAAGCTCTCAGACTTTGCACTACATTCCAAGAAATGCCCTTTTTTCTTTCATGATCCTTTTAAACATTACTTTTTTGCACTGTATTCCTCAATACTGAGATACTGAGATAATACCAGTAAAAGTCTTGCTCACCAGTTCCTAGCATAGTGCCTATCAGGTAGTAGGCACTCACTTGTTAAAAGAATCATTAAACTTCCCAGGTTAGCTGGAAAATACACACACCCATCAGATCATAGATTCTGTTGATTTTGATGAATCACAGTATAAGATAGTTAATCTCTTCAAAAGGATTTATGGGTCTCCAAAATGCTAAAATATCAGGGATATTTTTGAAGCTTTGTGAGAGAGAAAAACAGGAGGTGTTTTCAAGACTTTTTCTGTGTCAGAAGAATCCCTACTAGGCCAAACAAATTACTTAAGAATGGAATACCTCATCTCCAGAACTTCCAGTGATTAATTGGGTAGAAGATCCCCCAACCTATTCTACAATTTGAAGATTAGCATTTGGGCCACAGTTACTGTCTGACAAGGGAAATTGCAAAGTTATGTCTTGGTTCCTATGTGCTTGGCGTTATGCATTCTATGCTCTGTTATCTGAATAACGTGGGAGGATAAAGGTTAATAAAATAAAAAATGTGATGTATTTTGCATGTGGGCCTTTTAGCTTTTGCTGTGTTCTAGAACGGCAGACACCAACACTAACCATTGTCAACTCTGGTATAACTATAGCTTTCATCACAAGATGAGAAAAGAGAGAGTGTGTGTGGGAATAGCTCAATACAAACCTCTCTCCACTATTTTTAAATAAGTTCATAGCATATGTCTTACCCATGGTTGTGGGTCAGAAGTATCTGTCATCCTTGAAGAGATTTCCAAACGGAAATGAAAGTAAGTGGGTAGTGACAGAAGATTATGATTTCATTCTGCTCCCTACTCATAATGATGAAGAACAGCTCTTGAAGCCCAGTGTCCCTCAGTTTATATCCACACTACATCAGTAAAAATATGATTTTTTTTATCCTATTCATGAACAATCCATGCTAATTCTGTTGCTAAATCATACTTTTTGGAGAAATGGAAAACTTTTTTCTCTAAAGAATTGCTAGCATTTGTCCCAAGGTGTTTAAATCTGTATACCACTTGATAATGACCTTCCATTTGTTAACAACTCTTGAAAGTGAATAAACATTGCTAAGTTGTGCAGTGGAATCTAAAAGTGTACTAAAGTCTACTTTTCTTGATTTGTAGGTCCAACTGACTTTGAACATTGCACCATGATCAGTTTGCGGGTGAATGAAATAATCCCAATTCCCAGAATAATATATTAAATTCTGAATTGTGTGGTATAGCCCTGACTTTTGGGATCTTAAATTATACTGGGCTTGCATCAATAAGGGGAAAAACATTGGCTTTTTCTCCTCCTGGATCTACAGACAGAAAGAATAATGCTAATATGTTTGCCATTTAATATTACTTTAGGAGATGGTAATTTTAACAACGTTTATTTCTCTCAAATTTCTGAGTTTATTTCAATGGATTCTTTCAAAAAGAAATTTCACAAGTTCTCTGTTTTTCATCTTCCTGAAGTATTTCCTGTCGGATGAGGAAAGTTGGAAGAGGAGGGCATTAATACCCTAATCATGTTGTACCCTTTGTTGCCTTAATCCTGCTAGTCAAACTTGAGCTCCAAGTCTCATTCACACCATTCCTTAGTCACTCAAAAAGGGACTCCTTGATGTTTTATTCAAGCATATTACCTATTTAATTTGTGCAAAATAGCATTTCTCAGCAATGTTTATGGGTTTCGCAGGATGGTCATATCCTTACCACATTAGCCTCCATGCTCAGTCTGTTTCATAACATCATGACTTCATTTCTCAAAGTAACACTGGTCGTTGGAGGTTTTCTGTTTATATTTACAAAAACACACTCACACAGTGAATTTTCCTTTGGGGAAATTTTCGACAATGTTTGCACAGGCCTGTATGGCTACGGAATTCTTTTTTTTTTTTTTTTCTTCCTAGGTAAAGATTTGGATTCCTTTGGTCTTTGTCCTTTGCTTGGAATACTATTTTATCTAGGCATATGAGGACCCCAACTAATGAGACCTTTTTTTGTTTGTTTGTTGTTGGTGAATATTCTTCAAATATTAAGTATTTACAATTAATAAATTAAAATTTTAGGTAATATTATTTAAATATTTTAAAAGGTGTCTTTAAAACAAACTATTTTGCCATAAAAGGAAATCCTCAAGCTCATCAATACAAATACTATATTTTATTCATTTCTAAAGAACAAAAAAGTACTCTCAGGTTTATTTAATGCAGTTTCACTCTGACATATAGCTGTTTGTTTTCTACCATTCATGTTATGAACTTTCATTGTCATCAAAGAGCCAAGTTTACTATTATGTAACACATGTACTGTTATAGGACCTGGATAAACTAAGTTGCAGTGAAAGAAAAATGATCACTAATTATATGTCTTTGTTTTTCTCTACACATATATTTGGAATATATCACTCTGTTATCTAAATGTTTTCTATAGAAATTCTAATGGAAAAATATGTTATTCTATTTTGTTTTTATTTTCAATTTGAGAGAATTATTTTTTTTACCCCATTTAATTGGCTGTTTTTGTTTTGCTGCCAATGTTACTTTGTATATGAACTATTTGGACAATTGGCTGTTAGCAGTGTGATGGCAGCAATTTTATGAGGAAATGAAGGGTCCTGCTAATCCCCATCTTATCTGGGTACCTCCATATTCTTAGCTAGCTGGCCTTGGAACGTGTAATGAGAGGCCTAGCTCTGTATTAGATGTCATTGGGGACACCCATCTAAGGATAAGATTCATGTAAGTGGATATTATATGTGCTACATTTTGATTAATTATATGTCTTTGTTTTAATACCCTACTCTTCTTGAGCAAAGGAGTTACCTTAAATCTCATGGCTCGCTGATTAAGTCTTGACTCAATATATTGCCCTCCTATAAAGAAATACTACCATTTTTATTACTGTATTTTTAAAAATCATGCCATATTTTTTCAGTTAGATAAGCCAAATGATAGGGAGATTACTACATGAAAGGGTTCGAGTAGGTATAGGTTCACAGAAGTAGAGCAAGAACATTGCTCCAATGTTTCGTGACGTTAGGTCTGTTCTCTGACCTAGAAGCTGCCCACTCAGTTTCCTTTTCCCAAATACTCCCTTTGTTTGTTCTTTTTTCTCTGCAAGTGCCAAAAATATATTGCTTATATGTGGTGGTGGGGACAGGACGTGGGGAATGTGTGTTATTCAGAGATCTCTCTCTCTCTCTCTCTCACCATGATTAGTATTGAACTTATATTTTCTTCACTAATACAATGCTTTTAACCCTATTTTATTATTGTGTATATTTTATAGTGCAGCTTACCAACTTCAAAATGGGGCTATTACTCTACCATTTGAACAATCAATACGTAGGCTACCATGGTGTGGGGACAGAGCCAGGAGTGCAGTTTCCAGGCTCTCGGCCTCACATGGAAAGGTGCTGGCTCAGGTAGTAAATGACCATCAACTGTGATTGGATGGTCGTCGGATGTGACTGGTTGGCAGTTGGCTGTAACCGGTTGGCCAGTTGGCTGCTGATGTAACTGCCATGACTACATTGGTTGGTTGGCTGGTTGACAGGCAGAAAAAGCGGACAGCAGATTATGGATCGTTTGGATCCTACTTCATGTGTCTCGCCTGGCTGCCAGTGAGAATATAGTGGTATGACTACCCTATCTATGGCTCCGTGGGTGTTCCTTTTTTCACCTCACCATATACTGCGTTCTTAATACGGGGAGTGGGAGCTGAGACCCCGTGTGACACCCTACATGACAAATGGTGCAGCGAGCAGGGTTTGGTGTCCGCCAAAACTCTCCGTAAGGTAATGGAGCAGTTTATACGTATGAAAGCTCAGTTTCAGAAGGTGCGTGAGGAGCTGCACCAGAACGGGAGGCATGGTCTGCCTGGGAGACTCGAGCCTGCAGATGGCACACCACCTTCTTGGCCATAGAATGTGTCACCTTCCTCTTGGTAGTCTGCTGCTGCCGTAGGCTCCGAGGGTTGCGGACATCTTGCTCTGAGGCCTCCATCCAATCTGATGCCTGGCACGGTGAGCAAGATTCTGGCCAGGTAGGAATGGAGTTTGACTCTTGGCAGGAGGATGTGTGGCCCCCACACAGTGTGTGGTACCTGGTAGCCACTGTTCTCAGGAGTTGGACCCCCGAGGAGGGGTGGGAGGACATGGATGGCTCTCTGGCCAGCGTGGAGAGGGCCCTGCGGGCTCTGGTTGAACCGTTGCTGGAGGAGGAGAAGACTATAGCCGGCCGCGTGGGCTGCATGTTCCTCACCATCTTGCGTCATAACATGGAGGACGTGCTTAATGAAATAGCTCAGGTGCAGGCCCAGCAGCCCTGGGGCCGGGGGAGGCACTGGAAGCTCGGGACCATCAGTTGGAGGAGGTTCTCACGGCAGTGCATCATAAATCGCAGGAAGCGCTTACTGGAATAGCCCAGGTGTGGGACCAGGTGTCCTGGTGGGAGGTGTTGGAAGCTTGGGTCCGCCTGTTAGACGAGGAGCCCCACAGTGGAGACTCTGAGGCAGAGGCGGACATCGCAAGTGGAGACAATGTAGCTCCCAACCCCCATGCCCAGCCCATTATGAAGCAAAAGGTAAAGTATGAGCAACCTTTGGACCCCGAGGACGTTGCTTCAGGCAACCCAGCTGTGACTGAGTCACAACCTACACCCCTTACACTCCCACTGAGTTGCAGGAACTGGGGACGCAGTGCCGTCAGTCCCCTGGAGAGCCAGTCTCCGCTTGGCTACTGCGTTTATGGGATGAGGGGGCAGACAGCATTCTCTGCTCCCCAGGCGAGAAGGAAACGCTAGGCTCCATGATGGGGCATCTGTCCCCGTGACAAAGTTACAGAATTGCCATAGGTTGGCCCAAGACCATGGCAACCACTCTCTAATGGAGTGGCTCACTGCTGAGGTACACATGGTATGGGGACAGGCTGGCGAGCTGCCAGACACTGTGAGTAAATGGCAATTGTATACTGAACTTACTCAAATTATCCGTGAAATGGGTATGAGATGTGCTATGTTCAACCCTAATTTGCATGGCCTGATGACGAGCTTTTTACAACCATCATGAGAGATCTGGTTTTGGATACTGCACCTCCGAGTGCTTTTCAAACCTTGGTTGCCATTCTTATGCCCTATGTGGGGCGGCGGATCCATGAAATTACCATTGCCATGGCCACCCTAGGGGGTGTTGAAAGCTGGTGGCAAAGGAAGTTAAGACAGGAGGTCCGAGCAGTTAAGGCCCAGAAGCCCAAGTCAAAAGTAAGGGGGCGAGGTCGCGGGCCTCAGAGAGTAACACGCACGCAGATGTGGCATGATGTCGTGGAAGCAGAGGTCGATCGGGAAAAAATAGACGACAACCCAATGCACTCTTGTTGGAACTTTGGAAACAGTTGCGTCAAGAACAGCAATTCCAGAGAAGCCTGAAGGAGAAGTCTGGGAAAGCGCAACCCGTGTCCCTCCAGGACTTCATGCGGCTGCTTGAGGCTGACTCCTTTCAGCTTGATTAGGGGTGGGGCCAATCTATCTTGTCAGAGGGGACAAGTGGAGACCAGAGGCCCCACGTGGAACTGTCCATACATTGGTCCCCTTCAAATATGCAGAGGGTTTTGGCCCTAGTTGGTACTGGCACAGACTGCAGTCTTGTTTATGGGAACCCAGAACTGTTCCCCGGACAGGCAATCTCTATTGATGGCTACGGGGGAAAGACGGTGACAGTAAAAGCTGTTTCCTTACCACTGGGTATAGGAAGCCTTCCCCCCCTCCCCAGTACCTACAGGGTGTATGTCTCCCCCGTTCCAGAATATATTCTAGGAGTGCATGTGCTACATGGCCTCAGCTTACAGACGTCGGTAGGAGAGTTCCGTCTCCGGATCCGGGTGGTGAAAACAGTGACACATGGGCATGCTCACCACCCTCCTCAAGTGTTGCTGCAGCCCTGGCACGTGGTTACAGTGAGACAGTACCGCCTGCCAGGAGGACAGGAGGAGATTGGTCATACAATTTTGGAATTGGAGAAGGCACATACTGTGAGGCCGATGCACAGTCCCTTTAACTCCCCAGTATGGCCTGTCAAGAAGCCAGATGGGACCTAGCGAATGACTCTGGACTATAGGGAGTTAAATAAGGTGATGCCACCTTTGCACACTGCAGTACCTTCAATTCACGATTTGATGAATCATCTGACTGACCGCCTGGGGACGTACCACTATGTAGTGGACGTGGCCAATGCTTTCTTCTCCATTGACATTGCACCCAAGTGTCAAGAGCAGTTTGCTTTTACTTGGGATGGGCGGCAGTGGACTTTTCAAGTCCTTCCACAGGGATACTTGCACAGCCCCACTATCTGCCACGGGCTCGTGGCCCAGGATTTGGCACAGTGGGATCACCTGTCCTCTATGATCTTGTTTCACTATGTTGATGATATTTTACTAACATCTAATTCTCTTTCAGATTTAGAGCAAGCAGCTCCCTCTCTTCTCTGCCACCTGAAGTCACGTGGCTGAGCGACGAACGAGGAAAAGTTCCAAGATCCTGGCTTATCCGTCAAGATTTTGGGTGTTGTGTGGTCGGGTAAGGCAAAGGTCATACCTGAGGTGATTATTGACAAAATAGAAGACTTTCTCTGGCCGACCAAGGTTTCCCAAATGCAGACATATTTGGGTCTGCTGGGGTATTGGCGGGCGTTTGTACCCCATTTAGCACAAATGACAAGGCCATTGTATACCATGGTGAAAAATGGGGCCTCGTGGGATTGGACAGAGGCTATAGAGCAAGACTTTGTTGCGACAAAATGGGCAGTGCAGCAGGCACAGGCTTTGAAAGTAGTAGACCCTGGTCGCCCATTTGAACTTGATGTTCACGTAACCCAAGAGAGGTACGGTTGGGGCCTCTGGCAATGGCAGGAGCATCTCCACTCACCAGTGGGATTTTGGTCCCAATTGTGGAAAGTAGTGGAAGTCCACTACTCTCTAATAGAGAAACAGCTCGCTGCTGTATACGCAGCCCTAGTGGCCACAGAAGCCATCACAGGAAAGGCACGGGTGTTGGTTCGAACAACCTATCCCGTCCAGGAGTGGGTCTGTATGTGAACCCAGGGACCCAAAACGGGGGTGGCACAGACCACCACCATCGCCATGTGGGGTGCCTACTTGGAGCAACATTAGCCCCCTTAGTTCAAGCCCTTTGTGCACAGAGCTACAACAGGTTCTGGGGCCTTTGGAGCTTGTAGCTCAGGCTGAGCCAAGTACTCTGCCTAGACTTGGGACCCTTGCCATGCAGAGAAGGACAGCCCCCAGTACCTGAGGATGCCTGGTTTACTGATGGTTCCAGCTTGGGAGCTGCAGACGTTCGGACGGCTATTGGTGTGCAGCCCAAAACAGATACCATTTGGTTTGATACTGGGACAGGCCAGTGTAGCCAGTGGGCTGAGCTACGGGCTGTGTGGATGATAATCAGCCACAAGCCTGGGCCCAAGTTATTTGTACTGACAGCTGGGTGGTGTTCCGGGGCCTAACATTGTGGCTCCCTACATGGAAACACCAAAACTGGTTGGTAGGACACCGTCCATTGTGGGGTCAAGCCATGTGGCAGGACCTCTGAGACCTAGGGCAGAGAAAGGCGGTGACCCTAATGCATGTCACAGGTCACTCCCCCTTAGTGTCCCCAGGTAATGATGAAGAAGATGCCCTAGCACGGGTCCGATGGTTAGAACGGGCTCCTGCCACTGATGTGGCCCATTGGCTGCATAGGAAATTGCAGCACTCTGGAAGACGAACCATGTGGCAGGTGAGCAGACGTTGGGGTCTGCCTTTGAAATGGCAGGAGATGGCAGATGCCTGCTATGACTGTGCCATCTGTACCCAGGACAACCCCCAAAGGTGGAGGCTCCCCTGGGAGACACAGCAGATTACGCGAGGGAGGGTGCCCCTCACTCGCTGGCAAGTGGATTATATTGGACCCCTGCCTAAGGCCCACAATACAATATATGCGTTCACAGCGGTGGACACTGCTATGGGGTTGATGTTTGCTTGGCCGTGTCCAGCTGCGGTCAGTGGCATACAGTGGTCATTCCTACACGGCTGTGCACCCTGTATGGGCGCCCCCAAGTCATTGAAAATGACAGGGGTACCCATTTTACGGGGCAAGACATGCATCGCTGGGCTGCCAGGATGGACGTGCAATATTGTTTCATACCCTGTATAACCCACAAGCAGCTGGCATGATCGAACGCTACAACAGCCTTTTGAAGCAAGGTCTCTGGGTGTCAAAACACCCTCCCATGATGCACGACTGGACCTCGCGTCTGTGGGATGTCTTGATAATCCTGAATGAGAGACCACGGAAGGGAGGGCCCGCACCAGTAGAAGCTCTGCTACATCGAACGGCCACTCCCATTCAATTACCAGTTACCACAAGTGAGACTCTGTTAAAGCCAGGCTACGGCAGAAATGGAAACATTTTGCTGCCAGCACCCACATGCTTGAAAACAGGGGAACGGCAGCAATGGACTTGACCCTGGCGGGTCAAAAGACCCCACTGTTGTTGGTTGAGCCTGATAGCTCCATGGGGGACCGGTTTGACTCATGATTTGCAAGTGACGCCAGGGGTGGTGGCTGAGTGGCCACCGCAAGTGACTGTAGTATACAGAGGTCCCGATACCGGGATGATTTTGCGAGGAAACTATGTGCTCTCACTATGGCCTATTATGGGGTCCCCTGTTCTGTTACATGCTGAAACTATGCAAGGGACCCCAAGCACTGTCATAAAGGTCTGGTACCACAAACTGGAAAAGGTGCCAGTGTCAGCGACCCTCCTTTCCCAGGACAAAAAGCTAGCGTGTATCCTTTCAGATGGAAGGGATTTGTCACTGTTGGTTCCCAAGACTGCTATTTCTTTCCTCTTATAGCTGCCTATGGGCTAATACAGTGCAGGGCCCCTCGCAGAAGACGCCTGTCGTGTACATTGTGAGGTGAAACCCTGTAGGGGTGGAGTATGGGGACAGAGCCAGGAGTGCAGTTTCCAGGCTTTCGGCCTCACATGGAAAGGTGCTGGCTCAGGTAGTAAATGGCCATCAACTATGATTGGATGGTCGTCGACTTTGACTGGTTGGCTGTCGGCTATAACTGGTTGGCCAATTGGCTGCTGATGAAACTGGCGTGACTGCGCTGGTTGGTTGGCAGGCAGAAAAAGTGGATGGTGGAATGCGGATCATGTGGATCCTATTTCATGTGTCTCCCCCGGCCGCCAGCGAGAATATAGTGGTATGACTCCTCTATCTATGGCTCCGTGGGTGTTCCTTTTTGGCCTCACCATATCCTGCATTCTTATGTGGGGAGCTGAGCTGAGACCCCGCGTGACACCCTGCATGCCACATGGTATGAGTTGAAAGGTGCTGAAATCCTTCCCTGCTCCCCAGTCACTCTCTAGTTAGACTGTACCAGTGCCTGGAATTCCCACCATAGATTATCCTTTCATCCCTTGGATTAAGTCTTTGTTGAAGTCTCCTGCTAAAATGTGTGTATACCTGGGGGTTAATAAATCATCCTGAGCCTTTAATTCCTTCCTTAAATGATTTTATCTGATTATATCCAGAAGAAAACAGACTTCTACAGGAATAAGACACACACTAAAAAAGACATGGGGGAAGAAGTATCTTATCTATTACTGGAGACTGGGGAGAAAACTGGGAAGCCAGATTGAAACTCAACAATTTTGCTTATTTATCTCAACTAAAAGCAACCACAGTGGCTTAACCCTACTTGAGTGGCGGCATGTTCCATTAAACATTGCCTATCTCAATGGTTTCCACAATGTTGTTGTTGCTATTATGTATTTGTTCTTATTTTACATTTCTTTTTAAAATTATTATTGATTAAAGCATATTTGACATATGTTATATTACTCTCAAGTGTACAACAGAATGATTTGACATTACATACCTTATGATGTGATTACCACAATAAGTTTAAGAATCATCTGTCACCATACAAAATTATTGTGATAATAACTATTTTCCTATGCTGTACATTGCATCCTTATTACTTATTTTTTCATAACTGTAAGTTTGTACTTGTTATTCCCCTTCACCTTTTTCACCCATCTACCCTCTCACAACAATTAGCTTGTTCTCTACATTTATGGATCCATTTCTGTTTTGTTTAATCATTTGTTTTGTTTATACATTTGTTTTGTTTCTTTAGATTTCACATATAAGTGAAATCATATGGTGTTTGTCTTTCTCTGTCACACTTATTTTACTTAACATAATGTCCTTCAGGTGCACTCATGTTGTCACAAATGGCAAGATTTCATTGTGTATGGCTGAGTAATATTCCATTGTAATGTATATATATTACATTGTACTCACATTGAGATATGACCTCACACCTGTTAGAATGATTATTATCAAAAAGTCATTCTTCTTTTATGCTTTCTTCCAGGGTTTTTTGGTTCAGGTGTCACATTGATGTGTGTGTGTGTGTGTGTGTGTGTGTGTGTGTGTGTGTGTGTGTGAGTGTGTGTGTGTGTGTTATATTTTCTTTGTCTATTTGCCTATTGATGAATACATAGATTGCTTCCATATCTTGGCTGTTGTAAATAATGCTGCAATGACCATAAGGGTGCATATATCTTTTCAAATTAGTGTTTGTTTTCTTTAGTTAAATACCCAGAAGTGACAATGCTCGATCGTATGGTAGTTTAGTTTTTAAGGAAACTTCATACTATGTTTCATAGTGGCTGCAAAAATTTACAATACCACCAACAGTGCACAATGGCTCCTTTTTCTGCACATCCTTGCCAACACTGATTGTTGAGACTTTTTGATAATAGTCATTCTAACTGGTGTGAGGTGTTATCTCATTGTGGTTTTGATTTGCATTTCCCTGATGATTAGTCATGTTGAATATCTTTTCATATCGGTTGGCCATAAGTATATCTTCTTTGGAGAAATATCTGTTGAAGTTCTCTGACCATTTTTAAATCACATTGTTTGGATTTGATGTTGAGCAATACGTGTTCTTTATATGTTGTGGATATTAATCGCTGGTATATCATTTGCAAAAGTATTCTGCCATTCAGTCTTTTTGTTTTGTTGATGGTTTTCTTTGCTGTGACAAAGTTTTTTTACTTTGATATAATCCCATTTATGTATGTTTGCTTTTGTTGCCCTTGTCTAACCAAAACCAACAACAACAAAAATACCGATAAGAATAATGTAAAGTTTATTGCCTCTGCTTTCTTCTAGGGTTTTTATGGTTTCAGGTGTCATATTGATGTCTTTAATCCATTTTGAACTTATTTTTATATATGGTGTAAGAAAATGGTTCAGATTAATTTTGTTTGCATATTTCTGTACAGTTTTGGCCACAGAATTTATTGAAGAAACTGTCTTCTCCCCATTGTATATTCCTTATTCCTTTGTTGTAGATTAGTTGATCATATATATGTGGGTTTATTTCTGGGCTGTCCATTCTGTTCCACTGACCCATGTGTCTGTTTCTGTTCCAGTACCATACTGTTTTGATTACTGTAGCTTTATAGTATCGTTTGAAATCAGGAAGCACAATACCTCCAACTTTCTTCTCAAGATTGCTTTGTCTATTCAGGGTCTTTTATGGTTCCATATACTTTTTAGGATTATTTGTTCTAGTTTTGTGGAAAATGCCATTGGTGTTTTGATAGGGATTGCATTTAATATGTAATTTGCTTTGGATAATATGGACATTTCAACTGTATAAATTAATTATCCCAATTCATGAGTATGGTATATCCTTTTATTTATTTGAGTTGTCTTCAATTGATTTCATCAATGTCATATAGTTTTCAGAATACAGGTATTTTACTTCCTTGGTTAAATTTAGTCTTAGATATTTTATTTTTTGAAGCCATTGTAAATGTGATAGTTTTCCTAAATTCTCTTTCTGATAGTTCCTTATTAATGCATAGAATGTCTTTGATTTATATATATTAATTTTGTGTTCTGCAACTTCACTGAATTCATTTATTTCTAACAGTTTTTTTGTGAAATCTTTAGGGTTTATAAACATATATATGGTGTTATGTCATCTGCAGATAGTGACAGTTTTACTCCTTTCTTACACCTTTTATTTCGTTTTATCTTTCCTACTTTGCAAGCCATTTGGATGAATGGTTTTCCTTCTTTCTTACTTCACTTCTTCCTTCCTTCCTTCCTTCCTTCCTTCCTTCCTTCCTTCCTTCCTTCCTTCCTTCCTTCCTTCCTTCCTTTCTCTGTTTAGATTCTCTTTTGAAGACCATTTAAATCTCTTAAATTCCTTTTCTCCTTAAATGATTTTTTAACTTTGAATAGATATGAGGTTAAAAGTCGTTTACTGACAGTTTAAGGCACTCAGATAAAAAATGAGAAAATTTCTGTTTTAAAAAGCTACTTTTTTTGCCAGTTTTAAAGCACTAAGGACTAGTATTGAATTTTCTTTATTTTCTCTTTTCCTGTGAAAGAAGGGAAATTCTGTTTGTTATCCTTTTAAACACTGAAGTGAAAAGTTACAAGGTGCTTTATCTCTGCTCAAAGCTTTACATCTTTCCTACAATCAATAGAAGTTACAGTAATCAGGCTTACTTTGTACTTTCCAGTTTCGCACCTTTCAGGTCGTGGTGGTGTGGTGTACTTCCCAAGCTTCTTGAGTGGCATTTTTAATGGTAGTTAAGGAATGAGAGTAAGTGTTCAAAAAGAGAAAGGAAGAAGCAAATTGAAACAAGGAGTGGAAGCTGGGAGGGATACTTTTCATAGGCAATAGAAAGTAGCATAACAGAAAGGGGCAAGGCGATGAGCCTTCCAGAAATACCTTCAAAAGAAATTTGTATTAAGGTTTGAGTTTATTTTTGGGAATACTAACATCTGCCTCATGGGGTTACGTTGGTAATTAACAGAGATAATGTTGTATAAGCACTTTGTATTAAAGAATTACACAAATGTAATTAATTTTTAGAGGTTTTTAAAATGCATTTTTTTAATTTTTCAATTACAGTTGACATACAATATTGTATTAGTTTCAGGTGTACAACATAGTGATTAGACATTTATATAACTTACGAAGTGATCACCCAGGTTAACCTGGTACCCATCTGAGACCATAATTATTACAATATTATGAACTATATTCCCTATGCTATAGATTACATCCCCATGACTATTTCATAACTACCAGTTTGTACCTCTTAACCCCTTCCCTCTTCAGTCATCCCCCAAAACCTCCTCTCATCTGGCAACCACTGAAATGTTGTCTGTATCTATGAATTTGTTTGTGTTTTGGTTGTTTGTTTGTTTAGTTAGATTCCACATAGAAATGAAATCATATGTTATGTGTTTTTCTCGATATGACTTATGTCACTCAGCATAATACCTTCTAGCTCCATCCATGTTGTTGCAGATAGCAAGATTTCATTCTTTTTTTATGGCTGAATAATGTGCCACTGTATATGTATGTGTTTGTATACATGTGTATATATACATATATATATACATATATATATACATATATATATATGTATATATATATGTATATATATATGTATATATACACATATATAGTCTGACAATTAAGTTCACAGCTTGATGCAATGATGTTGCCAACCTTTTTTGGATATTAGAGGCATTATTCATTATGAATTTGTACCAAATGGACAGTTAACCAAGTTTATTATTTGGAAGTGCTGAAAAGGCTGCATGAAAAAGTTAGACAACCTGAACTTTTCGCCAACAATTCATGGCTCTTGCATCATGACAATGCACCAGCTCACATGGCACTGTCTGTGAGGGAATTTTTAGCCAGTAAACACATAACTGTATTGGAATACCCACCCTACTAACCTGATCTGGCCCCCAATGACTTCATTTTTTACCCAAAGATAAAGGAAATATTGAAATGAAGACATTTTGATGACATTCAGGACATCAAGTGTAATACGGTGACAGCTCTGATGGCCATTCCAGAAAGAGTTCCAAAATTGCTTTGAAGGGTGGACAAGGCACTGGTGTCAGTATATAGCTTCTCAAGGGGAGTACTTCAGAGGGGACTGTAGTGATATTCAGCATGAGGTATGTAGCACTTTTTCAAGAATAAGTTTTTTGAACTTAATTGTCTAACCTTGTGTGTGTGTGTGTGTGTGTGCATGTGTGTATGTGTGTGTATATAAATGCCATACATATATAGTATTTATATATATTATATATATTATAGTATTTATATATTATACATATTATAGTATTTATATATATTATATATATTATAGTATTTATATATATTATATATATATATTTATATATATATATATATTTATATATATTATATATATTATAATATATATATATATTATAGTATTTCTTCCTTATTCATTAATCTATTGATGGAGACTGAGCTTGGCTATTGTACACAAGGCTGCAATAAAAACTACAGATGCACATATCTTTTAGAATTAGTGTTTTAGGATTCTTTGGATAAATATCCAGAAATTGAATTACAGGGTCCTTCTTTGTGTCTTGTTATAGGTTTTGTTTTAAAGTCTGTTTTGTTTGGTATAAGTATTGCTATCCACACTTTTTAAAAATTTTCATTTTCATGAAATATCTTTTTCCATCTCTTTATTTTCTGTCAGTATGTGGCTTATGATTTGAAGTGAGTGTCTTGTGGGCAGCATAGGATATAAAGGTCTTGTTTTCTTATCCATTCAACCAACCCAAGTCTTTTGATTAGAACATTTAATCCATTTAAATTTAAAGTCATTGTTGACAGATATGTAGTTGTTGCATTTTATTTTTCGTATTTTTGTCTTTTTTTATTCCTACTATAAAAGTCCCTCTATATTGTAAAGTGGTTTGGTGTTGATGAACTCTATTAGCTTTTTCTTGTCTAGGAAGATTTTGTCTGTCCTTCAATTCTAAACGATAACTTTGCAGGATAGAGTAATCTTGGTTGTAGGTCCTAGCTTTTCATCATTTTGAATATTTCCTGTGAGTCCTTTCTGGCCTACAAAGTTTCTGTTGAGACATCAGTGGACAGTATTATGGTAGCTCCCTTGCATGTAACTAACTGTATTTATCTTGGTGCTTTCAAGATTTCCTTTGCCTTTAACCTTTGACATTTTATTTATGGTGTGTCTTGGTGTGGGTCTCTTTGGATTTATCTTGTTTGGGACTCTCTGTGCTTCCTGGGCTTATATGTCTATTTCCTTCACCAGCGTAGGGAAGTTTTCTATGTTATTTCTTCAAATATGTTTTCAATTCCTTGCTCTCTTCCTTCTTCTGGCAGCCCTATGATGCAAATGTTGATATGATTGATATTGTATCAGAGGTCTCTTAAACTCTCCTTACCTTTTTTTTTTCCAATAATTTTTTCTGTTTGCTGTTCTGATTGGGTGTTTTCTGCTACTTTATCTTCCAAATTGCTGATTCAGTCCTCTGCTTCATGTAATCTATTGTTGATTCCCTCTAATGTATTCTTCATTTCCATTATTGTGTTCTTCATTTCTGTTTCTTTTTTATGTTTTTCATATCCATTTTTGTGTTTCCTATCTCTTTTTGAAGTTCTCACCAAGCTCACTGAGCATCCTTATAACTACTCTTTTGAATCTTCTTGTAGATTGCTTGTCCCAATTTTGTTTAGTGTTTTTTTTTGTTTGTTTGTTTGCTTTTTCCCCCTAGAGCTTTGATCTGATCTTTCATTTGGGACTCATTTCTTTGTCTCCTAATTTTGGCTGCCTCCCTGTGTTTGTTTCTATGTGTTAGGTAGAACTGCTATGTCTACTGGTTTGGCTAGATTGGCCTTATTTATTAGCTGCCCTGTGGGGCCCAGTGGCACAGTCTCCCTGTTCACCAGAGCCAGTTGCTTCAGGTGTGCCCCTTGTGTGTGTTATGTGTGCCCTCCTGTTGTAGTTGAGCCTTGATTGCTGTTGGCACCTCATTGGGAACGACTGACCCTCAGGCTGATTGTTTGTGAAGACTGGCCATCACTATAGTGGAGGAGATGTTGTGCAGGGGTTGGCTCCACAAAGCAAGGTTCATTTTAGTGGGGTTCTGGTGCCTTCTGAGACTACCTTTTGGGTGTGTCCTTTGTGGAGGTTAGGTGGTGCTCTGGTGTGATCAGAAGTTGGCCACTGGGTGTGTTGGTACTGGGACCTCTTGGGGGCACTGTGAGGCAGGCCAAGGTCAGCCACTATCTGTGTCCTGCCCAGAGCCACTTGGTCTGAGCTACAAAGTGATCTGCAGATGGTAGCCAGTTGTGCTGGGCTTGGAGGTGCCTGGGAGTGTCTACGCTGCAAACTGAGTCTGTCTGCTTCTAGTGCCAGGCTTGAAGCTTCTTAGAAAGAGGTATGGGGCATGCTGAGGCCAGCTGTTGTTTATTTGAGTTTTGTGAACCTTTGAGAGATTTTACGAAAGTCTGTAGCATGAGCCAAGACAGGCTGTGGTATGGAAAAGCCACTGGAAGTGGCTTTAATGGGCTTACAAATGGGGTGGGGCGAGTTCTCAGGAAATCACCAGGGAGGGCTGAATGGTGTTAGCTAGGTTGAGGGAGTCTCAGACATGGCACCCACTTGTACATACACACTGGGTGGGGGAGGTTTCAACATGGGAACAATGCTTTCTGCCAGCAGTTCTGGAGGAGAAAGCTGAACAGGCCTTTCTCTGAAGTCGGGCAATTCAGTTTCTCCCCATATGTTCCCGGAATCTTTCAAGCTGTTCTTTCACTGCTGGAGCTCAGAGTGAGTGAGTCTGTCATCAAGTAAGACTGTTTGTGTACCATTTACGAGGAACACCTGGTCCTCAAGCAGCCCTCCCTCTCCCTTAACCACAATCTCCACTGATTTTCACAGCCTGAACTTATGGAGACTTCTCTTCCTAACTCCTCAATGGGGGACCTCTGCTGCCCAGATAGTTCTCCTGATTTTTGACCGCCCCTCCTTCTGTGTCTTTCCCCTTCCTACCAGTCTCAAGGTGGCTTTTTCTGTGTATCCTTAGTTATAGGACTTCTGTTCAACTAGACTTCAGTTGATGTTTGTTTCGTAGTTTAATTGTAATTTTGAGGTGGCCATGGGACGAGGTGAGCACAGAACCTACTCCATCATCTTGACTGGCAACTACAAATGTAATTCAAATGTCAATCTGTCAGTCTTCCCCTCAAAAGAAACCAGAAAACAAAACAAAACAAAACAATTTTTTGTGGTTCTTTCTTCTTTGGCAGAGAATCTCACAGAGTGAACACTGATTCTGGAGTCAGGTAATCTTGGATTTGATTCTGAATTCTGTTACTTTCTCATTGTATTATCATTGGACAAGTCATTTTATGGACCTTGACTTCTTGTCTTATAAAACAAAGAACATGTCTATCTAACACAAGTATTGAGAGGATCGACTAAGATGATATATGAAAAGCACATGCATAGTACTTAGAATATGTTAGGTACTTAATAAATTGTAGCCCCTCCCTCACTGTTCCCATTGTAGGTGACCATTAAAAGAATGGAGAAAACTTTGTCCAAGTAGAACCTCTATTTTTTTCTTACTTGTTGAATCCCATCTTTTCAAAATGGCAAAATCTCCTAAATGACTTCTGGATTTTGTATTTTGATTGAGATTATGACTACAAAGGAGGTAAATTTCCACTGAAATCTGGAATTATCAGGCTGCAGCATTGCTCATTCCTACTTGTGGGTCTCTTGTGGAACTGCACACTTGTTGGAAGAAGCTGACCTTCACAGAGTGAGGCCTATGTTCTTTGATTAAGGTTACTGGAACAGCTGTGCACTCCTGTGAAAAGACTCCAAATAAATGCATTGGTACTTCTGATAACCTTTTCTCAGTGTGTTGACATATCTGTTGGCTTTGAGTAGCCCTTGATATTTTAATATGTTTAAGCACAGTTGATAGGTCATTTCCTAGCAAAGAAAGACTTAACTACAACAGAGCCTGTTAGTTTCCATATGTGGACCTTAATATATAAATTATTTTCCAAGGTTTGCTTTAAGAATCATTGACAGACTCATAACTTTGTTGATATCAACTTCATCTGTCATTATAATTCACAAATGAGGTTTTCATGTTTCAGTGATATTCTTGCCATTTGAACAAGGCATTATCTTCTAAGTATCCCATATGCTCTAGATTTTGTTTGTCTTTTAGGACACTCTTGGAAGCATTGCCAGAATTAAGAGGCTGTCAAAATTCTATTACAAATATTGTTTTATTACTGATGTAAGGCAAAGTATAAAGAACATATCATAGAAGTTACAGTCAAATCTGAGTCTTCCTACATTGTAGTCCCAGTTATAAATATTTTTCTATGATGCTTATAAATATTAGTGACTTACATGTCCACACAGATTTTAAGCATAAATTTGAGGGCTTTTGAAAAGCAAGTGGAAGTGGTAAACTTAACATTCAGGAGTACATAGTCAGATTGATTATGGGACCTTTTGAATGTTTCCCCTTTAAACTATCTCAAGGATTTCACAGAGACCCTTATTTCCTTAAATAGATCCTGCCATGTTTAACCATACTCAAAGAATTATTTGGGCCCCAGTTTGCTCAGTGGGCACAACAATGGACATAGTTTGGGTTGAGATTGGAATTAATAAGGGGGTAAAAAGAACATGAGTTAGTTTTGTCCATTTTCCTTCTATCATACAGATGTGATCCCCACTCTTAGAAGAGGGTCATGCAAAAGAAAAAAAGGAAAGGGGAAAATATAAAGCACAGGAAAGGTGGGGGGAAAATAAAAAGAAGGCAGAGAATAGATAAAATAACAAGATAAAGCCATGCGGGGTATCACATTGGAATTGGGGAGGAAAAGTAAATGGAAGTTGGAACGAGAAACTCCAAGAGACAGAAGTAGTCTTAAGGGTCTAAGTGGCAAGTGTTTTAGTTAGTTTAGGGAAAGTTCTGGGAATCTAAGCTCATTAGACAATTAGAATT
Organism: Rhinolophus sinicus; assembly: GCF_057876585.1. Classification (NCBI taxonomy): domain Eukaryota; kingdom Metazoa; phylum Chordata; class Mammalia; order Chiroptera; family Rhinolophidae; genus Rhinolophus; species Rhinolophus sinicus. The sequence goes on along the minus strand of NC_142518.1, from coordinate 71,265,396 downwards.
CGACTTTTTTGTGCAAACAAATTGTAAAGCATAGTTTGGAGTCTTTGATTATGAAATTGTCTCTAACTTTATACTGGACAGGACTTACCTTTTAAAGTTATTTTCTTTTTCATCCCAGGTATTCTCTCAGCTGAGTCTATTGAAGCAGCCCTTTGGGTGATCAAGGCAATAGTTATTTCACTATTAGTCAGTTATTTATTTATGTGTTGCAGGAATCTCTGTAATTTTCAATATATCAAATAAAATGTCTTGATCAGCTTAAATAAAATAAACATAACCACCCCCAAAATTTGAGGAAGATTACCATCACTGTACCTTTGGAAATAAAAAATAAAAAAAAAAAGCACATCAGGCATGCTACCCTCAAGGAAATTACATTCCAGCTGATTTTTCACAGTACATTAGCAACTTATAGGATCCTCTATTTTTGTTGTTGTTGTTGTTATTGGCTAAGTCATGCTATAATAATATGTCAAATCACAATGCTTAAAAATGGCCGAGATTTGAGCAAGTTCACACACACACACATCTGCATGGAAGCTTGATTCCTATTAAACAGAAGGTGTGAAATATATGAAAAACAGGAGGTACTTGCCCTCATACAATGGAAAATTAGGGTGATTGGTACTGTTCAAGAAGAGTTGTTCCATACCTTATCTTATTTGTTTTCTCTATTCAACCTAATGGGTTTTGTAACTCTGGAAAAGTTGCTTAACAGAGGCTGAGTCTTAAAGTCCTCATCTGTATAATGGGGGTAATATTGCGTACCTTACAGGGAAATTATGATAATTAATGAAATGTAACTTATAAAACGTCTGTGGTAGAAACAATGAATTGTTTCTCAGTATTCTGTACTACTAGTCTTAGAAAGGTAATTTTTTTTTTATCAGAGGGCCAACTAGAATAAATACTTAATTTCCCAGGATCTTTCGATCTGGGGTGGCCATGTGATTAAGTTCTCATTAAAGGGATCAGATTGGAGAAAAAGGAACTGGCAAGGAATAGGGATAACTTCCAACCAACTGCCAGCAAGAAACTGAATCATATCAACTTCCATGTGAATAAGATTGGAAGTATATTTTTCCTCAGTCAAGCCTTCAACTGAAACAGCTTCAATCAACACCTTGACTGTAGCCTTGTGAGAGACTGTGAGACACAGGACACAGCTAAGCTATGCTCAGATTCCTCACTGACAGAACTGTGAGTTGTTTTAAGCTGCTGAATGTTAGGATAATTATTATGCATCTGTATGTAATTTATACAGGGTTAAATGTGGGAGTGAAATGTGTGAATTCCAGAAAATGTTCTTAAAGAGAGAAGGTGTGCCTCCCTTCTGCACTTAGCTCATGGTAACTGAAATAAGAATATAGTGCATCGAACTCTAGTAGCTATTTCGAATCATGAGGTGACAATAGAAAAGAAGAATAAGTAAAAAAGAACTGGGATTCCTGAGATTATTATATGTAATACTACTCTGGATAACCTACACCTACCTATACAAAAGAAAGAACAATATAATTTTTCGTTGTTTATTTTGGGTTATTGGTTTCTTGAAGAAAAATCTGGTACTAACTACTAATGGTATCTGGCACTACTCTTAATAACTGAAAATATTTAAGAAATACTAGGTTTATTTCTGTACACTGAAAATAATAAAATACCCAGAAATAAATTTAACCAAAAAGGAAATAGAACTAAACTAAAACACAGTAATGGAAGAAGTTGAAACAGACAAAATTAATTAGAAACATATTCCATACACATAAACTGGAAAAGTTACTATCATTTAAATGTTCATACTAACCAAAGAAAACTGAAATTCAGTGCAATTCTTATCAAAATACCAATGGCATTTTTCACAGAACTAGAATAAATAATCCTAAAATTTATGTGGAACCATAAACGACCACAGATAGATAAAGAAATCTTGAGAAAGAAGAACAAAGCTGGAGGTATCATGCTCTTTGGTTTCCAACTAGACTATAAAGCTATAGTAACTAAAACAGTATGGTACTGGAACAGAAACAGAAACACAGATCAACGGAACAGACTAAAACAGCTAGAAATAAAGTGTTATGTGATAAATTATTCTACAACAAAGTAGGCAGGAATATACAATGGAAAAAATACAGTCTCTTTAATGAATCATGCTGGGAAAACTGGACAGTCAGTCACATGCAAAAGAAAAACATGGACCACTATCTTACACCGTACACAAAAATTAACTCAAAATCAATTAAAGACTTGAATGTGGTCATCAAAATGGCAGCGTGAGGTGAGCCTATGTAAAGCATCCCTGGAATTTACAACTATTCGAACAACAATAATTCCACAAAGGACACCCTGCACAGCAGACAGGCAAGACGAAGAGGCCCACTACTAAATTCACCTAAAGGTGGGAGAACTGCGCGAGCAGGGGAGGAGGGAAGGGAGAAGTGCAGAGACGGAGCCGCGGGGTCGCAGGACGCAGACCTAGCTCAGTGCTCCGAGCTCGCTGCATCCCAGTGTTACCTCAACTGCGGGAGAGCGAAGTACTCGGACTACTAGGGCTCGCTTACGGCCCACAGGGCTGAGGGGGCAGCATATAACATGGCTGAACCCAATGCTCACGGCAGAGACCGCGGAGGAAAGACTGAGGGAAGAAGGCTGAAAACGGTGGTTTAAGCCCTCACTGCCGAGCAGAGAACGGAAACCTCAGGCACTAAGACAAGCCGCCCCCTCCTTACCCTCCCAGAGCTCTACCCTCCCTCGCCTGCCAGGTGCTAGAAGCGGAACAGTAGCAGTATCAGATCAAAAGAACAGAATATTTGCTATTCTGAGAACTGTGGACCGCAGACACAGATTTGCAGCCCAACCAGTTCTGGCAAAGGGGAGGGAGCTGTGGAAGCAGGACTGGCTGTGGTGGTGGTCGCTGCCATTGCTCTGGGCCACCTTTCACAACTCACCCCGCCCCTGGCCCCACGTATCTGGGCGGAACCCTGCAAGAGTAAACAGAACTGCTGAAACATAAGGGGCTCTGAATCTGGTGCAGGAAGAGCTTTGGAACTTAAAAAGCTCTTTGCATAACCACATGGACACTGTGCCCTGTGACCCAGCCGAACTATTAACACATGAGAAGCCTGTCTCCCAGGAAATCCCCCCATTGTGTGAGAAGCTGGAATACTGCAAAGAAAACATAGCACTGCCATGTGAGACAGAGAAAAAAAGGCTGCAGTCAGAGAGAAAATAAAACATTCTACCAACAAGTACTGGAAAACAAAAGAAATACTCTTCTTATCTACCTGTTGCAGAAGCCACTCCTGTAGATGTCTAGGAAGAGAAATAATAAATCGGTAATTGCCAAGAATAACCAAGACAACAAGACAGCTCAGAAAGAAAGTGAAAAGTCTCCAGAAAAGGAACTTAAAGATATGGAAATATGTGACTTAAATGACAGCGAATTCAAGATGGCAGTTCTGAAAAAACTCAACGAAATGCAAGAAAACACAGAAAGGCAATTTAATGAACTCAGAAACACAATCAAAGAACAACATGAGCATTTTACGAAAGAGATTGAAATTTTAAAAAAGAACCAAACAGAATTTCTGGAGATTAAGAACTCAATAGAAGAAATAAGAATGAAATAGCCAGCTTAGGTAGTAGAGTTGACCAGATGGAGGAAACAATCAGTGACATCGAAGATAGAAACCTGTAAATGACATCGAAGATAGAACCTGTAAAAATAGAAGAAGAAAGAGACTTGAGACTTAAAACAAATGAAAGAACTCTACAAGAACTTTCTGACTCCATCAGAAAGAGCAATGTAAGAATAATGGGCATACCAGAAGGAGAAGAAAGGGAGAAGGGAACAGAGAGTATATTCAAACAAATAGTTGATGAGAACTTCCCAAACTTGTGGACAGAACTGGATCCTCGAATCCAAGAAGCAAATAGAACACCTAATTACCTCAATCCAAACAGGCCTTCTCCAAGGCACATTGTACTGAAGTTGTCAAAAATCAACGACAAGGAAAGAATCCTCAAGGCAGCCAGGGAAAAGAAGACGGTAACCTACAAAGGAAAGCCCATTAAATTATCATCAGATTTCTCAGCAGAAATTCTACAAGCCAGGAGGGAGTGGAACCAAATATTCAAACTATTGAAAGAGAGAAATTATGAGCCAAGAATAATATACCCAGCAAAGATATCCTTTAAATATGAAGGAGGAATAAAGACCTTCCCAGACATACAGAAGCTGAGGGAATTTTCTAATACACGACCTGCACTACAAGAAATACTAAAGGAGGCTATTCAACCACCTTCAACAGGGACAATTTATGGTAACCAAAACATCAAAAGGGGGAGAGTAAAGGCCTGAACCGGAATATGGGAATGGAGAAAGTAAGCGTGCTGAAGAAAATGGAATACTTTAAATATCAAACTTTCTTTTACATAAACTTAAGGGGAATCACTCAAAAAAAATCCAGAACTGAAATATGTACTGTAATAAAAGAAGAAACAGAGTGAAACATCATAGAATACCACCACACATAAATAATAGACAACAACAAGAAGACAAAGAAACAATGGAGACACAGCCTTACCAGAAATCTAAAGATAGAATGACAGGAAATCCTCACATATCAATAATGACCCTGAATGAAAATGGAGAGAACTCACCAATAAAAATGTAGAGAATAGCATATTGGATCAAAAAACTAAACCCAACCATATGCTGTCTCCAAGAGACACATCTCAGCTATAAGGACAAGCAGAGGCACAAAATGAAAGGGTGGAAATTGACAATCCAAGCAAATGGTAACCAGAGAAAATCAGGTGTAGCCATAATGACATCAGATGAAACAGACTTCAGGGTGAAAAAGATAACAAGAGACAAAGATGGACATTTCATAATGTTAAAGGGGACTGTACAAGAAGACATAAGTCATCAATATTTATGCCCCCAATCAGGGAGCACCGAAATATACCAAGCGACTACTAACAGAACTAAAGGGAGAAATGGACCAAAACACAATTATACTAGGGGACTTAAATACATCATTGACAAATATGGATAGATTATCCAAACAGAAAATAAATAATGAAATAGTAGGCCTAAATGACACATTACATGAAATGGACATAATTGACATATATAGAGCACTTCATACTAAAACATCAAACTATACATTCTTTTCTGGTTTACATGGAACATTCTCAAGGACAGACCATATATTGGGACATAAAATCAGCCTCAGCAAATTGAAGAAGATTGAAATCATACCAAGCATATTCTCAGATCACAGGGCTTTGAAATTGGATATCAACTGCAAAAAGAAAGCGGGAAAAATCACAAATACATGGAGATTAAACAACATACTTTTAAAGAACGACTGGGTCAAAGAAGAAATTAGAGGAGAGATCAAAAGATACATAGAGACAAATGACAATGAAAATACATCCTACCAAACCTTTTGGGATGAAGAAAAAGCAGTTTTAAGAGGGAAATTTATATCATTTCAGGCCTATCTAAAGAAACAAGAAAAATCCCAAATACGTAACCTCATGTCACACCTTGAAGAACTGAAAAAAGAAGAACAAGTGAAACCCAAGGTCAGCAGAAGAAAGGAAATAACAAAAATCAGAGCAGAACTCAATGAAATAGAGAACAAAAAGACAATAGAAAAAATTAATGTGACAAAGAGCTGGTTCTTTGAAAAGATTAACAAAATTGACAAACCCTTGGCTAGAGTCACTAAAATAAAAACAGAGAAGACACTAATTAACAAAATCAGAAACGAAAAAGGGGAAGTTATCATGGACACAACAGAAATATAAGAGATCACCCAAGAATACTATGAAGGACTATATGCCACCAAATTCAATAACCTAGAAGAAACGGACAAGTTCTTAGAAACATATAGCCTTCCAAGGCTGAACCATGAAGAAGTGAAAAATCTAAACAGACCGATCACCAGTAAGGAAATTGAATCAGTCATACAAAACCTTCCGAAAAGCAAAAGTCCGGGACCAGATGGCTTCACTAGTGAATTCTACCAAACCTTCAAAGAGGATCTAATACCAATTCTGCACAAACTCTTCCAAAAAATTGAAGAAGAGACAGTACTCCCTAACTCATTTTATGAGGCCAACATTACCCTGATACCAAAACCTGGTAAAGACAACTCTAAAACGGAAAACTACAGACCAATATCTCTGATGAATAGAGATGCAAAAATCCTAAATAAAATTCTAGCCAATCGAATACAACAATGCATTAAAAAGATTTTTCATCACGACCAAGTGGGGTTCATCCCCGGGGCACAAGGGTGGTTCCACATCCGCAAATCCATCAGTGTGATACATCACATAAACAATATAAAGGACAAAAATAATATGATTATATCAATAGATGCAGAAAAAGCATTTGACAAGATACAACATCCATTTATGATTAAAACACTTAATAAAATGGGTATAGAAGGAAAATACCTTAACATAATAAAGGCCATATATGACAAGCCCTCTGCTAATCTCATAATTAATGGAGAAAAACTGAAGCCCTTTGCTCTACGTTCAGGAACACGACAGGGATGTCCCCTATCACCTCTGCTTTTCAACATCGTGTTGGAAGTCCTTGCCAGAGCAATCAGGCAATAGAAAGAAATAAAAGGCATCCAAATTGGGAATGAAGAAGTTAAATTATCACTCTTTGCAGATGACATGATGCTATATATAGAAAACCCTAAAGACTCCACCAAAAAGCTATTAGAAACAGTCAACGAATACAGTAAAGTTGCCGGCTACAAAATCAATGCACAAAAGTCCATTGCCTTCCTATATACTAACAATGAAATCTCAGAAAAAGAAATACAAAAAACAATTCCTTCTGCAATTGCAGCAAAAAGAATAAAATACCTAGGAATAAACTTAACCAAGGATGTGAAAGACCTATATGCTGAAAACTATAAGACGTTTTTGAAAGAAATTGAAGACACCAAGAAATGGAAAGACATTCCGTGCTCATGGATTGGAAGAATCAACATAGTTAAAATGGCCATATTACCCAAAGCAATATACAGATTCAATGCAATCCCCATCAAAATCCCAATGGCATATTTTAAAGAAATAGAACAAAAAATCATCATATTTGTTTGGAACCACAAAAGACCCCGAATAGCCAAAGCAGTCTTAAGAAAAAAGAACAATAATGGAGGTATCACACTTCTTGACTTTGGCTTGTACTACAGGGCTACAATAATCAAAACAGCATGGTATTGGCAGAAAAACAGACACATAGACCAATGGAATAGAATTGAGAACCCAGAAATAAAACCACATAAATATGGACAGATAATTTTTGACAAAGAAGCTAAAAACATACAGTGGAGCAAAGACATCCTCTTCAATAAATGGTGCTGGGAGAATTGGATAGCCATGTGCAAAAGAATGAAATTGGACTGCTATTTGTCACCATGTACCAAAGTTAATTCAAAATGGATCAAAGACTTAAGCATAAGACCTGACACAATAACTGCATAGAAGAAAACATAGGTACTAAACTTATGGACCTTGGGTTCAAAGAGCATTTTATGAACTTGACTCCAAAGGCAATGGAAGTAAAAGCTAAAATAAACGAATGGGACTATATGAAACTTAAAAGCTTCTGCACAGCAAAAGAAACCATTGACAAAATAAAGAGGCCACCAACTGAATGGGAGTAGATTTTTGCAAACAGTGCCTCCAATAAGGGGCTAGTTTCCAGAATATACAAGGAACTCATGCAACTCAACAATAAAAAAACAAACAACCCAATTGAAAAATGGGCAGAAGACTTGAAGAGACATTTTTCCAAAGAGGACATACAAATGGCAAATAGACAGATGAAAAATGCTCAACATCACTAATCATCAGAGAAATGCAAATCAAAACCACAATGAGATATCACCTCACCCCATTCAGAATGGCTGTCATCAACAAGACAAATAGTAACAAGTGTTGGAGAGGCTGTGGAGAAAAAGGAACCCTCATACACTGTTGGTGGGAATGCAGACTGATGCAGCCGTTATGGAAGGCAGTGTGGAGGTTCCTCAAAAAATTACGAATAGAATTGCCATATGACCCAGTAATCCCTCTCCTGGGTATCTACCCAAAAAATCTGAAAACATTTATACATAAAGACACGTGTGCTCCAATGTTCACTGCAGCTTTGTTTACGGTGGCCAAGACATGGAAACAACCAAAATGTCCTTCGATAGATGAATGGATAAAGAAGTTGTGGTATATATACACAATGGAATACTGTTCGGCGGTAAGAAATGATGATATAGGAACATTTGTGACAACATGGATGGATCTTGAGAGTGTTATGCTGAGCAAAATAAGTCAGACAGAAAAAGCAGAGAACCATGTGATTTCACTGATATGTGGTATATAAACCAAAAACAACAAAAGAACAAGACAAACAAACGAGAAACAGAAACTCATAGTCACAGACAATAGTTTAGTGGTTACCAGAGGATAAAGGGGGTGGGGGGTGGGCGATGAGGGTAAGGGGGATCAAATATATGGTGATGGAAGGAGAACTGACTCTGGGTGGTGAACACACAATGGGATTTATAGATAATGTAATACAGAAGTGTACAGCTGAAAAAAAAAGATAACAAAATGAAAAATAAATAAGTGGGACTACAGCAAACTAAAATCTCTGCACATCAAAGGAAAACATCAACAAAATGAAAAGGCAACTTACTAAATGGGAGAAAATATGTGCAAATCATATATCTGATAATGGGTTATTATCCAAAATATATAAAGTGCTCATACAACTCAATAACAATAAAAAAACCCACAAAAATAATCAAACAATTTCATTTGAAAATTTAACAGAAGATTTGAATAAACATTTTACCAAAGAAGACTTTCAAATGGCTAACAGAAGATGCTCAACTCCACTAATCATCAGTGAAATGCAAATCAAAACCATAATTGACATCACTTCACATCTGTTAGCATCGCTATCATCAAAAAGACAAGAAATAACAAGTGTTGGTCAAGATGTGGAGAAAAGGGAACCTTTGTGCACTATTGGTGGGAATGTAAACTTGTGCAGCCACTATGGAAAACAGTATGTGTGTTCCTCAAAAGATTAAAAATAGAAGTATTATATGATCTAGCAATTTCACTTCTGTGTATTTATCCAAAGAAAATGACAACACTAACTCAAAATGATGTACGCATTCCCATATTCATTGCAATTATTTACAACAGCTAAGATATGGAAATAACCTGTGTAATCGATAGATAAATAGATAAGATACACACACACATACTGAGGAATATTATTCACCTATAAAAAGAATGAAATCTTGCCATTTGTGACAACATGGTTGGTCCTTGAGGGCATTATGCTAAGTACATAAATCAGAAAGAGAAAGAAAAATAATGTATGGTTTCACTTACATGTGGAATCTAATGAAAAAAAAAGTTCATAGATACAGAGAACAGATTGGTGGTTGCCAGAGGCAAGGGGTCAGGTGTGGGTGGAATAGGTAAAGGGAGTCAAAAGGTACAAATTTCCAATTATACAACAAATAAGACATGGGGATATAATGTACAATATAATAATAGTGTATTGTGTATTTGAAAGTTGCTAAACAAGTAGATCCTAAAAGTTCTCATCATAAGAAAAAAATTATGTAACTGTGTGGTGACCTATGTTAACTAGACTTATTGTGGTGATCATTTTGCAGTATATGCAAATATCGAATCATTATATTGTATACCTGAAACTAATATAATGTTATGTCAATTATCCTTCAATAAGAAATAAGTAATAGTGTTCTTTCTATGCCAAGTGTCATGGAAGAATGAATATAAAATACTTTGTCAGAAAGTTCCTGTTTTTCAGGAATATACTGTCTAATTTCAAAATGGTTTTAATTGTTTTGCTAAATTTTTCTCAGTAATCTCTATCCCTAGCAGCCTTTTCCTCTTAACATTGAAATATACCAGGTTCTCTAAAAAAATTCTGAATCCTTTCTTTTTCTGTAATGGGAAAATTTCATTCTGTGATGGCAATAAAAAAATATTCGCCTCTAATTCTATACTTGGTTAAAAAGGGGAGCTTTTTATGTTTTCATTCTGTTTGAAGTAAGAATCTTTACATATATAATTTGTATGAACTTGTGTAAGTCTCTTACAGCATTAGAGCTTCAGAATCCCCACTGGCAAGAGAGGAATAATAATAGTACCTTCTTCATAGTGTAGATTAAATGAGATTGTACACCTGAAATATTTAGTATAGTACCTCACACAAGTAAACACTATATAAATTCATTTATCATGTTATTAGGAATGTAATTATTAGTACATTTATCTGGGGTAAAATTTTTGCATTGATTCTGACCTTGTTTGTTAATATGTTGGCTCTAAAAGAATGAGTCTAATATTGAAATTCTCAGATATTAAGGTAGACTAATAGGGTAGATTTTGGGTGTTTGGTGGAGGTGAGGGAGACTTTCCCCAGTATCCATCAAATTTCTCTCCATGCAGGAAGGCATCATCTATTCTTATGCTAATAGCAGGCCCAGTGATGACAATTTTTTTTCTTGAAGAACTTCACAGGTGAAAACATTCTCCACCCTACCTCACCTTTCTTTAGTCTTCCAAGATGGTTTCTCGTCTCTTAGATGTTCAAGAAGCTCTTCCTTAGGGCTTGAGTTATATATCTGGACTCATAGAAAGACCTAAATACCTAGAAGTTTTTTCACTAGTTACCCATTGGTGTCATTTACAACTTATGCAATGCATATATTTAAGGAAAAAATGGTGCTCAACTTTTGGTTTCTTCTGTGGATTTTATGCTGCTTTTGGCCTTGGGACTCATCTGTGGGATAATTAATTTTGGCAATGTTTGTTGGCCTTGTGTTCTGGAAGTAAGAGATAGTCATATAATCTGGTTCCAGGTTCATATGAATTTCTTTACACTGCTCATCCAGCTGCTTTGGCTTGCCAGAGACTGCTCCATACTAGAATTTTCATACAAAGCTCGTTGCTCTCTACCCCACCCAAACAGCTTAGGTCCCTCAGGGGTGTGATCAGAATTGAAATCACTGGAAAATTATTGTAGCTCTTATTGATGATAAAGAAATCCTGAACTGGCCCCAGAATTAATCAGGCTCAGATATTTTATAAAAATGAACTTTTGACAGAGTAAATAGCATCTATAGGTTTAATATTAATAAATAAATATTTTTTTCATAGTGGATAAAGATGTTCTAACTTGTCATCATGAGAGTTGAGTGTGGTTTTCTTTTTTATTCTTTTTTTCTGCTTGTGTGGCTAGATGTGGTTATATAATTTATGTATCCTCCTTTTGAATATTTTGGTTAAGGATATATACGTGTGTGTGTGTGTGTGTGTGTGTGTGTGTGTGTGTGTATCCAGAATGAAGTTAACACATTATTTTCTTAAAAAGCATGATATTTGTGACTGATTGATGATCATGGTTTTCAGCAATGTTGCTAACTGTCCATAGATTTTTAATGCTTTAGGCAGAGACCAAAGTTTCCTCTAATTGATATGATAGCTCGCCAAAGTGGACTTGAAATAGATTTTCTCCCCCTGTCTTATATTGTGGCAAATTCTATCTTATTCATACCCACTCAGATGGCCATAGTTAAAAAAAAATAAAAACCTGAAAATAACAAATGTTGTTCAGGATGTGGAAAAATTGGAACCCTCATACATTCCTGGTAGGAATGTAAAATGGTGCAGTTATTATGGAAAACAGTTTAGCAGTTCCTCAAAAATTAACCATAGAATTACCATATGACCCAGCAATTTCTCTCTTAGGTATATACCCCAAAGAATTGAAATGGGTATTCAAAAGAAAAAAAAATCCCGTACATGAATGTGCATAACAGCACTATTCACAGTAACAAAAACGTGAAACAATACAAACATCCATCAACTAATAAGGGGATAAACAGAATGTGGTATATCCATATAATGGAGTATTATTCAGCCATTAAAGAAGAGACGTGTACTGATACATGCTACATGATGAGCCTCAAAAATGTGATGCTAAGTGAAATATGCCATATGCAAAAGGTCACGTATTGAATGGTTCCATTTTAATGAAATATCCAGAATAGGCACAAACATAGAGACAGGAAGCAGACTTTGGTTGCCAAGGACCGGGGGGAGAAGGGGATAAGGAGTGACTGCTTAGCAGGTGTGGAGTTTTTTTCGAGGTGATGAAAATGTTTTGGAACCAGATAAAGTGCTGGTGGCATAATATTCTAAACGTACTAAATGCCACTGAATTGTACAGTTTAAATGGTTAATTTTATGTTACATGAATTTCACCTCAAAAATGTTAAAAAAACAAACAACCAAAAGCATTTTCTTTTATTGGTTTAGCAAGGAACTCTACTGACTTCTTGAATAGGAAGTAAGCAGTCACTATTCATGTTGCTTTTGTGGGAATATGTGTTTCACCAGTGATATTCACATTTTGCACTCTGAAATGAATTGGGATTAGGGAGCAGAAGATACAGAAAATACCTTTTTGAGGTAAATATATATATATATATATATATATATATATATATATATATATATATTAAAATTAAAGTTTATTGGACTGACAATTGTTAGTAAAGTTACATATATTTCAGGTGTACAATTCTGTATTACATCATCTATATACCACATTGTGTGTTCACCACCCAGAGTCAGTTCTCTTTCCATCACTATATATTGGATCTCCTTTACCCTCATCTACCAACCTCCGCCCCCCTTACCCTCTGGTAACCACTAAACTATTGTCTGTGTCTATGAGTTTTTGTTTCTCATTTGTCTTGTTCTTTAGTTGCTTTCAGTTATATATACCACATATCAGTGAAATCATATGGTTCTCGACTTTTTCTATCTGACTTATTTTGCTCAGTATAATAATGTATATATTTTTAACAAGTGGTGTTAGCCATTTGACAACCCAAATATCAAGTTAAAAGGCTTCTTAAGGTCATCTGGGTCAACTTAATCTTTTATTATAGATCTGTTGGGTGTCGTTAATAATGGCCACTGAAAATCAATGTGTCTATATAGACACAGATAGTTGCCAGATGGAAGGGGGTTAGGGGACTGGGTGAAAAAGGTGAAGGGATTAAGAAGTACAAATTGGTAGTTACAAAATAGTCACAGGGATGTAAAGTATAGTGTAGGGAATATAGTCAATAATATTGTAATAATTATATATAGTGCCAGGTGGGTACTAGACTTATTGGGGGGATCACTTTGTAAAGTATGTAAATTTCTAACCACAATGCTGTATACCTGAAACTAATATAAAATAATATTGAATGTCAACTCTAATTGAAAAATTAAAAAAAAAGATAAATCAATGGGTCTGACTGAAACACTAACTTTCTTCTGTTTAACTTGTCACATGTTATATACTCCAGTAACAGTATCTTGTTTGCATTTCTCTAAACATGCATGCTATTTTATTTCTTGTTCTCTTTATTTTCTATACTTTTTGCTTGGAATGTCTTTCTTCCACTTGGTCACTTAGCAAACTTCCATTCTTCTTTCAAGACCTAAGTCAGAGTGTCGCTTCCTTAAGAAGATTTAGTTTCTCCTTTCTCTGCTCTACCTAATATCTTGTATATACTTCTATCAATTCACTTAGGACACAATTATAATTATATGCTTAGATTTTTATTTTCCCTACCAGACTGGCCTGTGAGTTCCTTAAAAATATAAACCTTATTCATTATGCTGTCTGTTGTATTCTTTCTACTTAGAAAAGTGCAGGGCCTATAAGAGCAACTCATAAAAGTATGTTGAGACACTTAATTTTACAAAAGACAGTATGATGTTGCTTTATCATACTGAAATGAGAATAGTGAAAAGGTCCTTGGAAACCTGGTGATATCTGAGGGGATTTCAGTTGCTATATAACTCTTTTTGAGAATTTTAGCCCCGAGGAATCCTATCTGAAAGCCTCAATCACCTGTCTCCTCCCAAGATATAATGTCTCTGTTTTGTTCCCAGCTTCTTCAGTTGAGAAAGGATCCTGATTATTTGTGCTGGCAAGAGTATTTCCAGTAGATTCTCTTAATTTAAAATACAGCATTCTGAGACCATGGGATCTACACACTGAAGGACTTTTATTCTCCTTGTATCTGCTGCCATGGCTCAATTGTTCTGAAGACTTGGACGCTTTTTGTGGCCTGATTTTCTCTAAAAAAGACAACTCCCTCATCCCTAGAGGCCTTGAAGGTCTCTAGAAGATTTAGCAAGGCAGATGAGTCCGCCAACTGCAGCACTCTGCCAGTTTCCATCCTGTACATGTTTTTAACCCTCAGGGTAGAGTGAATGCCTGGAGATATTCTTTCATAACACTTGTTTGGCAGGAAAAATAGAAAAAAAATGATAGCAGCCAAGGGTCACAGTTTCTACATTCTGCAAGGATATCTTTAAGCATATTCCACTTTTATTTTTGAAAAGTAAAATGCTCAGTTTGTGACAATTACTCTCATTATCTTTTTTTATTTTGTTTTGTCTCTGGGATGGGGCTATCACAGTTATAATTCTAGATTGCTTACATTCTTTGATTTTTTTGTTTCACTTGAAAGTGTTAAGTTATATCTCCTATCCTTTCTCTTCTAATGCATCCTTCATCCTATGTTCAGTTTTCAACTTCTAGAGGAGGCACTCCTAATTTGGGGAACACTGATGTTAATAGCACCCACTGACAGCCTTCTGGAAATACATGAATCCTCTAAGATTGTAAGCTGAGCAAACTTAGGTACATTTGTATACGTGTGCATTTTTTTCCTGAAGAATAGGATTTATAAATTCCACCAGATTCTCAGCATGGTTCATGAGCCAAAAATATGTTCAGAACTATCATTGTAAATAAACCTAGACATATTTGCTTTAAGAAAACTTTTCAGAGAATAAAATAAGGGTCTCCGGCCCCAAAAGAAGTTTCTTCTCAAGAGGAGTTTTCTCTTTCTTTAGGGAGTTCTCATAAAATGAGACTAGAACTTTCTGCATTGTAAAAACTGTTTTGGGGATTGCACCCTCACACCTTAAGTTTGAGTCTCCTTATTCAAGCTGCTGGAACTTACAGACCACTAGCTGAGCTGTTAGGAGTCACATAAAAATCACCAGTTGTAGCTCCTTAAAGGAGAAACAGCAGAGGAACTGTTGCTGGACTTATAAATCTTTTTCAAATATTTGAGGTTCAGTTGTTATTTGTAGGTTGCTGGAGAAAATGTTCCAGCATATTAATATCTGTGAATTTATATGTGTAAACCTGTGTACATTTCTTTATCAATCTGCATTTATTCAGCACTCTAAGATGATTTACACCCTCCCAGTCCCTGAAAACCCCGAGGACAGAGTGTTACACATACTCCCAATTATTTATGCATAAAAATATGAGGTTTGGCTATTGGACTCACTGACATAGCTAAACATTTTTGGCCTCCTCACAAGGTAAAGAGTGGAGATGTGGCGGTTTGTGGACTTACATTCCATAGTCTGCATTGGTCTGTGGGGGGAGTGAAAAGTGGGGAGAAAAAGAGCTCCTTCAACTACTTTCTCAGAAATAGGGTTTCATCCATTGAGGCACAATATCAGAATTGGGACATTTTCAGGTTTTGTCAACCTGGAGCTCTCATTTCTGCCCTTAAGTCACCCTCTTCCCTACCATGTTTCCTCAAAAATAAGACTTAACCAGAAAATAAGCCCTAGCATGATTTTTCAGGATGACATCCCTTGAACATAAGCCCTAATGTGCCTTTTGGAGCACAACTTAATATTTTCGGGGAAACACGGTACTACTATTTGCTATGCATATGCTTGATCTAGTGCGGGGTTATGTATAAAGTATTTATATTTCACACTTGGTACATTTTATTCCTTGTCTAGCATCATGAAAGCAGGGGCCATGATTTATACCTTATATACACAGTGCTCAGGATATAATAGGTACTTAATATGTACTTACTGATTTCAAATTTCATGTTGATTAGCAATTTCTGATCATTGATGACTTAAAATAACATCTCTAGCTCTTAAAAATTAGGTGACTAGATTTTTATTTAAAGGTATAAAGCAAAGAACAGAGCCCACTGGGAAAATGTGGCTTTGGACAGCCAAATTCAGTCATTCTGCCTTAGTGGTAGCAACTTGGTTTGTATCTAATTAGAATGGATAAGACTAGAAGCTTCCAGGATATACTTACACTCACACGAGCATGGAAGATGAGCCTTCTAATAGGTATATTAAAGGAGAGGGAAAAAGTCTAGTTTCCAAAAATGTTCCACCTGGTAAGGTCAGTGTTGTTTAGTTCAGGTTATTTTGGTGGTATGTAAGACATTTTATAGATGGGCAAATCAAATAAACTATTATTTCAAATCTTACTTTTTCTAGGAGTTTATTGGCCATTCATTAAAGTGTAAGCTCTTTGGGGGAATGCATTTGTATTTGTTTTGTTCCCTTCAGTATCCTAGTGACTAGAACAGTTTCTGGCAGAGAAGGTGCTCAATAAAACTTTCCAAGTAGACTCAATCAACCAATAAGGGCTTACTGAGCAGTAACTAACAAAGTGGTAAATTCTCTGAAGATGCAAATAAAATTTTAAAAATGGAGCAGTCTTATCCTCCATGAGTTTAGAATCCACCTGAGATGAAATGAACAGATATAAAACAATTACATGCTGAGACACCCAGAGTAAGAACAGAAAGGTTGGAGTTCTCTTTCTGACTCTGCTACTCATTTGCTGTGTTAGCTTGGACAAGTCCTTTATTTGGGGGCATTATCATTTCCTCATTTGGAAAACTGTGGATTGCATATACTTAGAGATTGAAAATATGACAGTGCTATATTTACAAATTCAGAGAAACATGAGACACAGAGGGCTGTAATAGCCAAAGAAAGTCCAGGAAAAAGATGGGATGGAACTTGGCCTTGAAAGATGAGTAGCATTTCACTTTGTGGAGAAAAAGATTGGGAGAATTTCAGGAAGACGTACAATAGAAACAAAGGCATGGAGTAAAAATATGAGTTTGACATAGCTATGATGTCTTTAATAGTGCAGAATATATTTTGAGAAGAGGGAAAAACAAATTTGGCAAGAGGCAGAAATTCATATAGCAGGAGGTGCAAAACCTCAGAAAAAAGATTTGGACCCAATGCAGGAGATAAGAAGCAGCCATATATAAAGTAAGCGTGTTTGTGTGCATATACATATAGTGTTTAGAAAAAATTCCCAGCACAGAGTGAAATCCATCAATTGTGTGTGTGTGTGTGTGTGTGTGTGTGTGTGTGTGTGTGTGTGTGTGTGTTTATGGGGGATAAGGGAGAGAGGAGGGGAGGGAAGGGGAGTGAGAGGAGGAAAGAGAGAGAGAGAGAGAGAGAGAGAGAGAGAGAGAGAGAGAGAGAGAGAGGAGTGGCAAAGAAAATATGAGTATAAAAATTAGTCTGACAACACTGTAATAGTGTTTAAGGTGGAGAAGAAGGCAGACCGGCTAGATGGGTATTTCAGCTCTCTGAGAATATAGTCATGGGGCTACAAAACATAGATCTGAGTTGGAAATATTCTTAGATATCAACTATTTTAACCTCACACTTAAAGTAGAAATATTTTCGACATTCTACCAGTCTCTGATAGTTTCTAGTGACAGAGTTTACTGTTTTGCAAGGCAGCCCATTCCGTTTATGGGTATTTTGTATCCTTAGATAGAGCTTTCTGATCCTGAGCCTAAATTTGCCTCCTCATGCGTTCTACTGATGAGGTTCCCCCCCTTGGGGCTACACTGAATGTGTCTAATTTTGCTTCCAAGTCACATTCTGGCTAAATTTTCTCTTTTTCAGGAAAAACACTTCCAGTTTCTTTAATCATCCTTCCACAGCATAATTTCAGAAATTTCGCCATCTGGACTATCTTTTCCTGAAATCTCTTCAGATTGGTAAAGTTCCTATTAGAATGTGGGCGCCCAGAAATGAACACAACCTACCAGATGTGGTCTTACTAGTGCCGAGTTCCTCCCTTGAACTGGACATTCTATTTGTATTGCTCTATTATAACATAACATTTGCTTTCTAAGCAGCTACATCAGGCTATTGACTCATTTCAACTTGTGATTGCCTAGAAGCCACAACTATGCAATAGCTTGTTGACCTGGTGAACTTTCTATTTATTATTTTGGCCTTTCAAACCTGTTGAGATCTTTGTGAGTGGAAAATCCAAGGGATTTGGCAGGTTGAAAAACTACTTCTTTCTAAAAAATGTCTAGGTTTGTTATCATTTTGGGGGAGAGGGGAGTTTTGAGATAAAGTCGTAACTCACCAATTCAAGAATAGTTGGAGGATCTATTTACTGAATTAATGAAAAGTCTGAATCACTTTCTAACTTCAGAATGATATTTGAAATAAAAACAGTAATTGGAATAAAAACTATGATGATATTTTCAAGGAAAGGACATACTCAGCCCAGCTATAATGAATAAACACGACTAGTAATTAACAACACCTTTCCTTACATACATTTCATGGTTAAAATCTTCTAAAACAGTCCCTGTATTGCTCAATATTGGGCATTAATTTGCTGAGTCAACTTTTATTCCCCTATACAACAGAAAGGAAAATAAAAGTAACAGCTAACACTTTTATAGCATATTCTATGTGTGAGGCTCTCTTCTAAGCACTTGACATGCTTATTTAAACTTTTCAATATTACTGTGAAGTTGACACTATTGTTATCAGCACGTCCTCATCTCTATTTTACAGCTTGGGAAACTGAGGTACTAAGAATTTGTTCTACTTCTCCCATGTGAAATAGCCAGCAAATCAAATATGGAATTTGATTCCAGATGGTCTGGCTCCAGAGTTAGTGCTCATAGTGCTTTTCATATCCAAATACTCATTTCAATCAGAGTAGTAGAATCCAAATAATGTTTTGCAATAACTAGAAAATATCTCCAACTTGCTTGAGATAGGAAGACCAAATTTAAGAGTAAGTGAAGCTTCCATAGTCCAGGCTAATATGCCTTCTGCCACACAAGTGGTGGTGGTGGTGGTGGTGGTTGTAGGGGAGGAAGTTTCATGATTCTTTCTGGTCCTTTTGTATATGTAGTATATTTGATTAAATGTTTTAGGATCTTACAAATGAATCCATGTGACATAAAGATGTTAGAAAAGATTTAAGGTTATATGAATTTGCAAGACATTGGTTTCTCTCCACCTGAAAAGGCAGATGGATGGATAAATATTATAAGAATCCAGTCTATGAATTGCTGAGAACTTGACTGGGATAGTGGAAAAATGGATTAATTAAGAATCATGGATTTTAGTTTTAGTTTTGTCACTAAACAGTTCTCTGGCTTCGGATAAGTCACTTAATCTATCTGAGTCTCAGTTTCCCCACCTTTGAAATAAAACGATTGGATGATTCATCAGGACCCTTTCCTTGTTTTAGGAGATTAAAAGAAACCAATGGTAGAGAAGAAGAGAAAAAGTTTAAAGAACTGACATAAATGAAGGAATAAAGTCTAGCCTTAGTCTCACCATTTTAATCATCCTAGATTGTAACTGGAATTACAAAGGAAAAGGGAGATCAATGAACCTCATCCTTCACAGTGTTGCTTAGAACTGGGTTTGCTTACTTTAAAGGAAAGAGAAGGGAGGGAAGGGATAAGAAGGAAAGGGAAGGGAAGGGAAGGAAAGGGAAAAACAAATCTTTAAACCCAATAAAGCTAATTTCATGTGAATTGGCATCAGTGCAAAATAAATTAGATGAGTAGTTTACAGTATTTCTCCCATAATAATCTGGCTTGTCTTGAAACATCGAGCTTTTTAAACAAATTTTACTGCCTCGTCTATGGCTTTGTGGTTCCATCGTGCTCAAGAAAAATGCTGACAACTTGTTTTCTGTTTCCACTGGCAGCATTACTGTTTTTAAATTGAAATGATAAATGGTTGGGTATAGTGTAATGGTTGAATTATGTATTGATATTCTATATTGCTCTTTAATGCACACATTTTAATTCCCATATAGATTTCCACTGTGTTAGACAAAATAGACATAATGTGATAATTGTAATCAGTAAACAATTATATGGATTTTGGTCTTAATACTTGAAAAAAGATGTGTCCTAATTTAAGCTTTTCTTCATTATATGGGAGTACTTTTGAGAAGAGTGGGGAACTCTGAGGATAAAATTCCTCTTTGTTTTCTCCACTTGGGGAAACCCAGGTGTGCACAATATTTCCCTTTTTTTTATCCATGCCTTTCAAAGCATTTGAGAACAGTTGATTTGTACAAGATAGTACTAGAAACCAAGAAAGATTCACTTTGATCTGAAGGTAGCTTTGTTTGTCATGTGCTTATGCAGTTGTGCACTAGCTAATAATCAGAACCAAATTCCCAAACTTGAGCTTCATCCTTCAAGGTATTATTTTAGTCTTTGGGGGAAGGCTTATACTTTTGTATCTTTATCTGTCAAGTGAGCTGATCCAAGTCTCAAACAACATTATACTCAATGATTTTTTTTAAAAAATATTCTTTTTATATTGGGGAATATTGGGGAACAGTGTGTTTCTCCAGGACCCATCAGTTCCAGGTCAAGTCATTGTACTCAATCTAGTTGTGGAGGACGCAGCTTACTGGCCCATGTGGGAATTGAACAGGTGACCCTGGTTTCACAAGCACTGTGCTCCAATCACTGAGCCAACTGGCTGCCCACCAGCGGCTCAGCTCCAAGCTGAAGCCCATTGTCTCTCACTGGCCCATGTGGGAATTGAACCAGTGACCCTGGTGTTATTAGCACCGCACTCCAATGACTGAGCCAACTGGCAACCCTACACAATGATTTTTAACCACTGTGGAAGATGGAGTAATCACAAAAGGCTGCTATTTGTGTTAAGTAATGTGTATATTAACAAAATTATTTATAGGTGTAGCTTAATCATGTTGAGTCCTCTCTTTGATGTCCATCTAACTCACAGTCCTATCTTCAGCATGTTCCCAGCATTCCTGTGTACCAGTGCCTTCATGAATTCCAGAATCCTTCCTACTTTCTGTCTCTGTCTCCTTCCATCTTCATCAAAACTTACCTATCAACTGCCCCATAACTGTAGGTGTCTGTATTCTGTCACTTGAGCATGTTACTTGGTTTCTGGGCCTCACTTTTTCCAAAAATAAAATAAAGGGTTTGAAATAGATGACCTTCAAGGACCCATCCAGTTTTAAAATTGCATGAGTTTATACCTGTGTTAATACAGTATCTCGTAAATGTGCTTTACTTTCTGATATAGGAGTTTGGTGGACTCATAAAGGCCAGATTGTGGCAACTCCCTGGGAACATCATGATTTAACCTAGTTGAAATTATTTTAGAATACTAATGATAGGCATTTCAGGAACTTCCTCATGAATTTTGATTTCCTTCAAATCATACTCCATAAATGACTACCTATTTTGTTTATGCCTATATCAGCTCTCCGTTGGTTTCCAGGTAGCAAATATCTAGTCATTTCATAAACAGAAGAAAAGATTTAGATGTAGTTTTCTGGACTTAACTCCTTACTCGTTTAGTTGAGCTCAGATACTCTTAGGAAATAGTATTTCTGAGGAGTTTCTTTAGCAATTCTCCTTTACTGTCGGTATCATCCCAGCCATACTTTCCCAGATAGTTCATTATTATCAACTCATCCAAAATATCGTCTCACTCTAAAAGCAATCACTTCTCACAAATGATACTCATGAATCAAATGTCTTCTTTAAGTAAAAAAAAAAAAAATCTCCTTTTGAAATGCAGTTCATGTAGTGATATTATTAACAAGCTTCCTAGTCGGCTTTGGGGCATTTTAAATTTCTCTGCAAGGAACTGTCTTGATTTTACCCAGGATAAGGAAAAAGTTAAACCATGGTAGAGATTTTTCTTTTGGCTTCTCTTTCTTTTAAAACAAAGAAAATGACAAATCCAAATTTGAGACATCTGGATGTTTCCCACCATGTGACTTAAACATCTGCATTTTTTCACTTCTCATCCAGATGTTTTTGTCTTATGCAAACCCCACTAAAGTGAAGGAGAATATCAAGCAATCATCTGGGGACATTGATTAACATGGACAGCAAATCTGAATAATCCATGTTCTGAGAGTCCTGTTTTTTGTCTAGCTCAGAACACATTACTAATGAGGTCAAAGTTACTGTACATTTATTTCTTGTATGGGCCAGTTAGTTTCGATCTGTTCCATGACCATGAGATGCACCTCTAGCCTCAGCCAGCTTTCTGGAAAGTGAGTGTCCTTAGTCTTACAGGCAGTCATGCAAGAAATGAATAGCCAATCTCCATCACTTTGGAAATTAAAATAAAAATGAATTTCTCATGAATGGTGGGTCAGTGGTGCCACTTTTGTATAAAAATAATTATAATAATAATTCTTATATAGTGCTTATTTTGTGTCAAACACTGTTGTAAACACTTTACATATATTAATTCCCAATGTTCACAACAACCCTGTGTGTATTATTATCATTAACCCCATTCCACAGGTGAGGAAATAGAGGCAGAGAAAGTTACATAATTTCCCCAAGATGAAATGAATGACATTCTCATTTTCCCTGTTCATTTTCTCACATCCCCTGCATCAAGAAGGTGGTAGTGTTGGTGGGAGGGACTCACAATGTATTGGCTGTCTAGAAAATATGTCAAAAGGGGACAGAAACTTGGTTATTTCTGCATACTGAATTAATTGGTGGAACTGCTACTGTTGCACACCCTGTGCCCAGTAAAGGAGGTTAATCCAATCCCTATTCTTCCACCCAATATGATAATTATAGATGTTAAAGTGCCTTATGCAAAAAAAGAAAGGCAATGTTATTATAGGCAATAAGTCAGCATGTAAAGTATATATTTAAGAAAAAGGACTATGTGGTTAGGAGCAATGAACTACATTGGGTGGCCTCATAGAACTAAATTGTCTGAATGCTCTGAGGAAGAATGATTCATTTGATTGGCAAAATACTTAAGAAACTTTGATCTCCAACCACAAATTGACTTAGAATTCTAAAATTCTAGACCTTGACCTAAACAAGATGTATAGAGGTCATCTAATCCATTTTTTCTTTCTTTTTTTAAAATTGGAAACACTAAAAAAATTGCTTGCTGAAAGTAGGAGATGAAAAAGAAAATACATCCCTCATATTTTTAAGAACTCCATGAATTGAAACTTCACAGATGCTCCCAAATTCATTTGTCCAGTTTAATCAAGAAATGTGATGTGAGCACCTCCTCTGTGACCAGCACTGTTATGGGTCCCTGGACTACAGAAAGGTATAAGACATGGCCACTGATTTTCAGAAACTCTTCATACATTCTGGTGTTTTCTGCTTCAGACACTAAAGGCTCTCCTTCCTATAACTGTACTGCCTATTTTTGTTTCATCCTATGACATTATGGAATGACCAATGGCTTACTAATGGAGGCTATCTTCATTTGTTCATTAAACTCCATGTCTTTTTCCTTCTGGGCAAGCAGCTAGACTATATTTCCTACCCCCAATCCCAACCCCCACTCCCCACTGCTTGCAATGTGAGCAGGCCATACTATGGGCCATTTTATGCCATGCTATCCTCCATGCCTTCTTTTTTTTAACCCATCTACTAGCTGAACGGAGAGGACTCCTTGGACATAGGAGAGATCAGAAAAACAAAATAGAAAAAGCCTGTCTCTAAAAGACTGTGGAGGAGAGCTTTCCCCATAACCCTATCCAATCCTCATTAGACTGTGATGTGAGCAAGCAATACATTTTTATTGTTAAGCTGCAGGATTTAGGTTGTTGTCCTTAGCAACAGTTATCTATTCTTACTAATACAATGCCACTTACAATGTTTCCTTCATAATTTTAAAGATGGTAATCATTCTGCCTTCAATTTTGGTGAAAATTTGGTTTCTTGTGTTCAAATTTTATGTAGTTATCAATTCTTTATTGTTCTTCACAGGAACACTTTCTGCACCTCCTCCCACCACTGCAACACACTCCAACATATCTCATTTTGTTCTTTCTGAACCTTGTCCAGTTTGTCTATGTTAAAACTGGTGACAAACACTCCAGATCTCTGCCTCCTAAAGTTCTCAATAACTGAATAATTTCAATGCCTTTATTTTAAGACCATAATTATTTACTCCAAAGTAAGGTGAGGAATTTAAATAGAATCAGAAGATGAGACCTAAAGGACCAAACCCCATCAATTCTTTGAGGATCTGAGATTATACTCAGTGGGATGAATGCAATTATTGATTTCAAAGCAGATTTGCAGGAGCACTTTGTCTTTCCTGACTTTACTCTCCTACAAACACTTCAGGGATTGCTCCCGTAGCAAATATACCTACCACTATATTGTCTCTATTCTGGTCCTTACAGTGTCAAGATGTTCAGTTAAGAAGGTAAGTTAAATACTCTAAAATAATTTTTTTGATGCAACTAACTTTCTTGACCATTGACATTTTTATTGATTCTGGTTTGTTTTGTTTGTTTTCATTTTCCACTTTTCACATAACCACATCCCACCTATTCCTCTTCCTCCTCAGGTTTACCTTTTTCTGAGAGTATCCAGGTCACCACCCTCCACTTCTTATCACCTCACATGTGGACTATGAAAATTGTCTCCCAACTGGTCTGCCTGCCACCATAATCTCCCCTATCTAAGTCTTTCTGCATCTGCTACCAGGTGAAGTTTCCAGCATCCCTCTCAGACTTATTTCTCCTCTTGCTAGCCAAATATGCTTATTATCAGTTTAATAGGACTTGTTTATTTTCCCCTCATGCTTCACATGTGCTATTCCCTGCCCTTGGGAAATCGCCATTCTTCATCACTTTTCCCTCGATTCCAAACTTATCTCTTGCATAATTCAGGACTGAATCACTCCACCTTACTGACCCACTCTGCATGTACAATATTAATTTTACTACACTGGAATGTGTTTTGCAAATACCCCTTTCTTCATGCATATGATGTGTAAACTATTTGAAAAAAAGGACTTCAATTTAAAATAAATTCTATTATACTTTATGTATTGGACATTGCATAGTGGCACTCAATAAATATTCATGATTGCCTTTAGTACCATCTGGAGAAAATGTGGTTGATCAAACAGCAGTGAGCATTTGGGAAGACAAGTTTAGATGGGTGTATGTGATTTTACAAGTTCTGATCTCACAGTAATTAAACAGAGTGCTGAATAATCATCGTAAATTGCTTAGGACTGATTTCAGCTCTAAAAAAGGTAATTTTGATGTAAAAGCGTCAGAAGCAAATGCTTATTGTTTATCAAACATCCCCATAAATTCATCAGAGAGTGTTAATGTCCAACACTGTGACCTCCTATCAAATATCCTAGAACAAAAATTCATGAGTAATAGAGGAATTTGAGCCAGACTATTTTCAACATAAATTCTCTCCCAGAAAAGATCAGCAAAAACTGCAAGTGTTCAAACTTAACTGCTCACTGTGGAACTATTTTCTGTCTTAACTTCACTCTGGTTTTATCAGTTCACTACCACACCTTGGGAAATGAATACAAGGAGTGTAAAGATTTATATGTGCAATTTTCAGGATATTTCCCTTGGTCATTACTTAATTTTCTAGAAAACACTGGGTGAAAACCAACCAATTTATTTAAAAAATAAAATACCAAAGTGCAGTAAATGCTAAAAACCAGTGGTTCCGTACTCCTGTAAGCCCTTCAATCACCAGTGTGTCAGGGAGTCTCTTTCCTTTTCTTGGCAGAATTTCCTTCTTTCTCACACCTACCATTTTCCAACTTGTTACAGAGGTAACCCAGAGGATACTACTAATTTCCATGTCTTCTGAAACTCCTCTCTAAACTTTTCTTTCATGACTTATTTGTTTCTCCTCTCGTTGCAGGCTGTTTTCTACTTTTAAGTACCAGAGTGCTAACCACCAGTCCTCAAATAAAATATCTTTTCACATGATGCTACCTTGGGTTCAAGGCTTACCAGAACCCCTCGAGTGTCTTTGTACCCATTTTTGAAATGAAAGTGATTGAAAGCAGAACAGATTTGGATCTAATTCAATTAAGGCTTAAAAGGGGTGAGGAGAGATGCCTTCTTACTTCCATTCAGGAACCATCCATCTACCTTTGAGTCTCAATAGTTAGATTGGAGTCCATAGTATACCAAACTTGACAATTTCATGTTTTGCCAAATTAAAGCCATGTACATGTTGTCCATCTCCCTGAGCATTGTTTATTCGTAATGCAGGTTTCATTTCCTATGGATCTATTTCTTTTGTGCATTTATCATTTGTCTCATAATTTCTGACATTTTTAGAATTTTTCACTTTAAAATAGCCTCAATTTAAACAAGTATGTGTACTGTTAAGGGATGATCTAAACAAATTTGTTATGAATCTATGGGAACTAGTTGCACCAGTATTTTTCTAAATTTCCAAAATCCATTTCAGTGGAAAATGGAGAAGAAAAATTTTCCCACTGTGAAAGAAACTGGAAGAATACATCATCATGTTCTAGACGAAGTACTTATTGTATTCTTATGGGCTATAGCTTTGAAAAATCTCAGATGAAAATCACAATTTGAATTGCCATCTAGAAATAAATTTTTATAGATAGTGTACACATTGGTTCCTGAAAATGGTAGAAAAGGTTTCTTGTCAAATTCCCCAGCACAAGTGTGAATGCTCTGTTTTTGAGTACCTACTAGTAGTGAAAGGACACATTGTGGCCAGCCAACTCAAATTGCTACCCATGTTTAATCATTGTAAATAAAGGAAGCAGAGAGACCCATGTTATATTTTCAGAACTGGCATGCTCAATACAGAACTATTAGTTTAAAAATACCACTCAACATTCTATTTGTATTCATCTAGACTTCTGTGAAAAACAAAATAATAAAAAAGTACAATTGGTCACTTAAGCATATACTATTCATTTCATGCAAGTTATTAACTTAGTAATTACACATGTCATTAAAGAACAATGAGAGCAAATACAACTTTATAATACTTCGGAAATAGTTCAGAATTGATAAATTGCCATTTTGAAATACCTATAGTTTTTACAGAAGCAAAATCACCTTTCTCAGTTGAAAAAAAATACACCTATGAAACACCTGTATGTGTTGAATAGAATTTTCAAAGGAGCAACTAATTGTCCCACTTTGAAATGAACACGTATCACTGCTAAGCTTTCCGATACTGTTGGTGCATGATGTACTTCTTGAGCAGCTGGTTATAGAAAAGCAACAGAGAAACAAATACTTTGAACAAAATCCATGAATCACAGGGAGTCAATAATATAAAGAGGTTGAAAGAAATAATCAAAACACATTATCTAATGTCCTCTTACACATTTGAGTTTCACGATTACAATGGCTGGGCAAATTAATTTTTACATACTGTCAACATTTCTTTGTTTATATTTGTCCAAAACATGATTTAAGAACTATTTTGCAAATTGTCAGAATTAATCTTGATTCACACTTGACCTCCACAGGCATCTTGGTGGAGACGACACCAAAGTGGATTAATTGGAAAAGAACATAAAGTAGTAATCCACAATAAAGCCTAGAAGAGGGGAACATTCCTTATAGCAAATTCGTAATATTTTAGATTATTCACAGGGATTTTCTGGTATGGTACAGTCACAGTCACAAAGTGAGGGTGAAGACGTTTAGTCTATAAAATACTCTCTGAAGCACCAGGGATAGAGACACTTCTGCAGGAGCCTTGCACATACGGCCACGCAGATATTGTACATGTACAGAATAGTCTGTTTCACAACTACATTTCAGAAAAGAGTCACTGCAATTTCTGCTCTATCACTAGTAAACTTGAATTATTTAGCACTTCATCTGTGATTGTTGTTGTTTTACTTCTTTTGTACTGCTGACACTTGCAGTCAATATTTATTTAATGTCAAACTCCAATGACGCTGAAAAAAAGTAGGACGATGCTCACATCTTCAGAGAAAGCTTATAGCAGGTCAAGAAATTATTTAGGAAAACAATTCAAATGTGAATTTGTTAGCAAACAATAAAATGTTCACCTTAAAATGGTTTTTCCATGTGTAAAATTTTTGAAATAGGCTAGAAAGCCAGAAGGGTTATTCAAAATCATTCTAAAAGAATTAACAGCTGCCTGTCTATTCATTTGCTTAAGAAATGCACATTGTTTACCTACCTACCAATTTGCCTACAGAAGATGTGCTTGCCTAATAAAACTCAAATCTGTCATTATGAGCTGTTGATTTAGTCTATGGAAGTTGTCCATTATGTTGAAGAAGTTCTAAACATTTCCGTAACAATTTTCCTTAACTGATCTTCCTCTACAAACAATCTTCCAATTTTAGTGCCTCAACACTGCTTTCTTGATAATTCCTGATTTTTCAGTTACTCTATAGAAGTTTTCCTTTCCTCTTAAACATAGTTCAGAATTTTCAAATTCAGCCAAAGGCTTTAAGTTTTCCCTATTTCAAATACCATGTAAGTACTGAAATATTCATAAATATGTGGAAGATAGCTAATTACTAACCTTGCCATCCAATGGTATCATAAAATCTACTCTAAAACAATAGAATTGAAGTTTTTTGTTTGTTTGTTTGTTGGTTTGTTTTCCTTCCAGCGAGAAATTAAAACTGTACATTGGAACAAAGGACTATACTACAAAAGCAGGTCCTTCCCCCTTTCCCCCACTATTCTGAAAATGTAAACAAAAAATTGAAGTACAAAAGTGATTTCTGTGCCTTTTTCTTCAAACACTTTTTCAGCACCTCGATGTCATTAGGTGTACTTTATGCTTGGTATAGCAGAAATTCTGTATGCTCACATAGCTGTTCTGAGGACTTCAGATTTTTCACTACCAAATATCACTGGTGAAGCTAAGCTCTTTGGATGATAAAGGTAGCAGGGAACTGTTTCTGTGAAATTCCTGGGTATCCCTTAGGGGGTTATTAATGGGTAGTTGTCCATTGAGTAGCGTCAGAGGCAGGTTATAATAAGTATGGTTGTTACCTAAGGAAGGTACTGGCAAGGTGGTGGTTGGCATCTCATGTTTATAACCTCTGCAACAGTGCCTCATTTGCATTGAATCTGAATGGTGGAAATTAGGGAGATCAGCTTGAGTTGATACCAGAGAGGCTGAGGTACTGGTCATGGCAATAGAGGGTATAGGCTGCAGTTCTCCAAAAAGTCCTTGTTCTGCAGAGTCCAGAACATTGCACCGAGAAAGCACTTCTTTTTTCTTGATGGGCATTTCATATACTAAGTTCTTCCAAAACTTAGAATTTAATCTGCTGCTTTTGGGTCCCTTCCACTTGATCAGGGACAGATGTTTGATGTTGTGCTTTAGTGATTCCACTTCCTGGCAATTCACCTTTCCTTTTAATTCTGTACACTCAATCAAAATCACTTTGATTTCTCCACTGACTAGCATGTTATGGAGTCTGCTTTCCAATTCGAAAATACTCCATCCTCGTCTGAGAATATAGTCTGGAGTTAGCACGATAATAAGTCTTCTGCTTTGCTCAACACATCTTGTGAGATCTTCAATGTATGCTACAAATCACAGAAAGAGAGAAAGAGTAAAACAAAGACATTTCTAGTCTTTAAGCATTAGGTTTGCACGTTAGTATAGTAAAGGTCCAGTCTTTCACTAAGGTACATCACATTTTCTTTGGTGTATTGCACATTCAGATAGCCCATTTCCTTCAAAATAAAATAAAAAAAATGAAGAAAACAAAAGCTCAAAATACTAATTTTCTTTCCCCTCATCATTACTTACAGTGTGCTGTTGGCTAATATAAATTCTGACTTCTTTGGAGCTTAGGTGTATTTCAGTTATTTTTATTTATTCAAATATTTCACTTAAGGCAGGCTGCCAGGCTAGTAGTCTAAGGGAGCGAGCAATCAACAAGTTGATGAAAAGAGAACTGGAGCTTTTTAATGACTGAAGGGTCACTGTATTTATGGGTTTGTTTTGCTTTCCCCTAGTTTTCAACTACGAAAAGAGTAGGGGGTCTATGTATACGAACCACCTCAAAAATAATTGTGATAGAGATGGTGGAAAATCTCAAGTAGAATCACAGCTTGTTTCTCAGAATACCTTCTGTTATTTGCAACCTTAGGTTCTCCATTTTGCCCTTCAAACCGAGAGATAGGGCAGTGGTGTGCTTGCACCCAAGAGTTTAATTTAAACCAGCTGCTCTTTGTTCAAAGTCGGGTTGGAGGTGGGGGATGGTGTGGAATGAACAGTAAAGGAGGAGGACTCTAGCAACTGAGAAGTCTTTGCCCGACTTTGTGGAGCAATTGTGAGAGTAAAGTTAATATGTTATGGCCCTTTCATGGTAGAAAAACACTCAACTAACTCAATTTATTTATCCCACAGAATAATCCTTTTGCAATCATGCTTCCCAAAGACGTATCTGCCAAAAAAGGAAACACACACATGTGTTAACAAATGGAGACTTGGACACAGGTGCTGCAACAGAGCGCTGTCTTTACTAAGCAGAGCACAAGGCCTTATCTAATGTACAGTGCCCTCTA
This sequence comes from Rhinolophus sinicus, assembly GCF_057876585.1. Classification (NCBI taxonomy): domain Eukaryota; kingdom Metazoa; phylum Chordata; class Mammalia; order Chiroptera; family Rhinolophidae; genus Rhinolophus; species Rhinolophus sinicus. The sequence goes on along the minus strand of NC_142518.1, from coordinate 71,234,810 downwards.
GCAGAAGCAGAGCTTACAGAAGCATAGCAAATTGGTCACTGCAAATCTGCCCAAGGTTACAGACTACTTTCAAGGAGTCATGTCCAATACACAGTGTGGGGCCACCAAACAGCCCGGTACAAGCCATTTGAAAAGAGAAACTTCTTTTACAGATTCATATTTTACAGATGATCTCTCTTTTCCAGGGTTTTATTTCCACCACTTGGCAGCAAGAACTCTTTCACAAGTGAAAATGAGCAAACTTTCTACACACCCTACAGATAAACAAAGAAATTTTTAAGAGATACACATAGAATTGCCCATTTTACAATTCATTGTTACTGCTGTTTTGGTTTTTACTTAATACATTTTAGGGCTTTCTCATGCAGTAGTTACAATGGCTGTAGCTGAAGGGATAAAGCAACTTCTAAGTGGGAAAATAACTTCTTAAGAATTTCAAGCATTTTATTTTAGGAGTTATGTATTCAGGGGGAAAATCAGCATTCAAATTTGCAAAAAACAAAAACAGAAAAACATAAAACAAAAACACTACACAAGTAGCAAGTTATCACTCGGTAATTATCATTTAGAGAACTGCTGAAACAGAATGGAAGGAAAGGAGAAAGTTTCAATAGAGTGGAAAAATATTATCCCAATGTATTAACAGTTCTGACTCTTCATTTTCTTCCTTTCTTTCTGCTCCCAAAAAGAAAGAAGTTATGTGGGAAGCTTCATCATTAGAAGTTGGATCTGTAAGATACAGTAAAATAAACTATCATGCATCTTTCCCATTATTCTTTTCACCTTTCCTCAAAACAAAGCAAAATAAAACCCAAACCCAGAATCATGGTATAAGTGCAAGAGTCCATGAAAATGCAGTTTTACTGGTAAATTACGAGTTAATTGTTAATTTTATAAAGTAATTCTTTACAGAATAATTTATCAAGGACTTATTCCAATTAATATCCTTACCTCATTAATTAAAGCTTCTCATTTAGTTTTTAAAAAATTGATCTGTACAAACCTTTTCAGGAGCACATCTGTAACATAAACTATACCTCTATAAAAAACACTCTTTCTGTGTGATGAGATGTAGTTTAATTTACTTTTTAAACTATACTTTTAAAAACAGAAGTTATAGCTACACATATGTCTACCTACTTAAAGAAAAGAATGACAACCCAGGCATTCACAGTCATTAGAAAAAATATACACAGACATACTAATTATTTTGAGTGAGAACTCATGAGCTTTCGCTCTGCTATCCTCGTTCTTGAATGGGGAAGAGAACAGGGTATAATTTTTCAAGTTAATATGGTTCTGCTACTTCACCTGTCAATTATATTTGGCCATTTGACAGCTAAACAGGGTGCAACATTTAGGGTTTGGGGGAGCTTCTTAGAGATTTCGTTAGACAGAATTTGCTTTTGCCCCCAGAAGGAATGCCTGTCAAGAGAGATCCCACTATGTTCAGCTGCACAGGGTGTGGGTGTTGAAGGGAACCTTGGAGAGAGGGAGTGGTCCCTGTCTCCTGCATACTACACTCTCTGTGCTTATCCTGGCAAAGCCTAGTGGAGAGTTGAGGCAACCATCCAGATTATTCCGGCTGAAAACCTCCTGTGGAAGAAAAAAAGGTCTGAATTATCCTGGTTTGCCCTATATATACATTAATCATATGCACTGGAGTCAGTCAGTCAGTACATCAAAATGTTCCCTGGGTAGACACAGCCCAAATGTCCCAAAGAAAACATGAGCCATTTTCTTGGGCCCTGAATTTCATATTCCATTTCACTTGGTGAAAAACCAAGTGGAAGTTTTCAGATGTGAAGCCCACATTTCACTTCTTGGGATGGTGATCAGTGGCTGGGCAGCAACCTCAATGTTTGAAAGCAGCTGGGGAGGTGCCTCTAAGATCTGCCTGGCTCTAAGGAAAAGGAGAGACTGTGCCCTAGCTTCCATATTCTGGCTCTCCCTCTGTTTTTCTCTCTCTGTTTTTCTTTTCTCCCCCTAACCCCCTTTGCTCCTCTCTACCTCTCTCTCTTGCTCCCTTTATTTATGTTTTCTTTTTCTGCCCTGTCTCCCTCTTTTCCTTTTATCGCCCTCTTTGGTTAATTTCTCATTCTTTCTTTCTGCCTTTCCCTTTCTTAGTCTCCCTTTTCTCTGGCCTATCTCCCTGTGCCTCCTCTCTCCCCTCCCTTCCTTGCTAAGTCTTTTTGTCTTTCTCTTTACCTTTGGGAAAAAAACCAAGGACCTAGCCATCATGGAAAATATAAGTAAATTAGCAACAAGCCAAAGAGGTAGAGTTAATATTTTTTACTTGCTAATCTTTAGCCATGGCGTTATTGCTGGCTTCTACGCAGCAAGTGCTCAAAATAATTTCTGCCTTACCCCGGGGTTGCATGTCTGCATCCAATGACTGAATTAGAATTTTATCCATTAGGACCATGTCCTGTTTTTGTATGGCCTGTGAGCTAAGAACAATTTTTAAAACATGCTTAAAGGTTGTAAAAAGAGGTAGGAGGGTGGGGGAAGGTGGTGGAGGAGAAGCAGCAGCAACAGCAACAGAGGCCATATATAACCCACAAAGCCTAAAATATTTACTATCTGGCCCTTTACAGAATGTCTGCTGTCCCTGAATTAGAGACCAATTGGGGTGTGTAGGTTTGGAAAAGTTCCAAGTAAACTAAGCAGAAACAGGTATCATGTTAAAACATTGCTCGTCCATAGCTAGGGTATACTCTGACAGGCAGTGGTGTTTGCCATGGTAGGGCTGTGGTTTTGTGGGAGACATTTTAGAAACCATCAGAAACCATTTTAAAAAGCTTGCTACCATGAAGAGATAATAAAGAAAAGGTTTTTCTTTCCAAAAAAAAAAAAAAAGAAAAATCACTAAATCCACAGCACATATGAAAATTCACTAAATCTCGCCCTGACTTATTCAGGCAAAACTGAATAGCAGGAATCCCATAAAAGGCTCTTTTTTCATATAAAAATATAAAATATCCCTTAAATGAAAGGTCATTATTTCTTCACAAAGTTTGAAGTAACTTATGATGACAGAAAAAGGGGGTTGTGTCTGATGGCCTTCTGCTTCTCTAGACAGGGCTGTGAAACCATACCAGATTATCAGACATGAAATAAAGATAATTACACTTAACCTATTTGTAAAGAAAATTTCCCCTTGAACATTGTTTTGATGGGGGTGCTTAAGTTGGTATAAATTCATTGTTCACATTATAAGTGCACTTGCAAAAAAAGTTTTCCTTTTGTCTATATTGGGAGTTGACAGAAAGTTAGAAAAATATTCTAAAAGAAAATGCATTGTCACTAGGCCCTCCTTAAGATGTATTTTTATTGGAGAAGTAAGTGAAGGCCATGCCGGTAGCACCAGTATTTGTAGGACACACAGAAAGTAACTACCTAAAACCATATTAAAAGCAAAGCAAAGTCAATTTTAAAATCACTTTCAAGACAGTTGTATAAACCAAAATTCCAGTACATTTAGAAAAGTAGGATTCTATCTGCAAAAGTGACTTCAAAATAGAACACTTATTAATCAAGCAAAACAAACAAACAAACAAACAAACTGAAGGAAGAAATAAAGCAACAAAATAGAAGGAGGAAGAACGGCAGTCTCAATATATTGTTTCTAATAAGATATATATATGTGTGTATATATATATATATGTATATATACATACATATATTTCCAAAATAACTCAGTATCCTCTAAATCTCAGGCTCTGAATCTGCTGCAGATGTAGGCAGAAGAACAAGAGAGAAAAACACTCTATGAATTTCCATGTGGTCTTGCTATTGCCTACTAGGCATCTGATTTATCAAATTAATCAACTAGCTACCTGTAAATTACTTTTTGTGTTGACATTTCCACTTATGTCAGCGTCATTATTGGGGCAATTAGCATATTAAAAATATCAAAAGACAAATACTTAGCCTGTAGCCAAGGGCATTATTCACCACTAATAGTAATAATAGTAATTCAGTATGTTTATACCCACAACTATGTACATCCACTATCAGTTAAACAGACAAATCATTACGGTGAGACAGGATGCTTCAAAACAGATAATACTCCACTAATTTTGGGTGAACATTAGCTAATTGACAGCTATCAACAATGATACTTATAAAACACGTGGGTTAATATATCAAAACTTAAAATCAAGACTTAATTTCTGACAGTTACTGAGATGGACCCCTCCTATTGCTGGTGTGGAGAAACCAACAAAAATAATATAGGTTTTTCATGGATCAAACAAAAATGTATTATTCAGCATTATATTCTAATATTTGGAAAAATGTTAGACCTCTGGTATAACTAGAGGCTTACAGTGAGGTATTTTATGATGTGGTCTCACTGAAAATACTATCTGTGTTTTAAATAATGATGCTCAATACTAACCAACTGAAAGAATTACATAGGTTGACAACCTGACTCTTTATCTTGGCTGATGTTGCTAAAGGTTTTGGGTCTTGATTCTGCCTCTGGCAAATGTTAAGATTCTGTCTGTACAGTCTGCCACAAAGATTGAGGCTACAAAATTTTTATTTAGCCAGGTGTGTGTGAGGGAAGGAGGTGGCTTCCTAAACAATGTGTGATATTACTTACCCTACACAAACTTTCCCTTTCCCCTCCCTCTCCAAGTTCTTGGCTTGATAATTCACAGATATGTTGCTGGGCTACATTTTTTTTTAGCAGGAGTTTTGTTCTAATGAATTCTGATTAATAGGTTGATCAACAGTTCACATGGATGTGCTTAGACCTTGTGACTGCAGGGAACTATATTTATTTACAGTTTTGTTTTTCTAGGTTATATTTCTGGTAGTGAATCCTTTACTGTTGCTATGTATTTCAGCTGTGGGTGGGCAGGAAAGCGTGATAGTGGGCAGAATGCACTCTGGGATGTCCACATCTCTAAATTATTTCTCTTCTCCCTTGACCTCTTCAACAGTAGAGGTAGGTTAACGGAACACATTTGGAGAATATCGAAAGAAAGATAATGTAGAGAATAGCAAAAAAAGAGAGTCTGAAAAATGACTTTCCTCTCCTCTTTTCTCCATTAACCTCATGCCCTAGAAACCTGTAGATATACCAATTCCGATCAGAGCAATCTTAGTAAATATGGAACAAGACAACTTGCTTCTCATATAGTCTTTTCTGGGGTTCCTTTGGTACTTATTACACTTTTATCCTGGTCTTCTAGGCTTTTATTTTTTCAAAGGTGCCTGTTTCTTGTGCCACCCAAACAGTAGATTGCCTGATAGAAATGATACACAATGGGTTATTCCTTTACCTCAAACTTTGATGAGACATCTTAGTCCATTGACTTCAGTACATTCCTTGGCACATTGGAGTACAGTTCCCTCTCTTTTGACTCTAACATAAAGGGGATAGTGGGCATATCTAATTTTATTCCATGGGAGTAAATTGCACACAATGTGTTAAATTTCCATGGTTGTTCATGTCACCCTTGCCTCACACTTTTTAGGTCACAGACGTCAGATTGCCTGGAAAAGGATTTTATTACTCCCGGAGGACAATTTACTTGAATGGTGTCCAATATGTCCAGCTATTAGAGGAACTATTGGCAATGAGTACTTACAGATCCATGTACAAAAATGTTTTTTGCATGCCTCACTTCAGAAGTGACTAGGGATCATCTGACACCAGATGTATTCTCCAGTCATTTGTCATTTCATTGTCAGCACAATCACATGGCTAGTGCTAGGCATTAAAGAACTGAAGATTAGACTAGTGAGGAAAGTCTAGCAAATGCAAGAATGTAATCAGACATTACATATTTTTCCCTTAAATTTCTGAAGGAGTTCTAGGATTCTTGTATGAGAGAAATTTACGGAAAAATTGAGCATGGAAACAAATAGAAAGATAATTTGATACTTGAGGCCAAACTCATAAATATAATTTCAGCAGACATGGCTGATCAACCATATGCATGATAGTATTTTTAGTTTACTAGTATCTTTATTGGATGCAATAATACATGAATAACTCACATAGAGGTCTCCACAATCTTCTTATGAATAAAAGGGGAAATTGAGGTTAAAGCCCTTGAAGGATTTTTTCTCTTCAAAGTCCACTTAGATATCTACACATTTTCCTAAAGCTTCAGCCAGAAGTGGCTCAATTTATAATTGTTAATAAATGCTGCATATGTACTTTTAAGCCCCTTACTTGCTTTCTCATAAAGACAAATAAAAGCTATAGGATTGGGTTGTTTCTACTTTTAGTCTTAGAATGTTATTTTCTCACTCTGATTAATGGCCCTCAGCCCAATTTAATAAACTTTTATATTTTTGTTTTTTTAATCTCTGCAGAAACACTGAGATAAGATGGGCTCAAGAGCCTAAGCGGTACTCATCCAAAAACGTCCCCAATCTCAGGATCTCAGTTGCACAGCTGGGTTCTGTTGCTCACATGTCAGCTTCAGAGCACATCTGTTCATTCCTCAAGGATCCACTAGGCCCCATGAACACAATGTGCTCTGTGTAGAGTATTTTATACCACAAAACCCAGCAGCTGCAGGGGTGAGAAAATCTCTACTTCTCAAGTTTGTGTCTCCAGGCAGTTTCAGTAGGGTGTTTTCTATCTGGCTTTCTTTTGGTTGCCTGTCACTTCTGACATTCAGATGCCTGTTGGCAACAAAGTTGCTTTTGCTATCCTCAGGACAGATGTTTCTAGCCTGGGAAGAGACAGACCAAACTTTTACTGGAAAGTAGGAATTCTTGCCACATTCAGGCACCAAACCTGAGAAAACATGAGAAAGATCCTGGCTACAGGCTCAAGAACGGAAAGGTAGGTCACTGCCAGGAAAAAAAAAAAAAAAAAAAGTCCAGATTTGAGGACTTAGTTTTAGCATTTAGGGAACACACTTATGTCAAATCTTCCCATCTCTGATGGTTCAAGATGACCAAAGGACACTTCCCTAGTAGGCCATGTGAGAAGGGTACAGACACTTCCACCTTCCCTTGTAAAGTGACATGTTTGTATTGAAGTTTTTTGAGAACTCCTGGGAGACAGAGGGAGAGAGCGAGAGAGCAGGGTGTGAAGGGAGATCTGTTCATGTACTTTTGAAACTGTGTTAATGAATTTGGGTTGGAATATCATGAGAGTGGTGCAAAAGCAACTGAAGATACATCCGAAGTGAAGGCATTAAACATGAATGGGTTTATGTCATATACTTCATTAATTTGATTCAGAGAAAATTATTGTTGTAGATCAAGAATATTATGAAGTCTGCTTTTACAATCCTCAAAGGCCTCATTGCTAGTTTTTGGATGAAGGAGTAGTCTTGGGTCAACATATTTTAAATGAGATGTGAGGGACAAACATAGCTTATAATATTGTAACTAGGTTTTTTTTCCCCCCACAGGAATGTGTCTATATTTATATAGCATAACCTGTTAAATCTGTACCAATGGCTGCAAATACAGACCACAGAAGCGTCTTTAATAACACACATACACCAAGTCCAAAATGTTCTACTCTGTCATTCATGTGTAAATCAAGTATATTATTCATATACTTCATCGACTTCCTGAATGCGTGCTAAAAATGCCAAGGAAAAACTCGTTAATCGTGACACGGTGACTGCTCAGCCAGCTCTGAAATGTTGATGGAAAAGAAAAAATTGTCAAAGGGCCCTTTTAAGAATGGCTGCAGGTTATACTCGCAAATCGGAATTCAGAGAACATGAATTTCCTTCTTCAGGAAGGAAGGATTAAAGTCAAACACCCTCCAGTGGTTGCATCTAAAAACTGCATAGCTGTCCAAATGGCTTACTCGTAAAAAGAGTCTTACTGTGTACCACTGAGAATCCAGGATCCAAGTCCCTGCTCAGTTTGATGGCTGTATAATCTCAAAAAAATTAAAATGATTTCTGTGGACTATAAAAATCTCTGTCCATCCTGATAACATCTTCTTGGGTGTTTTTATATTAAGTTATTTTAATGTCAGGGTACACTAGGTGACAACCTCCTATCATCTCTTATGCAGTGTATTATCGTCCTCAACCAAAACCTTGTAGTTTTGAGCTAGGAAATGTGTCTTGTATAAGTGTCACACCCCATGGTCAAGAGGATGTGAAAACCTGTCTATAATACACCAAAACAAATAACTAATGTCTATCAATTTAGCCAAAAAATAGCTGACTGAATGAGGTGTAAAATATTCTACCATCTGTTTGGCTAAATTGACATAGCAGGTTGATTCAACTGATCTATCAAGTCATCAAAATAGACTATCTTGGAGTGCTAAGACAACACAAATTTGAGATAAAGCTCTCTCTCCTTCATCTCTCTGGGTCTCATTCTCACTCATGCACCAATAGCTGCTTCTTTATACAATAAGCAAGTGTCATCTACTGAGTCTCAGGTAGAGTGGATCTCCTGTGTTGCATGTTGCCCCATTTCCCTTTCTAATGTGTAGAATTGTGAAGAACTGTTTTCCAGTTCAGAATAAAGATAATGTTGACATGTTCAGAGATAAAGACTGCCATTTTTTAGTCATTTGTTGTGGTTGATAAAGACTGGCTTTTGTGGGTCTAATGGTTTTAGAATGCAAGAAGGTAGAAAGGCCACTACCACACTGAGTTCTACTGAAGATGACTTGACATTGAATATAAATTCCATGTTGGTAATGATATTACTTAAATACAATTTAGGCTATTATCTCACTAAAATATATTTTACCTAATTTCTATATGCTTTGGACAAAAAATACAAAAAGTACATTGTAATCTGATGAATCAAGTGAAAAATAGTAAAGAAGTATTTAAAATTTTTTCATCAATGATTGATCAACCCCTTGAAGGTATTTTTTTCAAATATCCGAAAAAATAAAAGCAATATACTCATCATATATATATATATATATATATATATATATATATATATATATATAATGGAACATTACTCAGCCATAAAAGAGAATGAAATCTTACCATTTGCGATAACGTGGATGGACCTAGAGGATATTACACTAAGTGAAATAAGTCAGAGGAAGACAAATGCCATATGATCTCACTTATGTGTGGAATCTAAAGAACAAAATACATGAACAAACAAAACAGAAACAGACTCGTGGACACAAAGAAACTGATAGTTGTCAGAGGGGAGAAGGGTTGGGGGGCCAGGTGAGAAAGGTGAAGGAATTAAGAAATACAAATTAATAGTTACAAAATAGTCACGGGGATGTCAAGAACAACATAGAGAATAAAGTCAATAATGTTGCAATAACTACCGTGTTTCCCTGAAAATAAGACCGGGTCTTATACTAATTTTTGCTCCAAAAGACGCATTCGGGCTTATGTTTAGGGGATATCATCCTGAAAAATCATGCTAGGGCTTATTTTCTGGTTAGGTCTTATTTTGGGGGAAACACGGCATGTATAGCACCAGGTGGGTACTTGACTAATCGGGGATCGCTGCATAAATTATATAAATGTCTAACCACTATGCTATACACCTCAAACTAATAAAATAATACTGAATGTCAACTGTAACTAAAAACAATAAATACAGAATTTTAAAAACAAAATAGAAATTTCCAATTGAAAAAAAGAAAACCTTTGTTCAGACACTGCAAGCAAAAATTTAAACCTTTATTTGTCATTTTCTCTTCTTGTCTTAAACGAACACTGTTCAAACAAAATCAGCAAGCATCTATGAAGCATCCAGTGAGCTCAAGTATTCTTCTGGATGATGAGAGTGTTGTGAGGCTAAATGAGATCTAGTCCCTGCCTTCATGGATCTTATAATCTTGCTGACTAGATAAGACATAAGTTGATGGAAAACTACATAAAATAATACAAAATATCACAAGAATACAAAATTTAGAGTCCAACAAGTGATTATGCACCATGAACCCTAGGGCTATAGAAATTATTATGGACTTTTCACAGAGGCAGTTTATGGAGAAGGATAAATAGGATATGTAAAGGTATAAAACACTAACATGAACAATAGCATTGAAGGGACACACAATGTATATCAAAGGTATGGTTTGGCTAGAGTGGAATGTATGAGTAGGGGAAATGGTAGGAGATAATTCTGGGCTGGCAGTAGACTATAGATGTGTTTAGCTAAGAGTTATGGATTTTATCCTATAGGAAATGATGAACAGTTTAAGGTTATTGACTAGTGCAGTGACGTGATCAAGGAGGTATACAGATTAGTGGGACTAGATGGATGTGAGAAAAAATAGGAAGGCAGAGAGAAGTCAACATTGCAGGACTGAGGTAATTAGAGCCTATACTAGAATGGCACAAGTGAGAATTGAAAAGAGGCAATGCACACTGGATTTGGGAGAGAGATACAGAAGAATGAAAAAAAAAATGATTCTGAGGTATCAGCATGTCCTTTGTGGCTTGAACAATGTAGAAGTGGTATGTCAAGTCATGAGAATGAAGGCAATTACACAAAGCAAAGAGTGGAGAACCATGGGAAGAAGTTTGGGAAATTCTTACATTTGTGGTACAGGGAAACAATGGACCTGCCAATACGCTCTTTATTCCTTTCTACGCATGTGTAAATGTGCATACTCACGTGCACACACAACTATACCTAGACACTCTGAGAAATATGCACTCTGAGAAAAGAGATGAACAACCAAAACTCAGTTGTTTAAATTTGTCTCCTGTCTCTTTACTGACCACAATGGATAGCTGATAACCTGAATAAACGTTAATGAGAAATAGCATAATCTAGTCAAGTGCGAATCAGAGTCAGACAGCTCTAGGTTCTAATTCCAGCTCTAGCAGTTGCTAGCTGTCTCATCTTGGACTTCTTTCAGGCCTTATTTACTCATCTGTAAGAGGATAATAGGACCAGCTCTCTCTCTCACATAGGGTTATCGTAAAGATGAAATGAAATGATGTACGTGAAAATATTGCATATTCTGTGAAGTACTGAAAATATAAGCTTTTTTTATTTTGTTATCTCAGGTGTATAAATGACCCATATTCTGATTTGTGGTCACAGTTCACTCTTCCCCTCTCAAAGATACTAACATAAACACATGCAAATTAATTCTAGCAATTTTATTTTCCTTTAATGACATTTTAAGATCTGTTAGGGCAGGGACCATATCTTAGGCTTTTCTATATGCCCCTTACACTTTACCCTGTATAGCACTCTGAACATTAACAGGAACAAGTATATATTTTTACTTGAACTGAAATTTATTCTGAAAGCTCAAATATAGCTTCAATATGTAGCATAATTTAAAAGTAGCATTCATAGCTTACATAGTGCAGAACTTCTTAAAAATAATTTAAATACACAGTGAAAGTGCTGTTCCCAATGGCCTTACATTCCTTTATAAGTGGACTTTTCTATAAATCTGAAAATGAGTAACAAGGCAAAAATTCAGAGTTGTTAGTGGCAATGATTGTCGGTATAAGTAGAATCACAATGTCAGAAGACCAGCTTTGGAACTGAAATGCATTGAAAAGACTTTAACTGACTTATACAGATTATTTTTTAAGGATCATCATTTTCTCAGAACACAAAGGCAATATAATTAAAAACATCAGGAAGGCACAATTTTAAAACCATACCTGAAATATGAGTGCCTTTTAAAAAAATGTGGAAGTTAGAACATCAGAACACAGGCATTGGGGAGAAATTTGAATTTAATAAAATCTCCTGTGAGAAACAATTATCTAAATACTTGGCTCTGATGTCTGAAGCCTCCATATAACTTCCTAAAAGAAACCAAACTTTTTAAATACAAAACTTGAAAATACTTACTTCCACTTGGAATTAGGTCTCTTTCTGGGATGAAGAGTTTATAACCATAGTGTTTTTCCAGGACATCTGGCAGTATTTCAAGAGCAAACTGCTCTTCTTCAGGATTATCACAGTCTAAAGTATCTTGTTCCACTTTTGTGTAAGAGAGATAGGCATCATATTCCTTGTTGTCTTAAATATCAAGAACAACAAAAGGGTTGTACATATTAGTAGATTCTCTTTAAGTACTAAAATTCTATAACCACTAACAAGCTGGAATAGTACTATAATTAGTGACTGTCATTAGTAATTGGAAAAATAAGTCACATGCCATGTTATAAGGAATCTAGGGCATTTCAACATAACCTAGTTATGTGATATGACCTGATACTTTTATGCAATGGACAATGTTCAGAACAGAATAAAACAAAGAATTATGATTTGTGATTTTTGGTGACTATACATATTTGTGATATTCAGTGATATGTGAATAATTAGCTCAGTGTGTTTGAATGCAGGACTAAATAGACCAAAGTCATGGATTTGAACTTCTTCTGTGCCAGCTGGCTTGGCTCTGTTACTTGGTCATAGACTATACCTAGATTGCACAAATATGTGCAAGAGATCCAAGAGGGGCTGGGCCCTAGACTGTGGAAGATCTAAATAATTCAACCATAATTCAACCTCACTCATAGAGACACTACTCACAGCACATGCCATACTTCCAGTTGGTTAGTGTCATTATCTTCATATACAAAAAGCAGTTCATTACCAAATATTAGAGACAGCAGCTGGGTTTTATACAAGTGCATTCTCTGTTATTCTTGTTCAATCCATGGCCAACTAATTTGACACAAGCTTCCAAAAGAAGCCTTTGTTTCGAAATATACATACTTCCAGTATTGGCAAATTAGGTTTTCCCTTCACACATTTAGTCAGAGAGTTAACTGTGCTTTTTTCCTCCTTTGCTGTATTGGCCCAGAGCCACACACATCTCTCTTTTCTCTCTCTCTCTCTCTCTCTCTCTCTCTCTCTGTCTCTGTCTCTGTCTCTCTGTCTCTCTAATAAAAAATTATACATATATAATTTTTTGAAAAATATTAATGAATACAGGTATTAGTCCCCATTGGTTTTAGAAGCACCACACTGGAAACATTATAGAGGATTCCAAAATTCCCTTATTTTTAGAAAATTTATTTTTAAAAGTTAATGTAATGAGCGTAGACTTATATGGAATTTTTAGTATTTATTAAACCTTGATACTTGCAAACAATATTTTTAAAAGACAGGCAAACATTTCAGGATTTGTCTTTAAAACACATCAATATTTTTCCATTAAAACAGACCTGATTAGAATATAGTTAAAACCTGACCAAAAGATTTACAGAATGAAACAGCCACTCACTTACCTATACCATTAATGATTTGATTCTGCCTCATGAAGGAGGAACAAACGATAATCATATAAAGAGATACAAATACCCTATTGTAGGATCAGGCGGGACCTTATGACTAGAGATATCTGAGGCAGGATTATGTTGTTCTAATTCTAGTAAGATTCCAGACTTTACCACCCTCACATGAAAGGAACTCTGGTTATTTATGTTAAGATGGTGCCTGAAGCCAGGAGCTTTAGCATGTCCTCTGGCTGGAAAAGCCTTCCATAAACCTTGCTTGGGTTACTTGATTGCCTAGAAGCAGATGCACATGAAGGCCTGCCCTGGATAGTTGAGATCATTTGGCTTACAAATGGGGCACATTCCATTGTTATGCATAAAACACCATTTGTAAGTGAGAATACAGTGCTAATGTAAGAACCTCCCAGTAATCCTAGCACCTCTGCCCCTGTTCCAATCAAGCTCAGGATGCATCTGCAGGCCCTTGACTTTCTCCAGCTATAATTATTCACCTGGGACTTAGGGCTGCCAATGATACACAGCTGGAAGAATAAAATAGGCTAAAGGACCAACAGCTCCATTCATATAAGCAGAACGTATTTCATTGTTCCTGATGGATGGTATGGATGCTCCAAACTCTATAATGTCAGATTAGACCTTTGTTTCCTCTGACTTTGATAACTTTCCTATCTCACAAGCCTCCCTAAATTTCACCTGACCAGGCCTTCTAGACTCTTGCCCCCTTGCTTGTCCTGACTATGACTGTTTGCTCTCCAATCATGCCTAAACTCACATAATCCTGGTCCTATCCTTGTTTCACCTATATCTTAACATAGGTGATTCAACAGAGACTTTCCTCTAGGAAAATATTGCTATATTTGCATATCCCAAAACAAGTTATGGCAAAGAACATGGATGTCTTTGATGTGCGTTAACACCTGATAAGTCTGGGTAATAAATTTTACCTAACATTCTAGTTATGTAAATAACTCTTCTGGTTTCAGTTATGTCCCTTTAAGATAAATAAATGTGAAAAGCTTACGGTGGCTGGCCAAAGCAGAAAGAGCTCTCAAAATTACCATGTCAGATGTTCTAGAAGTTTTAGAATGCCAGCTAGCAAGCAAGCAGTGACGCAGATGCCAGTTTAAAAAATGCACTTCAGCCTTATGTAGACAGCCAAGAAAACCTTATGAATAGCCATAGCTGTTGCTTACAAAGAAGAGAAAGATGGATAGAGCAAAATCAACAACATGATGCAAATAAGGTTAACAGCAAGGCCTGAAAATTGTTTTAAAACCGAACAGCAACTCAGCAACACCACTTTGCTAGGCAAGGCTAATGAGCCTTCCTCTGTGTTAAATCATGCTGACTAAGCTCATGTGAGGAACAAGAAAATAGAGCACAATGCAGAGAGAGCATTATAAAGAAGAGGGCTCACACAACGGTCACCACAGGTATGCTATTCCCAATGAAAAGAGAAGTTATGAGGAAGGGAACCAAACTGTCTGTGGAAGAATTTTCCTGTTGTCACACCTGTCCCTGTTTTAAAATCTTATTTTAATCCTGTTCACCATCAGGAAGTCATTCCTGTGTACAACTTCTGGTGCTATGCTTATCACAGTGTTAAAGCCTTAGCTTCTAAAGTACAAAGACTGTTTTACTTTGTTGATTATTATATACCTAGTGCCTACTACTGTACGTGTGTGTGTGTGTGTGTGTGTGTGTGTGTGTGTGTGTGTAGTGGCAATCCAGATGAAGAATATAAGTAAATATATCATGCATACTGCCTGACACACAGTAGACACTTGATACATATTTAATGACTGAATAATTCAAAAGTCAAATAAATGAAGCAATCAGTGGTAGATTGAAATGAAATGAGTCTGCTAGATTTTATTTTATAAAAAATTAAGGCATTTTTATTTCAAGTGAAACAACATTTTTTCATATTTTTTTAATTTTTTCCTTTTTTATGACATGACATGTCCATTCATGGCCCTTTCTCCATTGCATTTCCCCCTTAAATCAATTGGTTTGGAATCAACACATACAATTTTCTAATCAAAATGTTCTACTTTACTTGTCATCTTTGCTCACATGGACCACATTGGAGATACAGATGCAAAATGGAGTACTTGAACCCTGAAATTTCCTACGATATTAGCATCAATATAATCTTACAAATGTGTACTACAACTAATCAGTCTGAATTATCGGATATGAGTGACGAAAGTAATTAATTATTGCACATTAACTTAATAAATTGTATCATCACTTGCAGACAGTATTAACAAATTTCTTATAATCATGATTCAAAACAAATGAATCACAGGAACCTCTCTCATATAGACAATGCATCTTTTACATTCTCAATTGGATACTTGAACCACTTATTGGCACTTGGGAATTAGTGACTATTTCTTCCATAGAGTATTTTATCTAGTCATTTTACCTGCACAGGTAAGAAGTCAGGTTTTTCTGTATTAGTTGTGGTATATAAAAACTGAGGGTAATTTGCCAAATTTTCATATATATTGTTGGAGCATGTAATTATGGTCAGAACAGGCCCTAGTTTCTCATTTTGAAGATATTTCTGAAGGGTGTGTAATACTTCTAAATGTGCTGCTGTAGTAGTTGGGCAAATACACTGCTTTGATAATGAGCACACATATGTACTCATCAAACAGCATTGCTCTAATTTACTGTGGAAACATAAAAGTCAATTAAAACTAACTAATAATATTGTTTACATAATAGTAACAATAAGACCAAAATTAAAGATTCGTTAAAAATTGTGATGTTACAGTCACCACTCTGCCCTTCTTATATCACTATAAAAAAATAATTAAGAACCCACCTACTTTGAGGTAAGTCCGAGATCTCCAAAAAACAAATGAAAGTTCTAATCATTATTTCAAGACAATAAAAACTAAAACTTAAACCTTTCTTTATAAAGTAATGACTTACAGTTGAACTTGTCTTTTATATTGGCTTACCTGAGGCATTCCACACACGTTCCCAATGCTTACAGTAGTTTGTGGTGAGGACTTTATGCATAAGGAGTGACATGTCATGATTTTTTATTGATATTGATTGGAAATATGGATTTGTTCTCTTGAAAAAGTTAAATCATTTTTGAATGTTCAAAGAAACAATGCTCAATACAACACTTTACTGATATTTCATTCATAAGATTTCCAAGAGCCATAAACGACAAACGTAAAAAAAAAAAAAAAAAAAAAAAAAAAATTATAGGCTGCATTCTGAATTTCTATCCCTTGAGGTCACCTTTGAGAATGGTGCTACGAACATCCAAAATATGTGGGACAGATGTACTGTGAGCTTTAAAAAGAGTATCTCCATAGCTTTTAATTGGTTTCCTGAATGACTTGCTTGTTTCAATGCTAAGAAAGGTTAAAAACAATCTATACCTAAATTTGAATTTTGTAGAAGAAACAAATGGAATTGGTTCTTAATCTGTTTCTTACTAAGGTAAAGGGCCTTGACAGCAATTGTTTTATCTCCTGACCAACTAATGTCTCCTTGTTAAGCTGCTTATTTGGAAATAATTTCAAACGTACAGAAACATTACAAAAATAAAACTATTTCAAAGAACATACACATATCCTTTAGCCAGATTCATCTAGTAATATTTTCTCTCCTTTGTTCTTTTGATAGATAAGTAAAATTTTTCTGAACTTTGTGAGGGTAAGTTGCATTACCCACAGCCTTTAATTCTAAATGTTTCATCATGTATCTCCTAAGAACAGGGATATTCTCTTACATAATCACAAATTCATGTCTTTTAATTGAATTTTAATGATAGGAGACAGCTTACCATCAGTAGTTTCATCACTTCCAAAATGCTGTTGGTAGAAGAGCATCAATTCAATGTTGTAGCATTTGTAGACGACCACAAGCAGTATGAGGAGTAGGAAGATCGCTCCCAGGCCTCCTGCAAGCTCAATTTTGTAGATTAAATCTGGAAAAAAACAAAACGAAAAACAGAATAAACAGGAAAAGGTAATTAAATCAGCAATGCTTGGGATCTGTCCATAATTCTAGTCTGTATAGCCCATTCTGTTTTTCTTTCCAGAAGATTTTTGCCTAATGCAGTAACTAGCTTTAGGCATATTGTTCTCGATATGTTTGTATAAATAAAATCTTTGTAAAATTCACTCTCTTCTAAAGATTTGAGTAATTTTACTATTGAAAATGATAAGTCTTTATGAAAAGGAATAGTTTTGTTTTGAACACGTCTAGAACTTGCATATATACTTTTGATTTAAGTGTATTTCAGGGAACTATTAGAACTGCCTTTTTCTGGGTCCAGGGCCAATATTTTGTTATTTATGTTAAATTATCTTATTGGCGTAGCAAGATTACTATCTAATGCTTTTCAGACCACAGGCCCTGTTCTTCTACAGAAGAACAGCTTCATAAAATTATTCTCAGAATCAAATAAAATCTAATGAGCTTGCAGGATTTAACTGTTTCATTTAACCCTTGTAGAACATAATCCAATAGAAGGTAAGCAGGGGAAATTAGCTTATCCATTTTCCCTACTTATTTGAATAAATGACTATAATATGTATGTGATACAATATGCTCAGAGAGGCTAAAAGAAAATGAAGTATCCAGGCTAATCACTTGGCCTCTTCAGCCAACACCAGGCTACTGGATAACAGCCTGATGCTCCAGTGGGACACTCCTACATCTCTTGGAGTTGGAACAATTAAATTAACACATAATGGAAAGAGACCTAATGTATCCCAGGCTCAGGGAATAGTAACTTACCTATAGCTTAATTAGTGACATTAACAAATCTAGGGTGTATCATCAAAAGAGGGCCTAGTGTCATGGAATTCAGAGAAATGGGAAGTCAGAGGAGAATTCATAATGTGAATTCAGCAATGTCCAGGGGAGAAATGTTGACTCTGCAAGGCACCAAACCAGAGACATATGTCCCACAGCGGGAAATGGACATTAATTGGTCTCAACATAGTATAGAGAAAATCGCCTAAAAGATTAGCTAATCTCCCTTAATCTAATTCTATAATTACCAAGTGACTTTTATCACTAATTCAGGTTACCATGTAACTAGAAACTGCAAAAGGTAGTGGCATTCTAATTTGTATATAAGTCACTTATGAGTTTGGTTGGCATCAATCAGCCTCCTGGATGGATCAAGTCTGGCGCATAGTCAAAATCAAATTTCTGACCATGACAGACTTCCACTCTTGAAGGTCTCTTGACAAGCATATCATCAACCTTTCCCTGGGGATGTCCCTTGTTTCTATACATGTGTATTGCTTAAGAGAACTGAGTCAGGCTCAGTATAGCAATTAAGATTAAGATGAAGAAAAAAAGATAAACATATATAATATATACTACAAGTAATATATATTATAGATAAAATTGACAACTACTCTATTATCTATTCTCTAAACAATCCATTAGGGCACAAATTTTTGGTCCAAGTTTATAGATGAAGAATCTAAGACTCAGTAGTTTAATTCACTTACCCAAAGTCATATGCTTAAAAAGTAGTCAAGATGGGGCTTGAGCCCAGATATCCTAACTTCAAATTCAAGACTCTTTTTATTACAGTTTTTTACTACAGTTTTATAAGCTCCAGCCTGTAAAGTGACAGAAAATGTTCTCCCCTGTTCCTCCATAGAACTGTTGGTAATGCTGTTTAAGAACACATGACTTACAGGGAATTTTGACTCCTCTGCCTTTCCAATTTCAAGGAAAGAAGCTACACTACAATTCACCATGTAGAAGGAAAGGATTGAGCAGATCTCAGTCACTTCATTAGAGGGTACTGAAGAATCCTGTACCTGTACCAGGGAGGAAGGAGGGGCTTCTTGGAGCCCAGCATATGAAGGAAAGTTTTAGGTTTCATGGGGAGAGAAGGAATTTGGTGTTGGAAAGGAGGTGAAGTGAGAGAGGAGATGGTGGTGGCAAGAGACAGCACGGCCAGTCAAGAGAGTCACTGAGTGGAAATGTTAGAAACATAAATAAATGTCACTCTATTTGAGTAAGCAGAGGGGGGGGGGAGGGTAGAAAAAGGAAGGGAGTAGAGCTGCTATGAGGGACAAAGTATGTTAACAAGGGACATTATGAAGGGACACATAATGATTAGGGATAGGAAACTGGAATCTGTCTCTGTCCTGCCTACATAAGAGGTGGTCATTTTGAAAATTAAGCCACAGAATTTCAGGTAAAAAACATCCTACCACACATTAGCTCTGCCTCCTGCCCTCTATATAGAAAGTGGC
This sequence comes from Rhinolophus sinicus, assembly GCF_057876585.1. NCBI lineage: Eukaryota > Metazoa > Chordata > Mammalia > Chiroptera > Rhinolophidae > Rhinolophus > Rhinolophus sinicus. The sequence continues at coordinate 71,215,381 of NC_142518.1, read as the reverse complement.
TCCCAGAACTGCTGCTGGCTTCTATATGGGTGGTAAGGCAGGCTTGCTTATGAAACCTCTGTGGGGCTGCAATATCACAAACCGCTTATTTTTCTCACCATCATACATCAATTATGCATTCTTAATAGCTAGTGTTAAATTGACAGAGCAATATATACATATATATATATATATATATATATATATATATATATATATGTATATATTGCTTACTCTAAAAACTGACTTCTCTTAAATCTAAAGGCATTGATTCAACATGTTTTTTCCTGCTGTAAAATGTTCATTTTATATTGTTAATTCTCTCTCTCTCTCTCTCTCTCTCTCTCTCTCTCTCTCTCTCTCTCTCTCTCTTCAGAACAGCTTTCAAATGTTTTCAAAATCACTGAATAGGGACTTTTTCCAGGAATTTCTATGTTACTTACAGAGTAAAGTTGCTATTAGGTACCGTGTTTCCCCGAAAATAAGACCTAACTGGAAAACAAGCCCTAGCATGATTTTCCAGGACATCCTCTGAACATAAGTCCTAATGCGTCTTTTGGAGCAAAAATTAATGTAACACCAGGTCTTATTTTTTGGGAAACATGGAAGATGGAAAACTTCAGTAGCAGGAACAATTTGTGCTCCCAAGTAGCAGACAGCTTTTTCTGCAGTAAATTTATGGAAGAAAACTGTGGTGTGAAAAGTATCTTTGTGGTTTTGGGGTCCATTTTATAAAAATTTCTTTGAAAGGTATTACCTAACGATGGTTGTTTATGTTGAAAACTGTGGACCTAGTTCCTGAAAATCAACCAGTATTCTTTGATTCAGCCCAAGCAGTCCCATAAAATGAGAAACATGTATCCTGTAATCAAATGGCAGAATTGTCATCACCCAGATGACACCTGGCTTTTCTTTTGTCTTTTGTTTTCAACTGCCATTTTCCATCTCAGCAGGAGCTGTGCTTCTAGGGATATTTCCTGACAGAGAAGGTGAAAGTCATTTTATTTGGACTCTGTCTTGTATACACTTCACAAGAATGACTATAGCCGGCACAGCAAACATTTATGGGATTGTAACTTTTCGTAGGCACACACAGTGCAAGTGTAGTTCTTTTTAACCTTCTTAGTTTGAACTCAACTATTTTTGCGCTTTGAACACAAAGATCAGACATTGTAGAATGGGACAAATAGCAGCTGAAAGCAAGGGACTGGAGAGAGGGAAGCCTAAAAATATTTTGAGCTTGCTCATAAGTTGGAAAGCAGGTTAGGAGATCCTACCTGAGGGTTTCCTATACAGGTTGGGGGTTCAGGGTGGGGCAGTAGCACTGGAAATGGGGGAGAGAGAGAGAGAGATTGAGATTCAGTGACATCCTTCAGTTTGTTAGGAAAAGAGTATGCACAGAGAAGAATAATTATCAGAATTTCTTTAGCATAAGTTCAGAGTCTTAGTTCACACACACACAAAATAAGATGAACTTCTTACTGAAATTTTAGTTGTACTTATTGGCAAATAGTTCATCAGAGAGTGAGGAAGTGGTAGGTGCAGGTAAAAGACACATAGGTAAGAGATGTCTTGCTTGGAGAAAGCCTGACCCTGTTAATTGCATATATTAGACATGAGTTTTCATTTCACAAAAGGGCGTTTCATTTTATAAAAGGGTTCACCAAATGCTTCTTCTCCATAATGATCACATAGGATACTTTCAATATTTGAGTTATAAATCATCAGAAAGTTATTGTTCCACAAAGCAAGCCATACTCATATTCAAGGTGGAAACACTGCAGCCACTGAGACTAGGCTATGATGTGATAAAGCCTGAAATGTTTATCTCCAAAGGAGACATCTGAAGTTTTGCAAGACAAACCAGAACTCTGATTAAAAATGTTGGAGCAGAGCCATAGGGCTTTTTGCTTTTTTTCTGGAGCTCTACCATATTGTCAAGAGCTCCTACGAAAAATGAAATAAGGAAGATGAACTTCATCCTTTTGCAAAGCACAGTGAAAAAACTTTAACTGCTACCTAAAACAAAGTGCAAACTGGTATACTGTGGGGAAAAAGCGTTGTTGTTTTTCTTTTTTGGTCTATATAACATTTCAAAAAAAGTGGATTCCAATATTCAAAAATCAAATGATTTCGTATCCAGTCTTTCAACTTCACTTGAAAACTTTGAAGTTCTCATATCCCTGGGTTCACATTCCAGCAAGCATGGCAATAATCTTCTAGAAAAGGGTAGTGTCTTCCTCTTCAAAGAAAGGCACATTTTCTGTAGTCTGTCTTTTGTTATTTTTCAAATCCAACCCTCTTTTTTAAAAAAATTCAATATCTGCCTGGCCCCTGATGGCTTTGAGTTTTCAACCCCCAATCTGGAAAGTGAATATCTTTGAAAAAACAAATGCATTTAGATAACCCAGGGTAGACACTAATCAAGACAAGGTCACAGATAGTTACTTTCTTTATCAATCTCTGTTATCCAACCACCACCCGAGTGTGCTGGTCCACTAGGAGGAGCATTTTCACTCAACAAATATGTTGAGAACTTACTATGTTCTATGCACTAGGGATACAGCAGTAAATGAGACAGAAAACATCCCTGTTCTCATGGAGTTTACATTCTAGTGGTGGGGGAAGACAAGAAGCAAACAAACACATAATGTGATATCTCATAGTAATAAATACAATAAACAAAAATAGAGCCAAGTTAGAGGAAAAATAAAGTATGATGGGTAGTCCATCAACAAATGAGTGGATCAAGAAAATATGGAATATACAAGTATATGTACACATATACAATGGAATATTACTGAGCCTTAAAAAAGAAGGAAATCCTGTCATTTGCTACAACATGGAGGAACCTGGAAGGCATTATGCAAAGTGAAAATAAGCTAGACAGAGAAAGATAAATACTTTATTGAATGGTATCACTTATATGTGGAATCTAAAAAAAAAAAGTTGAAGTCAGATAAACAGAGTAGAAAAGTGGTTGTCAGGGGCTGGGCAGTGGGGGAGGAAATAGGGAGAGGTTGGCAGAAGGATATAAACTTTCAGTTATAAGATGAATAGGGTCTGAGGATCTAATGTATAACATGATGACTATAGTTGATAACACTGTATTGTATAATTGAAAGTTGCTAAGAGTCTGGAACCTAAATGTTCTTACAAAAAAAGTTAAATATGTGAGTTGATGGATATGTTAATTAACTCAATGTAGGTAAACCTTTCACAATGTATATGTATATCAAATCATCATATTGCGTATTTTGAATACCTTACAATTTTATTTGTCAATTTTATCTCAATAAAGCTAAAACAGTTTTAAAAGAAAGTGATCAGTAGTGTTATTTTATGTAGGGAGGACAGGAAAAGCCTATAAAGTAGGTAATATTTAAGCAGAGACCTATATGAAAAGAGGGAGTGAGTCATGGGAACAACTTGAAGAAGAGTGTCTCAGACAGAGGAAATAGCAAGTGCAAAGACCATGAGCCAGGACTGTGCTTTGTGAGCATGAGAAATAGAAAGGAGGCTAGTGTGTGTGATGTTTGAGGCCGATTGTGTTAGAAAATGAAATCAGAAATGACAACAGATTGTGTTGTGCCTTCTATGCCACAGCAATGATTTGAGATTTCATTCTAGGTGTAGCAATGAGGGTTCTGTAATTGGATGGTTATGATTCGAGGAATAGTGTGATCTGACTTACATATAAAAGGATCATCCTGACTTCTGTGATAATAGACTATAAGGGAACAAGGGGGAATTAGGGAGACCAGCTAGGAAGCCATTGCAGTGAGTCAAGGAGTTGATGCTGGTGGCTCATACTAGGGTGGTAACAGTGAAGGTGGGGAAAGTGGTTAGATTATGGGTATATTTTGACAGTAGGGCCATGGGACTTGCTGGTGGACTAGATACAACATGTGAGTAGAGAAAAGAAAAAGTTAAGGATGACTCCAAGGATTTTGGACTGACTGTCTGGAAGGATGATGATGGTGATAGAGAAGGCAATTGGAGGATCAGATTTATAGAGGGGAGAGATCAGGAACCCTGTTCGAAACAAGTGAAGCTTGATATGTCTACCAGTGGAGTTTTTGAATACCATGTTTCCACAAAAATAAGACCTAGCTGGACAATCATCTCTAATATGTCTTTTGGAGCAAAAATTAATATAAGACCGGTTTTATTTTACTATAACATAAGACCGGGTCTTATCTAACATAATATAAGACCAGGTCTTACATTATTTTTTGCTCTGAAAGATGCATTAGAGCTGATTGTCCGGCTAGGTCTTATTTTCAGGGAAACACAGTAGTTGTTGAATAGGCAGTTAGGTATATAACTCGAGTTTAGGTGGGAAGTCCAGGCTAGAGATATAAGTTTGGGATCTGTCAGCCAATAGATGGTAAGCAAAACCATAAGACTGAATGAAATCATCTACAAAATAAATGAAAAGATGGAGCCTGAACCCTGGGGAACACTAATATTTAGAGATCAGGAAAATGAGAATTAATACTATTCTCAGGTATTCATGATTTATACACATTTTCTTGCAAAAGCCGTGGAAGGTGACAATTTTACAGCATGCCTTCATTTCTAGTGTCAGATTATTCGAAATTTTAAAGGCTGCTAGTGGTGCCTATACTTATTAAAGAGAAATGGATTTATTTTAAAACTGAAACAGCTATTTCTATCTCCATTGAGTCAATGATAGGAGTCCCATTATTTTTTCCTCATAGCAGGTTTTTAATTGTAACACTGTATATATTTTGTGCATCATGTTTTTCTTTTTTTTTAATTTATTTTTTAAATTTATTGGGGTGACAATTTCTAGTAAAATTACATAGATTTCAGGTGTACAATTCTGTATTACATCATCTATAAATCCCATTGTGTGTTCACCATCCAGAGTCAGTTCTCCTTCCATCACCATATATTTCATCCCCCTTACCTTCATCTCCCACCCCCACCCCCCCTTACCCACTGGTAACCATTAAACTATTGTCTGTGTCTATGAGTTTCTGTTTCTCATTTGTTTGTCTTGTTCTTTTGTTGTTTTTGGTTTATATACCACATATCAGTGAAATCACATGGTTCTCTGCTTTTTCTGTCTGACTTATTTCACTCAGCATTACACTCTCAAGATCCATCCATGTTGTCGCAAATGACAGTATTTCATCTTTTCTTATGGCTAAGTAGTATTCCATTGTGTATATATACCACAACTTCTTTATCCATCCATCTGTCGAAGGACACTTTGGTTGTTTCCATGTCTTGGCCACCGTAAACAAAGCTGCAATGAACATTGGAGCACACGTGTCTTTATAAATGTTTTCAGATTTTTTGGGTAGATACCCAGGAGAAGGATTGCTGGGTCATATGGTAATTCTTTTCATAATTTTTTGAGGAACCTCCACACTGCCTTCCATAATGGCTGTTGTGCATTATTTTTTAATTGTTTAATGTGTGTCTTTCTTTGCACTCTCACTGCCCTGAAGATGATCAAAGCCTCACACAGACTTAGGGATCTCTATCTTAGTCTGTATTCTCTTTCCTAGTATCTAGCACAATGCTTGCTATACACGAAGCTCAACAATAAAACAGGACTTTCTTCATTCATTAATCAGGATGGGTTCTAAAAGCCTATTAGTGGCCAGACACTGCTCAACTTGCTGATGATACAGAAATGCATAAGATCCTGGATTAGAGGAACTCTAAGTCTAAGATAAGACAGATGGACAGGAACAAAGTGACCCTTGCTGGACATGGTCAATGTCTACACTTAAGGTGGACTTAGTGGTTCCCTAATACATAGGAGAACTTATCCAAGTTCTGTATAATAACAAATCCTGTTTGAACATGGTATATTTCACACCATATCATCATCATTTTAATCTCAAAGTGACTTTACAAGTGAGATATTATTACCCCTATTTTACAGACAAGGAAACTAAGGTTCAGGATGTCTAATTAGACAAGTTAGTCGTACTGAACCAGGCAGCTGAATCAAAGGCTGAACTCGGATCTTGTGATCTGGGGTCTCCTGACTTCACTTTCCATATTAGACTCCTTTATACTTAAATATTCCATAAATACTCCATTGTTTTAAGATGGAATTAAGTCCAACAGAGTAAGAAATTGTGCTAGAGAGATAAAAACATTATTCTCAGAATAATGACATTTCTCAGCTTCTCCTAGAGCTGCTGGTCAAGGTCAAGTATGAGAGCTGGCTGAAAAACAGAAATCCCATCTTGGCAAAGAGGTACAACTAGTAACATTGCTGACTGAATCTGTTCTATTGCTCTATAGCCTAGACAACAAGAACTCTGATTGAGAACATTTGTTCTGTTACATTTACAAAACCTTTGCCAGATGCACTCATACAGAAAGTATTTGGCCTTTTGCAGTAATCAAGAGTTGCAGCAGAGTAAGAACCAATCTCAGAAGCTGCTCCAGCTGCTAGGATTGTTCCTATGTTTACTTTTATCTCCTTTATCAGTGAATTTACAATTTATTTTCTTTTACCATTAGTACAATTTCTACCCCATCTGGAATTGACTCTAGAAAGGGATCTCAGTGAATGCCAAATTATTTTAAAATATATAAATTTGCTAAAGGCTTCTTAACACTAGCTCATGTCATGAAATATTGTTTATAATATGTATTGTAACAATTGTAAGAATATTGTATGATACTATTTATTATTTTTATTTATAATTTAGACAAGGAATAAAAAATGACTTTGTTTCTCACCCAATAATAAAAATCTCTAGTATTTCATTTAAGCAATATAAGATGAAGGTGAAATATAGAGAAAATTTTGAAAGTCAACACCTATCAAATTCTATGTAACTCTGATAATAAAGGTACTTTTTATCTTACTGGATTTAACACATAATAATATTTCATTTCACGTATCCACTTCCTAATGGTATGGACGATCATAGGCATTTTATACTAACATCCATAGCCAGAGAGATATTTTTCCTAAAAAAAGACAGAGTGTATAAAATAATATTGAATGTCAACTGTAATTGAAAATAAATTTGAAAAGACAGAATGTTTAACAGAATTTTATACTAAATGATGACATAAGAGCAGGAAACACATCTAACTTTAATAGTTACTTGGTAGCTAAACAAACCATAGTAATACTTATAAAAATAAATACCCTTTTTACGTAGCAGAATGCTGGCATGTTTCCGTCCATTTCGGTTTTCCACATGGCAGGTATAATTTGCCAGGTCAGCCTCCACCACTGAATCAAAGATGAGTGCCAACTCAACTTCTTTTTCTCCGAGATGCTCTTTGAGAAGCCTGAAATAAAGACAGTATTCTTGGCTGAATTGAATTGACTTGGGGAGAGAGCGCAGCCATGCAAAGACTATAGATGCTTACAAAGTTCACACAGGTCTCTTATGGGCATGGAGAGTCCTGACTATGTATACATGTGCAACCTTCAACAAGAAAACACAAAAAGGAGATCTTGATATGAAGATCAGATGTGAAAGAAAAGAAGTGAGTAATTCACTCAGCAAAAAGAAATATTAACACCCCACTAGGTTTTGATAAATGAAGCCAGCATAATTTATGTGGAAAAAAAGAGGAAACATTGGGCTCCATATCCTAAGCTGAGCTTATGAAAACAAATCGGATTTTTGCACTACAGCACAAAGGAAAAAAAAATCTAGGAATGTAGGGTTTGTGTCATAGGTTAGAGCTTTGACAACAGGGATTGAGAGGGTAATGAAAGAGGCCTTGAAAATAGTTGACTTATGATAAGTAAACTGAGGGTGTTAGTGAACTTCTATCCCAAAATATCAGTGAGAAGCCTGTTCTCTACTGTTCTCTCCTGCCTTTTGTCCAATTCAGGCATGTGCCCTGTGCCTTAACTATCCAGTGGTGCTAGCCCCCCACCATGGCCCTGCTTTCTCCAGATACTGCCTCTCATCTGCCTTTTTCCTTCCCTCCCTCACAGGAGAAACCCTGCCTGCCCTATGTTACATTTTCTCATAGTCCTGATTTTTGCTTTCTCAGGTGAAGTTGCAAAGGCCTTGAATGACCAGGAACAGGTGTTCGTCACAGAGGAGCTGAGTTGCCCGGAACCTTTTCTGAGGAGTGTGCCTCCTGTTTCTTTGGAGAATTATATTCTCAACAATAACCGTCTACGTCCTGAGTGAGGTGAAATAGGGTACCCTGCTGACTTTTCTGTCATGTCCTGCTTTTGACTAAAGGAAGAGCAAATCATGAGTTTAGTCAATGGGGGCAATCTTGCCATTAGGATCTGGGGTAAGGTTCTTAGATACATGTATTTGCAAAATGTAAAATTGGGGCACAGAAAAAATTCTCATCTCTTTTTTGGACACCTGGTTATGAATGCAGAGAACAACCTCTGATTAACTGGCATTTAGCATAAAGCTGGAAAAGACAACTGTACTCAGAGAAAACTGGGTTCTAAGACCTCCCACTTACAAGCTCAAGCAAAATCCTTACAAAGTCATTAACTGAATGGAACCATAATTTAACTCATCCTTAAGTTGGGAAAAATGCCTACCATACGTACCTTAACTTTGCTTTGAGGGTAAAATGGGTTAAAATAATTTTAAAAGTAAATAGCACTATGCACAGCAAAGAAGGATATTAAACATCAACATTTCATTATTTAAAGATAGATTGTTTACATTTTGGCACTTCCAAAAATATACGTATTTACACTTATTGATATACATAAAATTGGCTTGGGTTAATCTCTTCTCGTTCTCCTTTGAGAGAAAGAAGAGCTTAAACTTGGGTTGGTGGAAGAGAGTTCCGAGAATCTGAGAATCTCCTATATGAAATCTGAAACCCAGATTGTACTCCAAGTAGACATGCTTTTAAAATTAACCCTGTTTCTGTTCTTTTCAAATAATATACATATCTGACAGTTGATACTGGCAATTTTCAGTTAAGTCTCCTCCTGCCCTTTACATTCATGTGCCATCACTGAACCAGACAAATATAAAAATTTTCTTAACTGCATTTTAATGGTAGTCTTTCTATTATTTTTTCTTACTGGCTAAAATAGTTTTCCTCTCTTTCTCCTTTCCCAATATATACCTAACCAAGGGAAAAAAATGGGAATTTACTGCCTTCACAGTTTATGTTGAATTGTACTCTCTCCATTTCCTCCTTGCTAAGGGCAAATCCTACTACACTAAATTATTTCAGTTCTGTGTAACTTGATATGGAAGAGCCTCCTTAAGTGCAGAAGCTGCTTAGGCACCATGAATTAAGTTTGATTTAAAGCTTCACGTGTAGGGCAGCCATAGCCTCTGCCAGGCGTAAGGCAGAAAGCTGATCCGGTACTCCAGACCAAACCTTTGCCTCTTAATTTCTAATGCAGTTTCCAAAAACAGCTCTTCATGTGCTGCAGAAAGAATCTGGAGAGTGGATTTGAAAACTGATCCTTTATATGTCTATTAATATATATGAGGTGTCTTAATTATCAGTTCTTGAAAATCTAGAGGCGACTTGCTATTTTGGAATTAAAGAGCAAGTTGGTGTTTATGTATGCAAATCACTCCACAGAGTAGTCACAATTTCCTAGCAAATACTGATATATAACAATCTATCAATGATTCTTTGCCAGTCCCCTAAAAGTGCCTAACTCTGGGCTAGATATTTGGTGTAAGAAAAACATAAACATTCAAAGACCAGATCCCAGCTCCCAATAAGCATTTAAATTTAACAAGGAGATGGGATCTACAGAGTTGAAAAAATTATGGACAAAATGAGGTAAAGCAGGGTGGTACAGTCATGCTTGCAATAGGACTTCAAAAAATGGAAAGCATATTACTGGTTTAATTAGTTGGGAAAGTATGAGAAAATTCTGCTTAGACAAAGGAAGAAGGGGGAGGGAGTTTCCTAGGAGGGAAGATAGAAGCAGATCATTGCAGAATGTTTGAAAGAGACACTGAAGAGACCAGTTTTGTAATGGAGGATACAAATGAGGGGATCTGGTAATAACTTCAAAAATATCTCATTGCAAGTTTTAACATTGCGGGCAAGTTACATGCAAAAGTGAACACTGGCAAAAAATAAAAAAATAATAGGGGGCTTCCGGAAAAATGGCGGAGTGAGGTGAGCCTCTGTAAAGCTCCCCTGGAATTTACAAAGAATCGAACAACAAAAACTCCACAAAGGACTCCCTGCACAGCAGACAGGCAACACGAAGAGGCCCACCACCGACTGAAATCACCTACAGGTGGGAGATTCGCGCGAGTGGAGGGAGGAGGAAAGTGAGAAGTGCACGGAGACGGAACCGCGCGGGCGCAGGACGCAGACCTAGCTCAGTGCGCCGAGCTCGCTGCTTCCTGGAACTACCGCAGCTGCGGGAGATCGGACTGCTAGGGCTCCGCCAGGGCTCCACAGGGCTGAGGGGACAGCATATAACACGGCTGAACCCAACGCTCACGGCAGAGACCTCGGAGAAAAGACTGAGGGAAAAAGGCTGAAAACGGTGGTTTAAGCCCACACTGCCGAACAGAGAACAGAGCCTTAGGCACTGAGACTAGCCGCCCCCTCCCTCCCCTCCCAGAGCTCGCCCCGCCCCCACCTGCCTGGTGCTAGAAGCGAAACAGTAGCAGTGTCAGAGCAAAACAACAGAAAATTTGCTGTTTTGAGAACTGTGGGCCGCAAACACAAATTCAAAGCCCAACTAGTTCCAGCAAAGGGGAGGGAGCTGTGGAAGCAGGACCGGCTGTGGTGGTGGTCGCCTCCATTGCTCTGGGTCACCTCTCACAACTCACCCCGCCCCTGACCCCACCTATCTGGGCGGATCCCTGCAGGAGTAAACAGAACTGCTGAAATATACGGGCTCTGAATCAGCAGCTGGAAGAGCTTTGGAACATCAAAAGCTCTCCGCATACCCACCGGGACACTGCGCCCTGTGACCTAGACGAACTATTAACAGAGGAGAAGCCCGTCTCCCAGGGAATCCCCCCATTGCGTGAGAAGTTGGAATAGTGCAGAGAAAACATAGCACTACTGTGTGGGAGAAGAAAAATAAGTTGCAGTTGGAGAAATAATAAAACATTCTACCAACAAGTTCTGGCAAACAAAAGAAAGACCACTTTCTATCAAGCTGTTGCAGAAGTCACTCCTGCAGATGTCTAGGAAGAGAAATAGTAAACCAGTAATCGCCATGAATAACCAAGGCAACAAGATAGCTCAGAAAGAAAGTGAAAAATCTCCAGAGAAGGCACTTAAAGATACAGAAATATGTGATTTAATGACAGAGAATTCAAGATTGCAGTTCTGAAAAAACTCAACGAGATACAAGAAAACACAGATAGGCAGTTAAAGGAACTCAGAAACTCAATCAAAGAACAGCATGAGCATTTTACGAAAGAGATTGAAATCTTAAAAAAGAACCAAATAGAATTTCTGGAGATTAAGAACTCAATAGAAGAAATTAAGAATGAAATAACCAGCTTAGGTAGTAGAGTTGACCAGATGGAGCAAAGAATCAGTGACATCGAAGATAGAAACCTGGAAATGACACAAATAGAAGAAGAAAGAGACTTGAGACATAAAAGAAAGAAAGAACTCTACAAGAACTTTCTGACTCCATCAGAAAGAGCAATATAAGGATAATGGACATACCAGAAGGAGAAGAAAGAGAGAAGGGAACAGAGAATATATTCAAACAAATTGTTGATGAGAACTTCCCAAATTTGTGGACAGAACTGGACCCTCGAATCCAAGAAGCAAATAGAACACCTAGTTACCTCAATCCCAACAGACCTTCTCCAAGGCACATTGTATTGAAGCTGTCTAAAATCAATGACAAAGAAAGAATCCTCAAGGCAGCCAGGGAAAAGAAGACGGTAACTTACAAAGGAAAGCCCATTAGATTATCATCAGATTTTTCAGCAGAAACTCTACAAGCCAGGAGGGAGTGGAACCAAATATTCAAACTATTGAAAGAGAGAAACCATGAGCCAAGAATAATATATCCAGCAAAGATATCCTTTAGATATGAAGGAGGAATAAAGACCTTTCCAGACATACAGAAGCTGAGGGAATTTTCTAATACACGACCTGCACTACAAGAAATACTAAAGGAGGCTATTCGACCACCATCAACAGGGACAATTTGTGGCAACCACAACTCAAAAAGGGGGAGAGTAAAGGCCTGAACCGGAATATGGGAATGGAGAAAGTAAGCATGCTGAAGAAAATGGAATACTCTAAATATCAAACTTTCTTGTACATAAACTTAAGGGTAACCACTCAAAATAAATCCAGAATTGAAATATATACTGAAATAAAAGAAGAAACAGAGGGAAACATCATAGAATACCACCACACAAAAATAATAGACAACAACAAAAAGGCAAAGAAACAATGGAGACACAACCTTACCAGAAAACTAAGGATAGAATGACAGGAAATCCTCACATATCAATAATCACCCTAAATGTAAATGGATTGAACTCACCAATAAAAAGGCACAGAGTAGCAGATTGGATCAAAAAACTAAACCCAACCATATGCTGTCTCCAAGAGACACATCTCAGCTACAAGGACAAGCATAGACTCAAAGTGAAAGGGTGGAAATTGACACTCCAAGCAAATGGTGCCCAGAGAAAATCAGGTGTAGCCATAATGATATCAGATGAAACAGACTTCAAGGTGAAAAAGATAACAAGAGACAAAGATGGACATTTCATAATGGTGAAGGGGACTGTACAACAAGAAGACATAACAGTCATCAATATTTATGCCCCCAATCAGGGAGCACCGAAATACACCAAGCAACTACTAACAGACTAAAGGGAGAAATTGACCAAAACACAATTATACTAGGGGACTTAAATACATCATTGACAGCTATGGATAGATCATCCAAACAGAAAATAAATAACGAAATAGTAGCCCTAAATGACACATTAGATGAAATGGACATAATTGACATTTATAGAGCACTTCATCCTAAAACATCAGACTATACATTCTTTTCTAGTGTACACGGAACATTCTCAAGGATAGACCATATATTGGGACATAAAATCAGTCTCAACAAATTTAAGAAGATTGAAATCATACCATGCATATTCTCTGATCACAAGGCTTTGAAATTGGATATCAACTGTAAAAAGAAAGCGGGGAAAAACACAAATACATGGAGACTAAACAACATACTTTTAAAGAAGGACTGGGTCAAAGAAGAATTTAGAGGAGAGATCAAAAGATACATAGAAACAAATGACAATGAAAATACATCCTACCAAAATTTTTGGGATGCAGCGAAAGCAGTTTTAAGAGGGAAATTTATCTCATTACAGGCCTATCTCAAGAAACAAGAAAACTCCCAAATAAATAACCTCATGTTACACCTTAAAGAACTAGAAAAAGAAGAACAAGTAAAACCCAAGGTCAGCAGAAGAAAGGAAATAACAAAAATTAGAGCAGAACTAAATGAAATAGAGAACAAAAAGACAATAGAAAAAATTAATATGACAAAGAGCTGGTTCTTTGAAAAGATTAACAAAATTGACAAACCCTTGGCTAGACTTACTAAGATAAAAAGAGAGAAGACACTGATTAACAAAATCAGAAACGCAAAAGGGGAAGTTATCACGGACACCACAGAAATACAAAGGATCATCCAAGAATACTATGAAGGACTATATGCCACCAAATTCAACAACCTAGAAGAAATGGACAAGTTCTTAGAAACATATAGCCTTCCAAGATTGAACCATGAAGAACTGGAAAATCTAAACAGACCGATCACCAGTAACGAAATTGAATCAGTCATCCAAAACCTTCCCAAAAGCAAAAGTCCGGGACCAGATGGCTTCACTAGTGAATTCTACCAAACCTTCAAAGAGGATCTTATACCAATTCTGCACAAACTCTTCCAAAAAATTGAAGAAGAGACACTATTCCCTAACTCATTTTATGAGGCCAACATTACCCTGATACCAAAACCTGGTAAGGACAGCACAAAAAAAGAAAACTACAGACCAATATCTCTGATGAATACCGATGCAAAAATCCTAAATAAAATTCTACAAATCGAATACAACAATGCATTAAAAAGATTATTCATCACGACCAAGTGGGGTTCATCCCCGGGGCACAAGGATGGTTCAACATACGCAAATCCATCAATGTGATACATCACATAAACAAAATAAAGGACAAAAATCATATGATTATATCAATTGATGCAGAAAAAGCATTTGACAAGATACAACATCCATTTATGATTAAAACACTTAATAAAATGGGTATAGAAGGAAAATACCTTAACATAATAAAGGCCATATATGACAAACCCTCTGCTAATCTCATAATTAATGGAGAAAAACTGAAGCCCTTTGCTGTACGTTCAGGAACACGACAGGGATGTCCCCTATCACCTCTGCTTTTCAACATAGTGTTGGAAGTCCTTTCCAGAGCAATCAGGGAAGAGAAAGAAATAAAAGGCCTCCAAATTGGGAATGAAGAAGTTAAATTATCACTCTTTGCAAATGACATGATGCTATATATAGAAAACCCTAAAGACTCCACCAAAAAGCTATTAGAAACAATCAACGAATACAGTAAAGTTGCCGGCTACAAAATCAACGCACAAAAGTCCATTGCCTTCCTATATACTAACAATGAAATCTCAGAAAAAGAAATACAAAAAACAATTCCTTTTGCAATTGCAGCAAAAAGAATAAAATACCTAGGAATAAACTTAACCAAGAATGTGAAAGACCTATATGCTGAAAACTATAAGACATTTTTGAAAGAAATCGAAGAAGACACAAAGAAATGGAAAGACATTCCGTGCTCATGGATTGGAAGAATCAACATAGTTAAAATGGCCATATTACCCAAAGCAATATCCAGATTCAATGCAATCCCCATCAAAATCCCAATGGCATATTTTAAAGAAATAGAACAAAAAATCATCAGATTTGTTTGGAACCACAAAAGACCCCGAATAGCCAAAGCAATCTTAAGGAAAAAGAACAATAATGGAGGTATCACACTTCCTGACTTTGGCTTGTACTACAGGGCTACAATAATCAAAACAGCATGGTATTGGCAGAAAAACAGACACACAGACCAATGGAATAGAATTGAGAACCCAGAAATAAAACCACATAAATATGGACAGATAATTTTTGACAAAGAAGCTAAAAACATACAATGGAGCAAAGACAGCCTCTTCAATAAATGGTGCTGGGAGAATTGGATAGCCACGTGCAAAAGAATGAAACTGGACTGCTATTTGTCACCATGTACCAAAGTTAATTCAAAATGGATCAAAGACTTAAGCATAAGACCTGACACAATAAACTGCATAGAAGAAAACATAGGTACTAAACTTATGGACCTTGGGTTCAAAGAGCATTTTATGAACTTGACTCCAAAGGCAATGGAAGTAAAAGCTAAAATAAACAAATGGGACTATATGAAACTTAAAAGCTTCTGCACAGCAAAAGAAACCATTGACAAAATAAAGAGGCCACCAACTGAAAGGGAGAAGATTTTTGCAAACAGTGCCTCCGATAAGGGGCTAGTATCCAGAATATACAAAGAACTCATGCAACTCAACAACAAAAAAAACAAACAACCCAGTTGAAAAATGGGCAGAGGACTTGAAGAGACATTTCTCCAAAGAGGACATACAAATGGCAAATAGACATATGAAAAAATGCTCAACATCACTAATCATCAGAGAAATGCAAATCAAAACCACAATGAGATATCACCTCACCCCAGTCAGAATGGCTATCATCAACAAGACAAATAATAACAAATGTTGGAGAGGCTGTGGAGAAAAAGGAACCCTCATACACTGTTGGTGGGAATGCAGACTGGTGCAGCCGTTATGGAAGGCAGTGTGGAGGTTCCTCAAAGAATTACGAATAGAATTGCCATATGACCCAGCAATCCCTCTCCTGGGTATCTACCCAAAAAATCTGAAAACATTTAGAGATAAAGACACATGTGCTCCAATGTTCATTGCCGCTTTGTTTACGGTGGCCAAGACATGGAAACAACCAAAATGTCCTTCGATAGATGAATGGATAAAGAAGTTGTGGTATATATACACAATGGAATACTATTCGGCAGTAAGAAAAGATGATATAGGAACATTTGTTACAACATGGATGGATCTTGAGAGAGTAATGCTGAGCGAAACAAGTCAGACAGAAAAAGCAGAGAATCATGTGATTTCGCTGATATGTGGTATATAAACCAAATACAACAAAAGAACAAGACAAACAAATGAGAAACAGAAACTCATAGACACAGACAATAGTTTAGTGGTTGCCAGAGGGTAACGGGGGCGGGGGGTGGGGGGGTGGGAGATGAGGGTAAGGGGGATCGAATATATGGTGATGGAAGGAGAACTGACTCTGGGTGATGAACACACAATGGGATATATAGATGATGTAATACAGAATTGTACACCTGAAATCTATGTAATTTTACTAACAATTGTCACCCCAATAAATTTAATAAAAAAAAAAAATAAAATAAAATAAAAAAAATAAAAAATAATAAAACAAAATAAATTCAGATGACAGAAATCACTACCTCCAAATGTCTTATTTAGTTAAGACCTATTATTAAAAATAACACTAGAGAAAGTTTGGAAGTTGTCACTCTCACCCTTACAACATACCTGAACAAAATGAAAATCAACAACTCTTCTTAGCTCCATCAAACAATTGAGGTCACAGAGTAAACTCCTATCTCCGAAACTTGAGATAGAATAAAATACTGAGAATCACAGTGTACTGGAGCAGAAATCCAGAAGCATTAGCCAGTACCAGCAGAAAAACTTAAATTGTAATTGATGAGTCAATGCAGACCCAGTGTGGACTAACTTGAGAGTTAAATATTCCATGTGATCTAATCTTACAGATGCCCCACACTTTCATCAGTTTTCTTCTCAGGGCCTTAGGTTGAAGATAAGAGAATGCTTACGCTTCTAACAAGTGTAGGGGAAAAGCAACTAACTTTAAATAAGCCCATAGCACTCTGTGCTACATAACAAAGGCCTACCTTTAAGGAAAACTCTTTTACCATATCCTAAAAGACTTGGGTTTTACCAGAACCTAGCCTAACTGAGAGAAGGGGAATAACAAATTCTAACCCCCTCAAGCTTTACTGTTTCACCTAAAAAGGGGAGGAAAGCTGAAAAATACTTCTGAAGGTCACAGCCCATAGGCAAGAGGCTTATTAAAAGACTGAGACTTTATCATAAGATAATACAATGCTTAGCACCACATCAGTCAGTCTCCTTTACGATAATGAAGGCTTTCAAGCTGAAATAACTGCAAAGATCAGAACCTATTTAAAAAGCAGTCTGGGAGGATCCAGTCAAGATGGCAGAGTAGGGAAATGCTGTGCTTACCTCTTTGCACCACCATGTAAAAATTACAGCTAAACTACAGAACAAACATTATTGAGAATCACCTGAAGTCTAGCTGAACCAAAGCCCTACAATTAAAGTCACACAAAAGAAGCCACCTCATTTACAAACCACACCTCTAATAAGGGGATAACATATAATATATATAAAGAACTCCTACAACTTAACAACAACAACAACAACAACAACAACAACCCAATTAAAGAATGGGCAGAGGACCTGAATAGACACTTCTCTCAAGAAGACATATAAATGGCCAATAGATATATGGACACATGCTCAACTTCACTAGATGTTAGGGAAATGCAATCAAAACCACAATAAGATATCACCTCACACCTGTTAGAATGGCTATCATCAACAATACAAATAATAACAAGTGTTGGAGAGGCTGTGGAGAAAAAGGAACCCTCATACACTGCTGACAGGAATGTAAATGAGTACAACTGCTATGGGAAACAGTATGGAGGTTCCTCAAAAAAATTAAGAATAGAATTACTATATGACCCAATAATTCCTCTTCTGGGTATCGTATCTACACACAAAAAAATCTGAAAACATTTATCCACAAAGATATATGCACTCTGATGTTCATTGCAGCTTTGTTTACAGTGGCCAAGACATGGAAACAACAAAAGTGTCCTTCCATAGATGACTGGATAAAGAAAATGTGGTATATATACACAATGGAATACTACTTAGCCATAAGAACAGATGAAATATTGCCATTTGTGACAACATGGATGGATCTTGAGACTATTATGCTAAACAAAATAAGTCAGACAGAAAAAGTGGAGAACCATATGTCTTCACTCATATGTGGGATATAAAACTGAAAGCAACAAAGGAACAAGACAAACAAAGGAAAAAAAAACAAAAACTCATAGACACAGACAATAGTTTAGTGGTTACCAGAGGTTAAGCGGGGTGGGAGTATGGCAAAAGAGGGTGAAGGGGGTCAAATATATGGTAATGGAAGGAGAACTGACTCAGTGGTGAGTGCACAATGTGATATATAGATGATGTATTATAGACATGCATATTTGAAATCTATGTAATTTTACTAACCATTGTCACCCCAATAAATCTAATTTTAGAAAAAGAAGAAGCCACCTGAAGACTGGTAGGCAGGACAGAGATATGGAATGGGCTGGTCCCAAACCCACATGTGACCATTAAAAACTGGGAGGGATATCGGCTGTGGAGGTCTCCCCTTCAGTGGGTTGAGGCGTTCCAGCTCCTTAGCCCAGGATTCCAGTACTGGGGAGAGTTCTCATAACTTCTGGCTGTGAAAAGTAGTGTAGATTGTGGCTTAGTGAGATTATAGCAGCTAAAATTTCAGTCGCCCCTCTTAAAGGGACCACACATGAACTTACTCACTGATAAACTCACTGGCTCTGAGGTCCAGCACTGGAACAGCAGCTCAAAAGATGCCAGTGACATCCAGGGAGGAACTGAGTTGTCTGGACTCAGGGTGAGGGCTAGATGAACAGCTTTGTCCAAGAAAGAGAAAACTGGCAGAAGCCATTGTTTCTTTGTGCTCTGCTCCCTCCTGTTTTGCAGATGCAGGCCCCTGCCATATCTGGGTCTCCACCAAACTGGTTAACACCATTTGTTTACCCTGATTCTCTGATACACTGCCCCACCAAACTTTCGAGCCCAGCCAAGGCGCTTCCAGTGGCTTTTCTGTATAAATGGCCTGCCTTGGCTCATGCTGCAGAATTTCCTAAAGTCACTCAAAGGTTCACAAAATCGAAACAAGCCGCGTCTGGCTTCAGCATGTCTTGCACTTCTGGCTGAGCAGCCCTAAGCCCAGCACTAGTGATAGGCAGCCTCAGTTCACAGGTAGGCTCTCAAGGCACCTCGAAGCCCAGCATGGGTGGCAGCCATTCGCAGATTGCTTTGTGGCAGGTAGATCCAGGCAAGGCACAGGCTGTGGGTGAACTTAGACTGAATTGGGCATGTGGTGGAGACCCTCCCAGGAGGCCCCAGGGCTGGCACACTGGGTGGCCAGCTTCGAAAACAGTTGGAGCATCCCCTAGCTGCCTCCAGGGATGGGCACCCAAAGGGCACACTGAGCAGGCACCAGAGCTCTGCTGAATCTAATCCTGCTCCATAGAGTCAGCCTCTGCACAACAGCTCCTCCACTGTAGTCACAGCCAGTCCTCACAAACAATGAGTCCAAGGGTCAATCCCTCCTATTGATGAGCAAACAGCAACCAAGGTTTCACTGCAACAGGAGGGCACACACATCCCACACAAAGGACAAACATGGAGCATTGGACTCAGGAGACCAGGGTTACTGTGCCACTGGGTCACACAGGACACCTACTATATAAGGCCACTGTACTAAGACTGGAAGACATAACAACTTTACCTAATACTTAGAAACAAATGCAAGGAGGTAGCCAGAAATGGAGAGACAAAGAAACATGTCCCAAACAAAGAACAGAACCAAGATCCAGAAAGAGAACTAAACAAAATGGAGACAAGCAATCTGCCAGATGCAGAGTTCAAAACACTGATTATAAGTATGCTTAATGATATCAGGGAGAACTTCAACAAAGAGATAGGAAACATAAAAAATGGGCATAGAAACATAAAAAAGAACCTGTCAGAAATAAAGAATGCAGTAACCAAAATGAAAAAAAAAATATAAGAGTGAATCAATAGTAGATTAGATAAAGCACAGGATAAAATGAGTGATTTAGAAGAAAAGGTAGCAGAACACACCCAATCAGAAAAGAAGAAAGAATTCAAAAAATGAGGATAGCTTAAGGGGCCTCTTGAATAACATCAAGCATACCAACATTCGCATCAACACAATACCAGAAGGAGAAGAAAGAGAGCTAGGAATTGAAAACCTATTTGAAAAAATAATGATGGAAAATTTCCCTAATCTGGCAAAGGAAATAAATATACAAGCCCAGGAAGCACAGACAGTGCCAAGCAAGATGAAACAAATCAGGTCCACATCAAAATAAAATGTCAAACGTTAAAGACAAAGAAAGAATCTTAAAAGCAGCAAGAGAAAAGCAGTTAGTTACCAGGTGTTCCCATAAGACTGTCAACTGATTTCTCAACAGAAACTTTTCAGTCCAGAAGGGACTGGCATGGAATATTCAAAGTGATGGAAAGAAAGGACCTATACCCAAGATTATTCTATGCAGCAAAACAATCATTTAGTATCAAAGGACAGATAAAGAGCTTCCGAGACAAGAAAAAGTTGAAGAAGTTGATCAACACCAAAGTAGTATTACAAGGAATCTTAGAGGGACTTCACTAAGACAAAAAATACCAAAAATATGAATAAGAAAATGGCAATAACTACATATCTATCAACAATTACTTTACATATAAACGAACTAAATGCTCCAATCAAAAGATAGGGTGCCTAAATCGATAAGAAAGCAAGACCCTTACATATGCTGCCTGCAAAAGACTCACTTCAGAATGAAAATCACACACAGACTGAAAGTAAAGGGATGGGAAAAAGAAATTTCATGAAAACGGAAATGAAAAAACAAAAGCTGTGGTAGCAATACTTATACCAGATAAAATAGACTTTAAAACAAAGGCTATGACAAGAGATAAAGAAGAACCTAGTAATCTCACTACAGGGTATTTATTTGAAGAAACCCAAAATGCTACTTTGAGGGGACGTGTGCATCCATATTTTCATTGGAGCATTGTTTACAATAGCCAAGATGTGGAGGTAGCCTGGGTGTCTGTCAATGGATAAATGGATAAAGAAGAGGTGTTACATATATACAACGGAATATTGCTGAGCCAGAGAAGGGACTAGGTTCTTGCGACCTCTGGTGGCATAGATGGACCTGAGGGCATTGTGCTAAGTGGAGTATGCCAGACAAAGAAGGACAGATACAATGAGATTTTGCTTATATATGGAATCTAAAGAATAAAATGAACAAACAAACAAAACAGAAAAACTCATAGATACAAAGAACATTTTGATGGTTGCCAGATAGGAGGGGTGTTGAGTGTGTGAGAAAAAGGGGAAGGGATTAGGAACTACAAATTTGTTGTTGCAGTGTAGCCATGGGCATGTAGGGTGCAGCATAAGGAATATAGTCACTAGTAGTGTAATAACTGTATGGCATCAGATGGGTACTAGATTTATTGGGGTAATAGATGGGAAATGGGTTGGGGTGAAGGGTGAAAAAGGTGAAGGCATTAAGAAGTACAAATTGGTAGTTACAAAATAGTCATAGGGATGTAAAGTAAAGCATAAGGAACATAGTCAATAATACGGTAATAATTATGTATAGTGCCAGGTGGGTATTAGACTAGTCAGGGGGAAAACTTCTTAAATTATACAAATGTTTAACCACTATGCTGTATACCTGAAATTAATATAAAAGAATATTGAATGTAAACTCTAATTAAAAAAAAAATTAAAGGGGAAAGGTGAAGGGGAATAAGAGGTTCAAATTTCCAGGTATAAAAAAATAAGTCATGGGGGAGTATTGTACAACATAGGAAATATAGTCAAATAGTACTGTGATAGTGTGTTACAGAGTCAGGTAGTTGCTGGACTTACCATGGTGATCAGTTATTTAGGTATATAAATGTTGAATAACTATTGTGAATACCTGAAACTAATATAATATTGTATGTTAGCTATATTTTAATAAAAATCTTTTTAAAAAGCAGTCTGTAGGATGTCCTCCCAAAAAGACAGTGGAGACATAAACATGGAAAATTTTAGCCTCTTACACCAGCAAGCACAGCAAACAGTAAGCACAGCCAAACTCCTAGCCAGATAAACATAAAATCTCACACTAACAGCCCATTTATCTCTCAGTTCCTATTACCTGACACATCATATGTGGCTTTCAAGAAAAGAAATGCAAGGCGTGATAAAAATAAAAATAGAAAAGTCTGAAAAGACAAAGTAATCATCAGAACAATATTCAGATATAGCAAAAATTTTGGAATTATCAGACTGGGAATATAAAATAACTATGATTAATATGTTAAGGGCTTTAATGGAAAAAAATGAAAAACAGGATTTCTGATTAAGATGGCAAAGTAGGAAAACCCAGGACTTGCCTTCTGTCAGTACCACATCAAAATTAAACTAAAGTGCAGAACAACCATCATTGAGAATCACCTGAAGTCTAGGTGAACAAAAGTCCTGTAACTGAGGATATACAGAAGAAGCCACCTCGAGACTAATAGGGGAGGCAGAGATGCAGAGCAAGCTTGTCCCACACCCATGTGGGACAGTTAAAAATTGGGAGGGATATTTTGGCTGTGAAAGTTTCCCCAGAGGAGTGAGGGGATCTAGCCCTGCACCAGATTCTGCAGCACAGGTTCCAGGGCCAGGAAGAGAAGTCCGCATAACTTCTGGCTGTGAAAACCAGCAGAGATCGTGGCTGAGTGAGACAGAGCAGCTAGAGTCATAGGTGTTCCTCTTAAAGGACCCGCATGTGGACCTACTTGCTGACTGCTTCACTCTGTCTAAGCTGTCTAAGCAGTAGCTCGAAAGGTGCCAGGGACATACAGAGAAGAGCTGAACAACTTTGGTGGGGGGTGGCCTTGCTGGAGGGGCAGCTTTCTCGCAGAAGTGCTGGAAGAATCCATTATATTTTTTGTTGACCTCTTCCTACCCACTGGCGTGCAGACACAGGTAGCCACCATATCTGAGTCTCCATCAACCTAGGTAATACTGTTGGCCCCTCCTGGTAATTCTCTGAAACTCCACCCCAAGTGGCTTCCAGTGCCTTTTCCATACAGAAGGCTTGTCTTGACTCATGATACAGACATTCCTAAAAATCCTCAAGGATTCACAAAACCCAAACAAGCAGCATCTGGCCTCGGTGTGCTCTGTACCCCTTGCTGAGCATCCCCAAGCCCAGCAGTAGTGGTAGCCAACTTCAGTTCAGAGCTTGGCCTCTCCCAGTCACCTTTAAGCCCACCTTAGGTGGCTGACATCTGCAGATTGCTTTGTTGCTCATGCCAGGTGGCCCTGGGCAGGGCACAGGCTGCAACTGAATTTAGCACTGCCCAGATGCCTCAGTGGGCAATGCACCCAAAGGGCAGACTGGGCAGACACCAGAGTCCTGCTAAAGCTAATTCTGCTCCATAGGATCCGTCCCTGCAAAACAGCTCCTCCACTGTAGTCAAGGCCAGTCCTCACAACCAATCAGCCCAAGAGACAACCACTTCCACTGATGTGCAAACAGAAACCAATGCACAAATACAACAGGAGGGCACACATAACATACACAAGGGATACACTTGCAGCACACTACTCAGGTAACCAGGGAGACTGCTCCACTGGGCCCCATAGGACGCCTACTACATAAGGCCACTCTATTAAGACTGGGAGACATAGCAGCCTATGTAATGCACAGAAACAAACACAAGGAGGTAGCCAACATGGGGAGACAAAGAAACATGGCCCAGATAAAAGAACAGAACAAAGAAATAGTAAATACAAAAATGGAGATAGAAAATGTAAAAAAGAACCAGTCAGAAACGAAGAATACAATAATTGAAATAAAGAATACATTAGGGGGAATCAATAGTAGATTAGAAGAAGCAGAGGATCAAATAAGCTATTTAGAAGACAAGGTAGCAGAAAATACCCAATCAGAAAAGAGAAAAAGAATACAAAAAAAATGAGGATAGCTTCAGGGGTCTATGGGTGTACCAAATTTTGCATCATTGGGGTATCAGAAGGAGAAGAGAGAGAGCAAGGGAATGAGAACATCCTTGAAGAAATAATCACTGAAAAGTTCCCTAACCTGTCAAAGGAAATAAGACATATAAGCACAGGGAGCACATGATGAACCCAAAGAGGCCCACACCAAGACACATCATAATTAAAATGCCAAAGGTTAAAGACAAACAGAGAATCTTAAAAGCAGCAAGAGAAAACCAGTTACTTACCTACAAGGGAGCTCCCATAAGAATTTCAGCTTATTTCTCAACAGAAAATGTGCAGGCCAGAGGGGACTGGCAATAAATATTCAAAGTAATGAAAAGCAAGGACCTACAACCAAGATTATTCTGCCCATCAAAGCTGTCATTTAGAATTGAAGGATAGATAAAGAGTTTCCCAGAAGGAACAGCTAAAGGAGTTCACCAATACCAAACCAGAATTACAAGGAATTTTAGGGGGAATTATTTAAGACAAACAAAAAAAATAATCGAATGTATGAATAATAAAATGGAAATAACTACACATATGTCAACAATTACTTTAAATGTAAACGGATTAAATGCTCCAATCAAAAGATAAGGTGGCTGAATGGATTAAAAAAACAAGACCCAAAGATTATACATCATGACCAAGTAGGGATAATCCCAGGGGCACAACGATGGTTCAACATAAGCAAATCTATCAATGTGATGCACCACATAAACAAAATAAAGGACAAAAATCACATGATTATATCAATAGAGGCAGAAAAGGCACTTGATAAGATACAACATTCATTTATGAGTAAAACACTCTAAAAAATGGGATTAGAAGGAAAATACCCTAACATAATAAAGGCCATATATGACAAACTCTCAGCTAATAACATAATTAATAGTGAAAAAATGAAGTCCTTTGCTCTATGTTAAGGAACACGACAGGGCTGTCTCCTATCACCTCTGCTTTTCAACATAGTATTGGAAGTTCTAGCCAGAGCAATCAGGAAAGAGAAAGAAATGAAAGGCCAAAAAGGTATTAGAAATAATAAATGAATACAGTAAAGTTGCCAGCTACAAAATCAACATACAAAATTCTATTGCATTCCTATATACTAAAAATGAAATCTCAGATAAAGAAATAAAAAAAAATCGTTTTGCAATTGCAACAAACAGAATAAAATACTTAGGAATAAACTTAACCAAGGATGTGAAAGACCTATACACTGAAAACTACAAGACATTTAAAAAAAAATTGAAGAAGACAAAGAAATGGAAAGACATTTCGTGTTCATGGATTAGAAGAATCACCATAGTTAAAATAGTCATATTACACAAAGCAACACACTAAAGATTTAATGCAATCCCCATCAAAACCCCAATTGCATATTTTAGAGAAATAGAACAAAAAATCATCAGATTTATATGGAACCACCACAGGCCCTGAATAGCCAATGCAATCCTAAGAAAAAAGAACAATGCTGGAGGTACCAGACTCCCTGACTTCAGCTTGTATGTACTACAGGGCAACAATAATCAAAACAGCATGGTATTGGCAGACAAACAGACACACCATCCAATGGAATAGAATCAAGAACCCAGAAATATACCCACATAAATAAGGACAGATAATTTTTGACAAAGAAGTAAAAACACATACAATGGAGAAAAGACAGCCTCTTCAATAAATGTTGCTGGCAGAATTGGAAAGCCACGTGTAAAAGAATGAAAGTAGGCTGCTATCTGTCACCATGTATGAAAATTAACTCAAAATGGATCAAAGACCTAAACATAAGACCTGACACAATAAACTGCATAGAAGAAAACATAGGTACTAAACTTATGGACCTTGGGTTCAAAGAGCATTTTATGAATTTGACTCCAAAGGCAAGGGAAGTAAAAGCTAAAATAAACGAATGGGACTACATGAAACTTAAAAGCTTCTGCACAGCAAAAGAAACCATCGACAAAATAAAGAGGCAACCAAGTGAATGGGAGAAGATTTTTGCAAACAGTGCCTCCGATAAGGGACTACTATCCAAAACATACAAGGAACTCATGCAACTCAACAACAAAAAAACAAACAACCCAATTGAAAAATGGTCAGAGGACTTGAAGAGACATTTCTCCAAAGAAGACATACAAATGGCCAATAGACATATGAAAAAATGCTCAACATCACTAATCATCAGAGAAATGCAAATCAAAACCACAATGAGATATCACCTCACCCCAGTCAGAATGGCTATCATCAACAAGACAAATAGTAACAAGTGTTGGAGAGGCTGTGGAGAGAAAGGAACCCTCATACACTTTTGGTGGGAATGCAAACTGGTGCAGCTGCTATGGAAGGCAGTGTGGAGGTTCCTCAAAAAATTATGAATAGAATTACCATATGACCTGGCAATCCCTCTCCTGGGTATCTACCCAAAAACTCTGAAAACATTTACCCGTAAAGATATATGTGCTCTGATGTTCATTGCAGCTTTATTTATGGTGCCCAAGACATGGAAACAACTGAAATGTCCTTCCATAGATGATTGGATAAAGAAGATGTGGTATTTACACACAATGCGGAATACTATTCTGCCATAAGAGAAGATGAAGTAGTGCCATTTGCAGCTACATGGATAGATTTTGAGATTATTATGCCAAGCGAAATAAGCCAAACAGAAAAAGTTGAGAACCATATGATTTCACTGATATGTGGGATATAAAACTGAAAACAACAATGGAAGAAGACCAACAAATGAAGAAATAAAAACTCATACACAGACAACAGTTTAGTGCTTACCAGCACTAAATTGAAATTGAAATGACTCTGGTTGGTGAACACACAATGTGATATATAGATGATGTATTACAGAATTGTACACCTGAAACCTATGTATCTTTACTAACAATTGTCACTGCAATAAACTTCACGAAAAAACAAGGAAATCTCAATGTAATTTAGGATGCCAAAATGCTTTTGCATTCTACTGTGTAGTATAAAAACATGAAGAGGTATTATTATTATTATTATTATTATTATAATAAAATAGGAGTTTCCAGTCTGGAGCAGCTTACAATACAAGACAAGACAATATTTGAGATTGGTCGTCTAGAATCTGTTCAGTAAATAAAGAACGATGACAAATACATCTTAGGTAGGTTTTAAATATTTTATGTATAGGTCAAAGCTAAAACCCACTGTGGAATTGGAACTGAGAATAATAGAGTCACCACTGCTCCAAATTTGAAACTTATTTAAATCAAAGGCAAAGTGATTGATGAATGTTTTCTCATCTTCCAGTGAGAAGAGTTGGGAGTGAGGGAAAAGAAGACATCCTTTCCTTTGTGTGTGTGTGTGTGTGTGTGTGTGTGTGTGTGCATATTAGCTCAATTTTGAAAAGGTCAAAGCAGGTGGGTGCTTGAAGGCACTGCAAAAGTATTGGAAAGTTGCCAAAACAGAGCCCATCATTTTGCCTCAGGCTGCCTGGAACCTCAATAGTTTCCTCTGTAGTTTGAAAACAAACTCCATATTCACAGCTCCGTATTTTTTTTTAATTGGTGAGTTATTAAAAGGTTAATAGGGGTCTTTCAGATTGACTCACCTTATTTCAAAACTAAAATCTTTTTGTACCTGTATCACATTCCCTCTTTCGTTAAGAGCATTTCAATCCTTCAAGGAGAGGATGTTAAGGTAAAGGGATGGAAATGCAAGGCCATAAAGTGGTGAAAGCAGGAATGAAGAAACCAAAACTAAAAACAAAGCCCATGTTCAACTTGCAGCCTTTCAGGAACTGAAAGTAAATGAAATTATTTGCATTTTAAAAAACTTGTCTGAAAAAACACACACACACAAAAAAAAAACCTCCTCAAGATAAATTGAATATGTTTTTCAGGCCAAGAATTGCAAAAGATTTGGTAAACTGTTTTATGGTATTGCTTGAGGAAAAAATATTAGATATTGATAAGGAGATGTGAAAAGTGAGGTTCATAATTCCAACGTTACTTTCTACTGGGACAAAGCAATTGCATTGGAATTCATGCAGTCTCCTTCCACAATCAGATTCAATTCACAGACCTGCAAGCAAGTTTAAAGACTATTATTTCTTGTTTAATAGAACTGGTTCAATTTCTCTGGCATTTTTTTAGCACTGTGGAATATTTATCAGTAAATGATATATATGTATATATGTATATATGTATATATGTATATATGTATATATGTATATATGTATATATGTATATATGTATATATGTATATATGTATATGCATTTTAATTTTCAAGCCTTGATAAGATTAATTTAAGAGAAAGTTCTATAAAGGTATGGGGCTGAGTTGGCATTCCTGGAATGCTTACAACCAAAGACTGTCACTTTTGTGAACTCTTTTATCCTACTTTGAAAGCATTGCCATTAAGTTTTAACACAGGGTCAGAAATTAGGAAGTTCTCTTCTAATGATGGTTTCCACTGGGTCTCTTTCAAATAATTGTTTAACTTCTCTAAATAGACATGGTAGAGATTGTAGAAAGCAGCTTGTTGTAATGACTTTAAAATGGTAGATAAAAATAACCAAACTTGCACAATCACAGCTTATGCTACTGTACACACCAAATTCCCTTAACATCCCTACAAATGATGTCTTCTAGGGTCAGTGGAAAGGCTTTGATGGAGTTGTATGGGATAGGCTAACAGTTGTGAGTAGGTTCAGATTTCCTTTTGGCATCCTAAATTACATTGAGATTTCCTTTTTTTTTCATGAAGTTTATTGCAGTGACAATTGTTAGTAAAGTTACATAGGTTTCAGGTGCATAATTCTGTAATACATCATCTATATATCACATTGTGTGTTCACCACCCAGAGTCATTTCAATTTCAATTTAGTGCTGGTAAGCACTAAACTGTTGTCTGTGTATGAGTTTTTATTTCTTCATTTGTTGGTCTTCTTCCATTGTTGTTTTCAGTTTTATAGGCTCAGTCTCTTAGCAACATCAGAGACTTAGGGAAGCTACACCAATTTCTACCTAAAAGGAGATAAAGGGGGGATTTGTGTGCCCAGAGTCAAGTCTCAGTGCTTTGGCAATAAGTTGGAAGTCAGGAGATTCAAGGAACCATGGTGGTCAAAGTAACATAGAGAGCAAACAAATGAGAATTTCCAAACCCTGGTCAGGATTTGATCAAATAAGTCAAGCTGCAGGGGAACTGCTAAATTATAAAGGTTGAACTTACTATAGGCTTACTGACATTGTTTCATCAACCTTTTGGTAAATATTTAAGCTTTTTTCCTTAGGTAGATCTTTTTCACAGTGTTTCATTCCTCTGGGGCAATGCAAAGAGTTAAATAGTTGTGATACATCTAGGATCAAGCTGCTGTCCCTAAAACAGAAAACCTAGGCATCTTGGCGAGTCTTCTTGCCAGATCCAGTGCCACTGTGGTAGTTTCTCCACAAGTAAACCGCTTGAGAGTAATTTATTTACATCCCTAATTCTTGGATCTACCGGGCCGTGCACTTCTGACATGAATGCACAAAACAAGAGCTATGATTCAATTACAGTATGAAACAAATACAATACCCTAAAGGAGGTCCATGCATCCAGAAGGAAATTTCATTTCCAGAAATGCATTTGAGAGGAATCCTATACTTAACATCTTCAGCTTTCTCCCATCAGAACTGTTTCCTTTGGATAAAATGTATGGGCTATGAAAGAGTGCATATCTTCTCTTGGTTGAGCTAATGGTGTGGTATGAGTAGCAATTTTTTTTTCATTGAAATTACTGGATTTGTTCCAATCTGCCATGCTGTGTAAAAATCAGGTTTGCTTTGCAACAAGGACATTCATTTTGGAGACTAGAAGACAGAATCTAATAATTAACTCTTGCATTATCATAAATGGCCATAGCCTGAAGGAATTCCTGCACCCACACAAACTCCCAAATAGAACACAGATCACACAATTAATATTACAAAATGTCTGACTGTGTGTTGATCTTGGCCAGGAATCCCTGCCACTTCTCTAGAGATGTCTATAGTTACCTGTTGGGTTTTGTGAATTTTTCTAAACAAATTCCATGTTACTGTTATCCTCTGCAAATATAGGTGTCTACCCTCTTTTACTGAGAGGGGTAGGGAAGGTGAAGAAAAAAAGATGCAACAAAATCAAATAAACAGGCCCGCACCTTTGGCTGTGGAAACACGGTCCACATCTGTGGCTGAGGAGACTTGGCCCACATCTGCAACGGTGGAAACGCCGCTGGCATCCGCAGCTGCAGAGATGCAGGGGATCCCAGGACGGAACAGAGAACACAAAAGCCAGGAGAGCCCAGCTTAAGACGACAAGATTCAACACACCCAGAGGCCAACTACAGACCAAACCAGAGTACTACCAGGTTTGACCTACAAGTGACACACCCGGAGGGAATTCTCTACAGGCACAAGAGCCCATAGGGGCCAAACCACATTTAAGCGGTCAACCCTCATGCAGCAGAACACCCTGGGGTGGGCAGAGCCAAGTCTCACAACTAGTCAGCCTAGTAGTTAACCCCACATACTCACAAGTGTAAAGCAATTAAAGAGCTTCTTTAACAGGACAATATACACAACACAAGAATCACCTTTGCAGCACACACAGAGGAGAAGAACGAAGTATTGCAAGTCAAATATAAAGGACACATACTACATAAGATAACCCAGCAAGAACTAAGAACTCTAGGGGATCTACCTAATACATCGAAGCAAACACAGAGAGTCATCCAGAATGGGGAAACAAAGAAAGATGTCCCAAATAACAACAGAAGAAACCTCCAGAAATGGAACCAAATGAAACAGAGGTAACCAATCTATCAGAGACAGAGTTCAGAACACTGATGATAAGAATGTTTAAGGAGCTTAGAGACAACATAAAGAAGGATAGAGAAATCATAATGAACAACCAGTTAGAAATAAAGAACACAATTACTGAAATAAAAAACTCACTTGAAGGAATTAACAGCTGGTTAGATGAAGCAGAGGACCGAATCAGCGACTTAGAAGACAAGTTAGCAGAGATCACCCAGACAGAACGACAGAAAGGAAAAAAAAATAAGAAACAATGAAGATGGTTTAAGAGACCTCTAGGATAACGTCTAGCACAACAAAATGCGCATCATAGGAATACCAGAAGGTGAAGAGAGGAAACAAGGGATTGAGAACATATTTGAAGTAATAATGTCCGAAAACTTCCCTAACCTGATGAAGGAAACCAACATACAAACCCAGGAAGTGCAGAGAGTTCCAACAGGATAACCCCAAACAGCTCCACACCAAGACACATTATAGTTAAAATGGCAAAGGTTAAAGACAAAGAGAGAATCCTAAAAGCAGCAAGAGAAAAACAGAGGGTTACATACAAGGGAACTCCCATAAGACTATCAAATGACTTTTCTACAGAAACATTGAAGGCCAGGAGGGAGTGGCAGGAGATACTCTAAGTGATGGAAAACAAAGGCCTACAACTTAGATTGCTTTATCCAGCAAGGCTATCATTTAAAGTTGATGGAGAGATAAAGAGCTTCCCAGGAAAGAATAAGCAAAAGGAATTTATTATCACCAAGCCAGCATTGCAAGAAATACTAAAAGGACTTCTGTAAATAGAAGAAAGATAAAAACAATCTAACTACAAATTTAAAAATGGCAATAACTATGTACCTATCAATAACCACTTTAAATGTAAACAGATTAAATGCTCCAATCAAGAGACATAGGGTGGCTAAGTGGATAAGAAAGCAAGACCCTTGTATATGCTGTATACAAGAGACTCACCTCAGATCTAAAGACACAAACAGACTGAAAGTGAAGGGTTGGAGTAAGATATTTCATGCAAATGGGAATGAGAAAAAAGCTGGAGTTGCAATACTTATATCTGACAAAATAGACTTTAAAATGAAAAACATGTTAAAAGACAAA
This sequence comes from Rhinolophus sinicus, assembly GCF_057876585.1. Taxonomy (NCBI): domain Eukaryota; kingdom Metazoa; phylum Chordata; class Mammalia; order Chiroptera; family Rhinolophidae; genus Rhinolophus; species Rhinolophus sinicus. Next base: position 71,183,387 of record NC_142518.1, on the reverse strand, counting down.
GATGGGCACTATATAATAATAAAGGGATCGATCTGACAAGAGGACATAACCCTAGTAAACATCTATGCACCCAACATAGGAGCACCTAAATATATAAAACAGATATTGGCTGACATAAAGACAGAGATCAACAGTAACACTATCATAGTAGGGGACTTCAACACACCTCTGACAAAAAGGGACAGGCCTTCCATACAGAAAATCAATATGGAAACAACAGCCTTAAATGACACATTGGACCACTTAGATTTAATTGATATTTTCAGATCATTCACCCCAATGCTACAGAATACACGTTCTTCTCAAACGCACATGGAATATTTTCCAAGATAGACCATATGATAGGCCACAAAACAAGTCTTGATAAATTTAAGAAAATTGAAATCATACCAATTGTTTTCTCTGACCACAGTGCTATGAAATTAGAAATGAACTACAAGAAAAAAACTGGAAGACACACAAATTCATGGACGCTGAATAACATGTTACTAAATAATGAATGGGTCAACCAGGAGATCAAGGAAGAAATCAAAAGATATCTCAAGACAAACGAAAATGAAAACACGACAACCCAAAATCTATGGGATGCCGCGAAAGCAGTCCTAAGAGGGAAGTTCATAGCATTGCAGGCCTACCTAAAGAAACAAGAAGCATCACTAATCAACAGTTTATCTTCACACTTAAGGGATCTGGAAAAAGAACAGCAAAATAAGACCAAAGGGAGTAGAAAGAGGGGGATAATAAAGATCAGAGCAGAAATAAATGAAATAGAAACCAGAAAAACAATACAAAGAATCAATGAATCCAAAAGTTGGTTCTTAGAGAAGATAAACAATATCGACAAACCTTTAGCCAGACTCATTTAAAAAAAAGAGAGAGAGGACCCAAATTAATAAAATTAGAAATGAAAGAGAAGTGACAACAGACACCGCAGAAATACAAAAAAAATTAAGAAACTACTATGAGCAACTATATGCCAACAAATTTGACAATCTGGAAGAAATGGAAAATTTTCTAGAGGTGTACAACCTTCCAAGGCTAACTCAAGAAGAAACAGAAAACCTGAACAGACTGATTACCACCAGGGAAATTGAACCAGTAATCAACAATCTCCCAACAAACAAAAGCCCTGGACCAGATGGCTCTACAGGTGAATTTTACAGAACGTTCAAAAAAGAAATATCACCTAGTCTCCTCAAACTCTTACAAAAAATCCAGAAGAAGGGAAGGCTCCCAAACAGTTTTTAAGAATCCACTATCACCCCGATCCCAAAATCAGACAAAGACACTACCACAAAAAAAAAGAAAAAAAAAAAAAAAAAGAAAGAAAACTACAGGCCGATGTCTCTAATGAGCATAGATGCAAAAATCCTCAACAAAATATTAGCAAACAGAATTCAGCAGTACATTAAAAAGATCATACACCATGTTCAAGTGGGATTCATCCCTGGTATGCAAGGTGGTTCAACATCCGCAAATCAATTAATGTGATACACCACATTAACAAAATAAAAACTAAAAATCACATGGTCATATCAATAGATGCAGAAAAAGCATTTGATAAAATCCAGCAGCCATTTATGATAAAAACCCTTAAGAAAGTGGGAATAGAGGGATCATATCTCATCATAATAAAGGTCATATATGATAAACCCACAGCTAACATCATACTCAATGGGGAAAAGCTAAAACCATTCCCCTTAAGATCAGGAACAAGGCAAGGTTGCCCAGTTTCTCCACTTGTATTCAGCATAGTGCTGAAAGTTCTAGCCACAGCAATCAGACAAGAAAAAGAAATAAAAGGCATCCAAATTGGTAAGGAGGAAGTAAAACTGTCATTATATGCAGATGACATGATACTATATATAGAGAACCCTAAAGACTCCACCAAGAAACTATTAGAGCTGATAGATGAATTTATTAAAGTAGCAGGATACAAAATTAATATTCAGAAATCAGTTGCATTTGTATATACCAATAATAAAACATCAGAAGGAGAAATTAAAAAACAAAGTAATCCCATTTACTATTGCTTCAAAGACTATAAAATACCTGGGAAAAAGTTTAACCAAATAAGTAAAAGATCTGTACTCAGAAAATTATAAGACGCTGAAGAAAGAAATGAAAGAAAATACTAATAGATGGAAACACATACCATGTTCATGGATAGGAAGAATATAGTTAAAATGTCCATACTGCCTAAGGCAATATACATGTTCAACGCAATTCATATCAAACTACCAACGACGTTTTTCACAGAAATAGAACATATAATCCTAAAATTTACATGGGACTGTAAAAGACCCTGGATAGCCTCAGCAATCTTGAGAAATAAGAACAAAGTGGGAGGTATAACAGTACCTGACATCAAATTATATTACAAGTCTACAGTAATCAAACAGCATGGTACTGGCATAAAAACAAACACATTGATCAATGGAACAGAATGGAGAGTCCAGAAATAAATCCATGCCTATATGGCAATTTAATCTACGACAATGGAAGCAAGAATGTAGGGTGAGGTAAAGACAGTCTATTCAATAAATGGTGCTGGGAAACCTGGCCAGACACATGCAAAAAAATGAAGCTGGACCACCTCCTAACACCATATACAAATATAAATTCAAAATGCCTTAAAGACTTAATTGTAAGATCTGAAACCATAAAATTCCTAGAAGAAAATATAGGAAGAAACTTCACAGACATTACCCAGAGTAAGATTTTTACTGATATATCCCCTCGCGCAAGGGAAGTAAGAGAAAAAATAAACAGGTGGGATTACATCAAACTAAAAAGTTTTTTCACAGCAGAGGAAACCATCAATAAAACAAAAAGGTACCCTACTGAATGGGAAAAGATATTTGCCAATGATGTATCTGATAAGGGGTTAATATCACAAATTTATAAATACTCACTCAACTCAACCCCCAAAAAACAGACAACCCAATTAAAAAATGGGCAGAAGACATGAAGAGACATTTTTCTAAAAAGGACTTACAGATGGCAAACAGACATATGAAAAAATGCTCAAACTCACTAATCATTAGAGAAATGCAAATGAAAACCACAATGAGATACCACCTCATCCCAGTCAAAATGGCTGTCATCAATAAATCAACAAACAACAAGTGTTGGTGCAGATGTGGAGAAAAGGGAACGCTTGTGCACTGTTGGTTGGATTGCATATTGGTCCAGCCACTATGGAAAACAGTATGGAGGTATCTCAAAAATCTGAAAATGGAACTACCTTATGATCCAGCAATCCCACTCCTAGGTATCTATCCGGAGAAATCCAGAACTCTAATTCAAAAAACTTTATGCACTCCTATGTTTATTGCAGCACTATGCACAATAGCCAAGACATGGAAACAACTGACATGCCCATTAGTAGATGACTGGATTAAGAAACTGTGGTACATTTATACAATGGAGTATTACGCAGTCATAAAGAAGAAAGAAATCTTACCATTTGCAACAAGATGGATGGACCTAGAGAACATTATGTTAAGTGAAATAAGTCAGACAGAAAAAGACAAATACCATATGATCTCACTATCTGTGGAATCTAAAGAAAATCATAAGTGAATGAACTAATCAGAAACAGTTTTGGAGACATAGAGGAAAAACTGAGGGTTGCTAGATGGGAGGGGGTGGGGATAAGGGGGAAGGTGAGGGGATTAGAAAACAGTCAGGAACCACAAGATGGCCAGAGGGTTTTGAAAATTAATTTGGGGAATGTAATGAATAATGTTGTAAAGATTTTGTAGGGTATCCGATGGACACTTGTCTCATTAGGGAGACCACCTCAGGGATGATGTAGATGCCTGATCACTGCATTGTACACCTGAAGCTGAAGCTGAACAACAATGAATGCCAACTACGTGTGTGTGTGTGTGTGTGTGTGTGTGTGTGTGTGTGTGTGTGTATGTACTTACAAGAAGCGGAGTACAGCATTAGGAATAGAGACAGTGGAAATGTAATGGCTCTGTGCGATTACAGAGGGATAGTGGATGGGGCGAGGGGGGTTCACACAGTGTGTGGGATATAAAAGATAAACGTCCAAGTAGTACTTTGTCTTGTGCACCTGAAACTAATAAAAAACATTTCCTTGAGAAAAAAAAAAGATCAAACTTTTAAAATGGCAAGCTACGAAATCAACTAATAAATCAATCAATAAAATGAAATGGCAAGTTACTCCTACTAGAGGTAGGAAAACTTTGGCTTACCATGTTCCAGATAAAAAATATAAAACAAAATAAATAATGGCGTTTTGCAAGTCCTGAAAGGTTAACTTCCTGTAGTGCTTACTCTCTGGTTGACTCATTTGGCACCTAATATAGTGGCTTGAACTGGGCTGAATTGTTTCACATATGTATGTTTTGTCTCTATTTATTTTCTGCTAGAGAGTGGCAGCACTGCCTAATTTTTTTAATGGTATAACCACTTTGGAATACAGTTTTTCAGATAGTTGGAAAGTCAAATAATCCTGCAGAAGAAAAAGGACAGCAGGTAAAAACTAAGAAATCTGAATAAAATATGGATTTTAGTTAATAATAATGTATCAATTTTGGTTCATTAATTGTAACAAATGCACTGTTGTAACTTTAGATGTTAATAACATGGAAAATTGGATGTGGAGTATGTAGGAATCTCTATACTCTTTGCTATGGACTGAAAGTTTGCCCCTGCCTCCCAATTCATATGTTGAAATCCTAACCCTTAATGTGATGGTTATTAAAGGTGGGGCTTTTAGGAGGTGATTAGGTCATGTAAGTAGAGCTTAATGAATGGGATTAGTGTCCTTCTAAAAGAGGCTCTTTCCTCTCTTCTGCCATGTGAGGACATGTGAGGGTACAGTGAGAAGACAGTTGTCTATAAATCAGGATGTTGGCCTTTATCAGACATTGAACCGGTTGGTGCCTTGACCTTAGACTTCCCAGCCTCTGGAACCATGAGAACCAATAACCAAAATTACGGAATTTTTGTTATAGTAGCCCGAGTAGATTAAGACACTATCTTCACAATTTTTCAGCAAACCTAAAATCATCCTAAAAAATAAAGTTTGTATTAAAAGGGGGCTTAAAAAAGGAACTTAAAGAGCAAAATGTATATAATTCAGCATGTCACATAATTCAGATTCTCTATGTCTAGGTACTTACCCAAGAAAAAAGAAAATATATGTACATACAAAAATGCATATATACATGTTCATAGCAGCTTATCTGTGCAAACCAAAATTAATTTTAGATTTTAATGAAGAATAATAAGCATTTATTTAAACAAAAAAGCTGAAGCCCTGAAGACACAGATTTAGGTAACAAACTGTCCACTGAGACAAAGGGAAGGCTGCTTTTATAGCAAAAGTTCCCACCCAGGTTCCCAGTCAGGTACATTTTATGTAAATGAAGTATCCAAATTGTGCAGCTCTGATTGGATGGTGTGGATATTAGTCCATTGGTAGAAAGATGAAGACAGGGTTTCCTTTACAATACTTGATTCAGACAGCATAAACAGAGCAGGGCATAGTGCCGGGAGCTAAGGGTTCAGTCTGAGGTTCTTCCTTGTATACAGAGTACGTGAGAAGCCCCTGTCAGCAAACGGGCACTAAGCTCTTACTATTTATACAATTTGAGCCCTTGTTTGACCATTGGGAGTCTATCTCAGCAGATAAATTCCTTCTTGGGGTTAACATCAAATGATTCTTTCTTCTTGGGGTCCACATCTGTAATAACGCTCAAACTGGAAACAATCCTAATGTCCATCAACAAATGAATGGATAACCAAGCTGTCTACGAGAATATTCATATAATGGAATACTACTCAGCAATAAAAAGAATGAACTATTGATACATATAACAAGGTAGATGGATCTTAAAATAATTGTGTTAAGTAAAATAATGTAGACAAAAAAAGTACATCCTGCATGATTTCATTTACATAAAACTAGAAAATGAAAATTGATTTATAGTGACAGAAATATCAGTATTGTGAAAGAAGAGTAGGGAGGGGATTACCAAGGAGCACCAGGACACTTGTGGGGGATTGATATGCTCATTATCTTGATTGTGGCGATGGTTTCATATATATATATATATATATATATATAAATCAACCTTTACAGATTGTACACTTTAACTTGTGTGCTATTTATTGTATGTTGATTATATCCCAATAAAGCTGCTTATTTTGAGAAAGTCAATCTTCCATGCAGGAAGAAGGAGATAATTACCTCAGGCTCATATAACTACTACCCTTGATCATGAAACATAGCTCAGAAATTTTTGGTAGTGGAAATTTTACTACTATATGCTGTTGTATCTACCACTTCCCCTTTGGGAACAGTTTCTATCTCTGAAAAATGAAGATGACCCTTAAAGTCTTTTACAGGCAGATACATTTAAAATCATTATAAACATGTATTCCTAAAATAATTTAAAGAAATTTAGTTGCATTAATTTCATAAACCCTAATATGAAATTGGCTAATAAAGTGTTACTGGTTAAGAAAGTTGAAGTTTAAAAGAAAATTAATAGTTAACAACTATTTGTAAATAGCATAGAGATGATTTTTCTGTACCTCTGTTTTGTGTCAGGCAACAATTATAAGTGCTTTAAACAGCTTTATTCAGATATAATTTACATACCATACAATTCATCCAGTTAAAATGTACAATCATCTGATTTTTAGTGTATTCACAGATATGTGAAACCATCACCACAGTCAATTTTGTAACATTTTCATCATTGCAAAACGAAGTCCCAAACCACTTAATAGGTACAGGGTTTCCCTTTGGGGTGATGAAAATGTTCTGGAACTAGATAGTAGTGGTTGTTGCACAACACTGTGAATGTACTATGCCAGTGAATTGTACACTTTTGAATAGTGCATCTTATGCTATACTGTATCCCCCACACCAAACACACACACACACACACACACACACACACACACACAAAATGATACACTCCATTTCCCCAGCCCTAAGAAACCACTAATACACTTTCTGTATCTGTAAATTTGTCTATTCTGGACATTTCTTATAAATGGAATCATACAATATGTGATCTTTCATCACTGATTTCTTTCACTGAGAATGTTTTCAAGGTTCATCCATGTTGTAGTTTGTATCAGTACTTCATTTTTTTTTTTATGGCTGAAAAATATTACATTATATAAAATATACTGCATTTTATTTATCCATTCATCAGTTGATGGACATTTAGGTTATTTCCATGATTTATCTATTATGAACAATGCTTCTATGAACATCTGTGTACAAGTTGTTTTGTGGATGTATGTTTTGATTTCTTTTGGTAATATATCTAGGAGGGGACTTGCTAATAACTCTATGTGTAACCGTTTTGCCAAATGCCAGACTGTTATCCAAAGTGGCTGCACTATTTTGCTCTCTCACAAGTAGTGTATGAGGGTTTCAATTTCACTACATCCCTGCCAACGCTTATTATAATCTGACTCATTGATTATAGCCAAACTGCTGAGGATGAAGCATTATCACAGGGCTTTGATTTGCATTTCCCTGATAGCTAATGATGTCAGGAACCTTTTCATGTACCTTTTTCCTAAAAACATGCTCACAGAGTCAATATTTTGCATAGACTCTCAGGGGTTCATGGAACATCAATGTTATGAACCCCTAGAGTGGAGTTACTGGGTGGACACATAAAGAAAAACTGTCATGATAGTTATTACAAATTATATTTAATAATAGTAAAGGATATGAAGTATATTTGCTTTTTTACAATTATATATTTAATAAAAAGCGAAATAATATATTTTAATATTAGTTGCACTGAAATATTGGATCTGCTTGTACTACATGACTCTTAATGAGAGTGGAGGGGGAAGGGTCCCAATTCTTATTGTAATGAGAAATGTACATTACATGTCATCATCTCTGAAATCAAAGGGCAACCCCACAGACTGAGTGAGGTAGGAATAATTACCTATCCCTTATTTGTACAAATGAGATCATACTAAACAGGATTAGAAAATCAATAAAATAGATGCCTACATACCTCTATATAAGGAAGTATATGTGTAACAAGTGAGTGAAAAGTGGTCATAGGGAGGTGCTAACCTGAAAGTTTGGTCACTTTCAGTATGAACAGTGGTTACTAGGCAAAATAAACACTATTAAACAAGAGTCAACTGTTATTCTGTTGAGTACTATCTTACTACTTCCACTGTGGCTTTACGCCTATGACATGAAAGTTGTCTGTTCCTAGGGAATAAATGAGCGTTTGTCCAGTGGTCTGAGGTGTCACCTACAAAATTCGGATCTTTGCTGTGACTGGATGGTGTAACAGTGACCTAAGCTTTGGAAACTGAAAGGAATATGCTTAGGCAGCTTTGAGGGGGTCATTACATCCCACACATAGACTTAGAACCTGAGAAAACCTACTTATATTGGAGGTTTACACATGTTTCATTTCTTAAGGCAGCTAGTCTCACTCTCTCCACCAGATCAGCTTTAAGAAAATGGAATGATTTGGACTTGCAATTAAAATCCTTGGCCGAAGCCCTTGTAGTATATTCCACTGCTTGATTGCAAAGACAGCAAAGAAAAATAAGCAATTGAAGTTCTGTACCTTATTTCACCTTCTCTAATGTGACCGGCCAGTTCTTCAATAAACTTCTCCCCTTTCATCCAGTAGATCATTGGTCCGGACTCTCCACTGAATCCAAAGAATGCTTTGCAAGGGATGTTTAGAGGCTTACCTGAGAATGACAGAGAAAAAGAAATGGTTATCACTGGAAGACAGAAAAGGACCATTTAAAATCTAAAGGAAAACTCAGAGGTGATCCATTTTCTACTCTTCTTGCAATCATCTTATCTCTATACATGAGAAAAATTTAAATACAGGCTTCTGGAAAATTTTAAAATTCAAGATTTATCAAAAATGAGAAAGTAAAGAAACTGAATTTTTAAAATCGCTTATTTTTACTGCCTCCTTCCTAGGAACCTGTATAAAAGAATCAAATGGAAAGAATCCCTTTTTATTTTTCTTTGTTGAGAGTATTACCATGTTTCCCTGAAAATAAGACCTAGCTGGACAATCAGCTCTAATCCAGCTTTTGGAGCAAAAATTAATGTAAGACCAGGTCTTATTTTACTAGTATATACATATATAATATATTATATAAAATATATTATATGTAATATATATTATATATACAAAATATATTATATATATTATAATATATAATATATTATACAATATATTATAAATATATTATATATACAAAACATGATATATATTATAAATATATTATATACACAAATATATATAAAACAAGATATATATTATAAATATATTATATATAGAAAACAAGTTAGTATATAATATATTATATAAAATATATAATATTACATATATTAAATATATATTATATATAATACATATATAGAAAAGTATATTTAATATATATAATATATTTATATAATGCACATATAGAAAATATGTATTTAATACATATAATATATTGATCTATAATATGTATTATATATTATATATGAAATAAGATCTATATCTATATCTCTCTATATATAGACATAGATATCTATCTATCTATAGCTATCTATCTATCCATATATATATATATATATCTTATTTGCTATAGTAAAATAAGACCGGGTCTTATCTAACATAGTATAAGACTGGGTCTAATACATTAATTTTTGCTCCAAAAGATGCATTAGAGCTGATTGTCCAGCTAGGTCTTATTTTCGGGGAAACATGGATTGCTTACTTGAAATTGCCTTTGAAGTTAACATTTAAATCAAAAGGATAAGCTAATTTTTGATTGGTGAGAAAATATATAATAGACTAAACACTATTATTACGATTACATAGGGAATATTGTTTATTATGATGATTGTCTATTCTGAAAAAGTTGGATAATACAAAGGGAAATTTTTTAATTACAAGAATATCTATAAAAAGTACATGTGGAAAACTCAGTCTAACTACATCTTCTATATTCTTTGTGTCACGTATAGTGCTTAAATAATTGTAGGCAATAACTAAGCACTTTTGTATCATTCATCTTTGTGATTATAGCTAAAAACTTTTCTTAATTTATTATCAAACATATGAGTAATTATATTTTGTTGGTATTGATTTTATTTTCTTCTTGTAAAGTAGATTAGTAAGAGAAGAATGGTGTACAGAGCACAGTCTTGACATTTCTTACAAAGAAATCCCCCAATTCATGAATTGTAATATAGCGTATCATTTTCTCTATACCATGCAATTTTTGCCCTGGTTGGAGCACTAGATAAAGTAATTTCTAAAATATTTCTCCTTGTAGAATATATGGTAGACTTGTTCCCATAATTTCTCTGAGCTGTGGACCTTTTTTCCATACTATTCTTAAATTGGTCCAAAACTTTCATGTTCTAAGAATCATTACTTTCTTGGAGCCTTTCTGTTTAATAACCATAACTACTAGATGGCTTTCTTTGAGGATCATTTAACAAAGAAACAATTTTAGTTAGGGAATTTGGGTCTACATAAAACAAAGTAAAAATTTTAAAAACCTTACAGACTTGTGGATGCTAGTGATAGGCCGTTCTTAACCATAACAAGTGATGTGTTGCCAAATATTGGTCTTATTGTAGTGAAAATTTACATCTCAGTAAAATGGTATGTTGTGGACCTTTAGGATCATTTATATTGTCAAAATCTTCGATGTCAACAGTTTGTTATATATATATCTAATGCAAATCTGAAACAAGGTTATGCATTGTTGCTTTGAACATGTGCTCTTGTGTAAAACTGAAAGGCAGCCTTACATAGTGGGAACTGCACTGGACTAAGAGGAGACTTGGATTGTATTTTTAGATTTATCATGAAAAAACAGACTATCTAGCCCTTAGCAGATTACTTAACCTTTTATATACTGATTTCTCATATATGTAACGACAGGGTCTTTTCTGTGCATTACTGCTCGTCATTTCCATGAAATTGAAGGTATTAAGGAATGTCAAACCACATAGCAGAGACTGTGAAAAAAATATTATAAGGAATCCTAGTTGCTAAAACTACACACACACACACACACACACACATGATATATGGTATAAATTCTGGTTGCCATTCCTTTGGGCTATGTTGAAAGAATATATCAAATAAAATACCCTTCAGTGATTCCTAGCATGTGACTGCTCAGGCCTGGTTTGATTTTAATGGAGAAAGACAATTACAACCATTTGCAACAAGGGGCCTTCTCAAGGTGGTCTGTTAAAAATGACAGTGTCTACCCTTGGCACTACATAATGGGTACTGACTATTGTTGCAGTTTCTTCTGGGAATGTTTGTAGTCTCCCATCAGACAGGTTCTTGTTAAATGAATGCATGAGACAGATATTTCAGCAGTCATGTTTCTATAAATGCTGAATCAATATACTGAAGCCTTTTGTCAATGGCCAAAACAGGAAAACCATCCAACCATCATTCACAATACTCTGAGGAGTATCCCAAAATGATCAGCTCTTGTGCCAGATAGTGAGACTCAATGTGTGCCAAGGACTGGCCACTTCCTCTTCCAAAAGGCTTGAGAGGGATCTCTGCATTGATTGGACACATAACCTGAACGAAAATCTATCCAAGCATTCTAAAATCTGGGTTGTGTACATGTGAAAACTCCTATCTACTATTTGCATCTGTTTGCTACTGTATTGTTTACCCTGCAGACTTTTTCAAAGTCATTTCTATGTTACTTAATATCCATCCTGATAGTAGAGATGACTAGCTCACATTTCTATCTGAAGTACAGTGTATTGAAGACTATCAAAATAAAAGGAACTTTGTTTCTCAGTTTTGTTTGCTTTTGTAATGGCTTCAGACATGGTTCCTTTTTAGGTTGAATCTGCATGACTAATGTTTTCTCTATTATTTTGTTAAGGTCTACACAGTAAAAACAAAAACAAAAAATAAAAACAAACAAATAAAACATATGCCCATACAAAGACTTGCTCATGAATGTTCATAGCAGCTTTATTTTTAATAGTCAAAAACTGGAAACAGTCCACATATTCATCATCAACATGTGAAGGGATAATCACAGCTACAACCATAAAATGCAATATTAATCAAGTATGAGGAGGAATGAAGTATTGATACACCACAACACAGATATTTTTGTAATTTCAAAACAATTATGCTAATTGAAAAGAAATCAGATGAAAGAGTACATGCTTTATGATTCTATTTATATGAATTTACATTCTTTATGATTATATTTACATTCCAGGAAGTTAAAATTAATAAAAAGTTTCTTAAATAGTTAAACATACATAGTCCATGTAATTCAGCCATTCCATATCGAACTCCGTGTCCACAAAACAACTTGTACAGAATTATTCATATCATCTTTGTTTTTTTATTGAGGTAATATTGACATTATATTAGTTTCAGATGTATAACATCATGATTTGATATTTGTATATATTGTAAAATGATCACCACAGTAATTCTAGTTAACATTCTTCACCATACTTAGTTATAATTTCTTTCTTGTTATGAGGACTTTTAATATTTACTCTTAACAACTTTCTTTTTTTTTTAATTTATTTTTTAAATTTATTGGGGTGACAATTGTCAGCAAAACTACATAGATTTCAGGTGTACAATTCTGTACTATATCATCGATAAATTCCATTGTGTGTTCATCACCCAGAGTCAGTTCTCCTTCCATCACCATATAGTTATTTTTACAAATTTATCTTAACTTTCATACTAGCTTTGTAAGTGACTAATCTAATATCTTTATTATATACCTACTTTTACCAGTGATATTTATACTTTCATATGTTTATTTTGTTGCCAATTAGCACCCTTTCTTTTTAGCTTAAAGAAGTCCCTTTAACATCTCTTGTAAGCCTGGCTTAATGGAGATGAATGTCTTCAGTTTGTGCTTGTTTGGAAAATTCTATCTCTCCTTTAATTCTGAATGATAACTGCCTTGTAGAATATTCTTTGTTGGATTTCTTTTTCTTTTAGCACTTTTAATATACTATATCACTCCCTTTTGGCCTGCAAAGTTTCTGCTATAATGTCTACTGATTTTCTTCAGGGGGGTTCTCTTTTACATAACAAGTTGTTTTTCTCTTGTTACTTTTAAGATTCTGTCCTTGTCTTTAACTTTTGACATTTTAGTTATAATGTGCCTTGGTGTGGGTCTCTTTGGATTTATCTCTTTTGGATTTCTCTGGGCTTCCTTGCATCTGGATGTCTTTTTCCTTACCCAGGTTAGGGAGGTTTTCAGCTATTATTTCTTCAAATAAGTTTTCTGGCCCTTTCTCCCTCTCTTCTCCGTCTGAGATTCCTATAGTGAGAATATTAGTATACTTGATGTTGTGCCATAAGTCCCTTAAGCTAGTTTCACTTCTTTCTTTTCTTCTTTCCTTCCTTCCTTCCTTCCTTCCTTCCTTCCTTCCTTCCTTCCTTCCTTCCTTCCTTCCTTCCTTCCTTCCTTCCTTTCTGCATTCCTTCCTTCCTTCCTCCCTTCCTTCCTTCTTTCTTCAACTCTGATTGGTTGAATTCCATAGCCCTGTCCTCAAGTATACTGATCTTTTCTCCTGCTTCATCTAGTCTGTTGTTGAATTCCCACTGTGTATTTTTTAGTTCAGTTATTGTATTCTTAAGCTCTGTGACTTGTGTTAGGTACTTTCTTATATTTTCTGTATTTTTGTTGACATTTTCACTGTGTTCATCCTTTCTTCTCCCAAGTTTGGTGAGCATCTTTATGACCATTACTTTAAACTCTTTATCAGATAAATTACCTATCTCTGTTTCATTACGTTTTTTTTTTTTTTCCTGAGGTTTCTCTTACACTTATGTTTGGAATATGCTCTTTTAAAAAATATATTTTGCTTGACTCTTCATTGGTTTCTACATATGAGATGAAAGAGCTACCTCTCCCAGTTTCAAAGGAGTGGCTTTGTGTAGAAAAGGAACCTTATCTTTCAACCTTTCCCTAACTCTTAGTTGACTCTCAAATGTTTGTGATTATCCCTATTATATTTTTAATTGCTCCCAGAAGTTGAGGATGTGCCAAGAGCTGTCAGTGTCCCAAAAGGAACTGTCTCAGTCAGCCGATATATTCAGGCTGATTGGAAGCCAAACCTTCAGGCTGCAGCTTTTAAAGTATGCAAATACATATAGGTCTGTGGGAGTGCAAGCATAAGCTCTACCTGCCACCATAGCCAGGTGATATGGAGGTGTCCCCTGGGTGACAGTCACAAAAATTGGGGCTCCAGACACATATATAAACTCCTTCTGTAAAATATCAGTGAGCTGTAGAGTGGCAGAGGAATAGCACAAATATGGTGTCCAACAGCTATGGTTCCTAAGACATGTGACAAACCTAAAGCCTGCCCCTCAGGGCAAAGCGTCAGGAAAAGCAAATAGGCCTCTTTTACAGAAAGACTGTGAGTGTGTTTCAGTCTGCTATCTGTGCAATGCCCTGGGAGTTGTAGTCTGCCAATAACTGCCTCTCTAATTGTTACTGTTCCTTGGGACCCAGGAATGAAAGCCACCCTGGCCTCCAGAGCCACATTATAAAGGGGCACCTCCTGCAAAAATCAGAGCACCGGACATAAAAACCAGGGCAACAGACGGATGTAAAAGTTCCCCTCAGGGAGATACTGGCATTCTGTAGCATGGCAGAGGGAGAGTGCAAAAATAGTTCCTGCCAGTGTGTGTACCCAGAGAGTATTCCAGCAGGCCCCTGCCCCTCCAGCTGACATTTTAAGATTAGCAAATGAATCTATTTCACATAAAGTCGGGGCTCTTTTCAAATGCCTGCTTCTGTGTTGGGCCCTGTGGCAAGTTAATCAGTATAGAAGCCTTTTAGAAGCCATTTCTCAGTTTGCTACAGCTCTTTGGGTCTTGTGGACATAAGCCCTTTTGGTTCTCCAAGCCAGAGGTTTGGGGGGCTTGTCTCTGAGGTGCTTCATAAACGTATAGGTTTATGAAAAGTCATTGAATGGTACTCTTATATTGGAGAATTATATGACTTTAAATTATAGCTCAATAAAGCTGTTAAAAAAAAAAATCCCTGTCAGCAGGAAATTTACATCTAGGCTGGGACAGAGGACGAGGTAGAGGATAATACACAAAATAAATTACAGTCGATCCATGAACAACAAAAATTTGAACTGTGTAGGTCTACTTATATGTGGATTTTATTCAATAAATACTGTAAACATATTTTCTCCTCCTTATTATTTTCTTTAATAATTTTTTTTACTTATTTTTATTTTTCATTTTTTATTATTTTTTTAATTTATTGGGGTGACAATTGTTAGTGAAATTACGTAGATTTCAGGTGTACAATTCTGGATTACATCATCTACAAATCCCATTGTGTGTTCACCACCCAGAGTCAGTTCTACTTCCATCACCATATATTTGATCCCCCTTACCCTCATCTCCCAACCCCATCCTCCTGACCCTCTGGTAACCACTAAACTATTGTCTGTGTCTATGAGTTTTGGTTTCTAATTTGTTTGTCTTATTCTTTTGTTTTTGGTTTACATACCACATATCAGTGAAATCATATGGTTCTCTGCTTTTTCTGTGTGACTTATTTGCTTAGCATTGTACTCTCAAGATCCATCCATGTTGTCACAAATGTTCATATATTATCTTTTCTTACCGCCGAATAGTATTCCACTGTGTACATATACCACAACTTCTTTATCCATTCATCTATCGAAGACCATTTTGGTTGTTTCCATGTCTTGGCCACCGTAAACAAAGCTGCAATGAACATTGGAGCACACGTGTCTTTATCTCTAAATGTTTTCAGATTTTTTGGGTAGATACACAGGAGAGGGATTGATGGGTCATATGGTAATTCTATTCGTAATTTTTTGAGGAACCTCCACACTGCCTTCCATAAGGGCTGCACCAGACTGCATTCCAACCAACAGTGTATGAGGGTTCCTTTTTCTCCAAGCCACTCCAACACTTGTTACTATTTGTCTTGTTGATGATAGCCATTCAGACTGGGGTGAGGTGATATCTCATTGTGGTTTTGATTTGCATTTCTCTGATGATTAGTGATGTTGAGCATTTTTTTCATATGTCTATTTGCCATTTGTATGTCCTCTTTGGAGAAATGTCTCTTCAGGTCCTCTGCCCATTTTTCAATTGGGTTGTTTGTTTTTTTGTTGTTGAGTTTCATGAGTTCCTTGTATATTCTGGATATTAGACCCTTATCGGAGGCACTGTTTGCAAAAACCTTCTCCCATTCAGTTGGTTGCCTCTTTATTTTGTCGATGGTTTCTTTTGCTGTGCAGAAGCTTTTAAGTTTCATATAGTCCCATTCGTTTAATTTAGCTTTTACTTCCATTGCCTTTGCAGTTAAATTCATAAAATGCTCTTTGAACCCAAGGTCCATAAGTTTAGTACCTATGCTTTTTTCTATGCAGTTTATTGTGTCAGGTCTTATACTTAAGTCTTTGATCCATTTTTAATTAATTTTGGTACATGGTGACAGATAGCAGTCCACTTCCATCCTTTTGCACGTGGCTATCCAATTCTCCCACACCATTTATTGAAGAGGTTGTCTTTCCTCCATTGTATGTTTTTAGCTTCTTTGTCAGAAATTGTCTGCCCATATTTATGTGGTTTAATTTCTGGGTTCTCAATTCTATTTCATTGGTCTATGTGTCTGTTTTTCTGCCAATACCATGCTGTTTTGATTATTGAAGCCCTGTAGTACAAGCTAAAGTCAGAGAGTATGATACATCCAGTATTGTTCTTTTTTCCTACGATTGCTTTGGCTATCGGGGTCTTTTGTGGTTCCAAACAAATCTGATGATTTTTTGTTCTGTTTCTTTAAAAAATTCCATTGGGATTTTGATGGGGATTGCATTAAATCTGTATATTGCTTTGGGTAATATGGCCATTTTAGCTATGTTGATTCTTCCAACCCATGAGCACGGAATGTCTTTCCATTTCTTTTTGTCTTCTTCAATTTCTTTCAAAAATGTCTTATACTTTTCAGCATATAGGTCTTTCACATCCTTGGTTAAGTTTATTCCTAGGTATTTTATGCTTTTTGCCGCAATTGCAAAATGAACTTTTTTTGTGTGTTTCTTTTTCTGAGATTTCATTGCTAGCATATAGGAATGCAATGGACTTTTGTACGTTGATTTTGTAGCCAGCAACTTTACTGTATTCGTTGATTGTTTCTAATAGCTTTTTGGTAGAGTCTTTAGAGTTTTCTATATATAGCATCATGTCATCTGCAAAGAGTGACAATTTAACTTCTTCATTCACAATTTGGATGCCTTTTATTTTTTCTCTTGCCTGATTGCTCTGGCAAGGACTTCCAACACTATGTTGAAAAGCAGAAGAGATAGGGGACAGCATTGTCGTGTTCCTCAAAGTAGACCACAGGGCTTCAGTTTTTCACCATTGATTATGAGATTAGCTGAGGTCTTGTCATATATGGCCCTTATTATTTTTGAGGTATTTTCCTTCTATACTTATTTTATTAAGTGTTTTAATCATAAATGGATGTTGTATCTTGTCAAATGCTTTTTCTCCATCAATTGATATAATCATAAGATTTTGTCCTTATTTTGTTTATGTGATGTATCACATTGATGGATTTGCAGATGTTGAACCATCCTTGTGCCCCGGGGATGAACCCCATTTGGTCGTGATGAATAATCCTTTTAATGCGTTGTTGTATTTGATTTACTAGAATTTTGTTTAGGATTTTTGCATCTCTATTCATGAGAGACATTGGTCTGTAGTTTTCTGTTTTTGTGTTGTCCTTAGCAGGTTTTGTATCAGTGCAATGTTGGCCTCATAAAATGAGTTAGGGAGTACTGTCCCTTCTTCAATTTTTTTGAAGAGTTCGAGCAGGATTGGTATTGGATCCTCTTTGAAGGTTTGGTGTAGTTCACTAGTGAATCCATCTGGTCCAGGACTTTTGCTTTTGTGAAGGTTTTGGATGACAGATTCAAATTCTTTACTGGTGATAGGTCTGTTTAGATTTTCCAGTTCTTCTTGGCTCAGCCTTTGAAGGCTATATGTTTCTAAGAACTTGTCCGTTTCTTCTAGGTTATTGAATTTGGTGGCACATAGTCCTTCATAGTGTTCTTGGATGATCCTTTGTATTTCTGTGGTGTCCGAGATAACTTCCCCTTTTTCATTCCTGATTTTGTTAACTAGTGTCTTCTTTTTTTTTTTTTTTTAATTAAATTTATTGGGGTGACAATTGTTAGTAAAATTACATAGATTTCAGGTGTACAATTCTGTATTACATCATCTATAAATCCCATTGTGTGTTCACCACCCAGAGTCAGTTCTCCTTCCATCCCCTTATCCTCATCTCCCACCCCTCACCCCCCACCCCCGTTACCCTCTGGCAACCACTAAACTATTGTCTGTGTCTATGAGTTTCTGTTTCTCATTTGTTTGTCTTGTTCTTTTGTTGTTTTTGTTTTATATACCACATATCAGTGAAATCACATGGTTCTCTGCTTTTTCTGTCTGACTTGTTTCGCTCAGCATTACTCTCACAAGATCCATCCATGTTGTCACAAATGTTCCTATATCATCTTTTCTTACTGCCGAATAGTATTCCATTGTGTATATATACCACAACTTCTTTATCCATTCATCTATCGAAGGACATTTTGGTTGTTTCCATGTCTTGGCCACTGTAAACAAAGCTGCAATGAACATTGGAGCACACGTGTCTTTATCTCTAAATGTTTTCAGATTTTTTGGGTAGACACCCAGAAGAGGGATTGCTGGGTCATATGGCAATTCTATTCGTAATTCTTTGAGAAACCTCCACACTGCCTTCCATAACGGCTGCACCAGTCTGCATTCCCACCAACAGTGTATGAGGGTTCCTTTTTCTCCACAGCCTCTCCAACATTTGTTATTATTTGTCTTGTTGATGATAGCCATTCTGACTGGGGTGAGGTGATATCTCATTGTGGTTTTGATTTGCATTTCTCTGATGATTAGTGATGTTGAGCATTTTTTCATCTGTCTATTTGCCATTTGTATGTCCTCTTTGGAGAAATGTCTCTTCAAGTCTTCTGCCCATTTTTCAAGTGGGTTGTTTGTTTTTTTGTTGTTGAGTTGCATGAGTTCCTTGTATATTCTGGAAACTAGCCCCTTATTGGAGGCACTGTTTGCAAAAATCTTCTCCCATTCAGTTGGTGGCCTCTTTATTTTGTCAATGGTTTCTTTTGCTGTGCAGATGCTTTTAAGTTTCATGTAGTCCCATTTGTTTAATTTAGCTTTTACTTCCATTGCCTTTGGAGTCAATTTCATGAAATGCTCTTTGAACCCAAGGTCCATAAGTTTAGTACCTATGTTTTCTTCTATGCAGTTTATTGTGTCAGGTCTTATGCTTAAGTCTTTGATCCATTTTGAATTAACTTTGGTACATGGTGACAAATAGCAGTCCAGTTTCATTCTTTTGCACATGGCTATCCAATTCTCCCAGCACCATTTATTGAAGAGGCTGTCTTTGCTCCACTGTATGTTTTTAGCTTCTTTGTCAAAAATTATCTCTCCATATTTATGTGGTTTTATTTCTGGGTTCTCAATTCTATTCCATTGGTCTATGTGTCTGTTTTTCTGCCAATACCATGCTGTTTTGATTATTGTAGCCCTGTAGTACAAGCCAAAGTCAGGAAGTGTGATACCTCCATTATTGTTCTTTTTCCTTAAGATTGCTTTGGCTATTCGGGGTCTTTTGTGGTTCCAAACAAATCTGATGATTTTTTGTTCTATTTCTTTAAAATATGCCATTGGGATTTTGATGGGGATTGCATTGAATCTGTATATTGCTTTGGGTAATATGGCCATTTTAACTATGTTGATTCTTCCAATCCATGAGCACGGAATGTCTTTCCATTTCTTTGTGTCTTCTTCAATTTCTTTCAAAAATGTCTTATAGGTTTCAGCATATAGGTCTTTCACATCCTTGGTTAAGTTTATTCCTAGGTATTTTATTCTTTTTGCTGCAATTGCAAAAGGAATTGTTTTTTGTATTTCTTTTTCTGAGATTTCATTGTTAGTATATAGGAAGGCAATGGACTTTTGTGCGTTGATTTTGTAGCCGGCAACTTTACTGTATTCGTTGATTGTTTCTAATAGCTTTTTGGTGGAGTCTTTAGGGTTTTCTATATATAGCATCATGTCATCTGCAAAGAGTGATAATTTAACTTCTTCATTCCCAATTTGGATGCCTTTTATTTCTTTCTCTTGCCTGATTGCTCTGGCAAGGACTTCCAACACTATGTTGAAAAGCAGAGGTGATAGGGGACATCCCTGTCGTGTTCCTGAACGCAGAGCAAAGGGCTTCAGTTTTTCTCCATTAATTATGAGATTAGCAGAGGGTTTGTCATATATGGCCTTTATTATGTTAAGGTATTTTCCTTCTATACCCATTTCATTAAGTGTTTTAATCATAAATGGATGTTGTATCTTGTCAAATGCTTTTTCTGCATCAATTGATATAATCATATGATTTTTGTCCTTTATTTTGTTTATGTGATGTATCACATTGATGGATTTGCGTATGTTGAACCATCCTTGTGCCCCGGGGATGAACCCCACTTGGTCGTGATGAATAATCTTTTTAATGCATTGTTGTATTCGATTAGCTGGTATTTTATTTAGGATTTTTGCATCGGTATTCATTAGAGATATTGGTCTGTAGTTTTCTTTTTTTGTGCTGTCCTTACCAGGTTTTGGTATCAGGGTAATGTTGGCCTCATAGAGTGAGTTAGGGAGTACTGTTTCTTCTTCAATTTTTTGGAAGAGTTTGTGCAGAATTGGTATTAGATCCTCTTTGAAGGTTTGGTAGAATTCACTAGTGAAGCCATCTGGTCCCGGACTTTTGCTTTTGGGAAGGTTTTGGATGACTGATTCAATTTCGTTACTGGTGATCGGTCTGTTTAGATTTTCCAGTTCTTCATGGTTCAGCCTTGGAAGGCTGTATGTTTCTAAGAACTTGTCCATTTCTTCTAGGTTGTTGAATTTGGTGGCATATAGTCCTTCATAGTATTCTTGGATGATCCTTTGTATTTCTGTGGTGTCCGTGATAACTTCCCCTTTTACGTTTCTGATTTTGTTAATCAGTGTCTTCTCTCTTTTTATCTTAGTGAGTCTAGCCAAGGGTTTGTCAATTTTGTTAATCTTTTCAAAGAACCAGCTCTTTGTCAGATTAATTTTTTCTATTGTCTTTTTGTTCTCTATTTCATTGAGTTCTGCTCTGATTTTTGTTATTTCCTTTCTTCTGCTGACCTTGGGTTTCACTTGTTCTTCTTTTTCTAGTTCTTTAAGGTGCGACATGAGGTTGTTTATTTTGGGTTTTTCTTGTTTCTTGAGATAGGCCTGTAATGATATAAATTTCCCTCTTAAAGCTGCTTTCGCTGCATCCCAAAAATTTTGGTAGGATGTATTTTCATTGTCATTTGTTTCTATGTATCTTTTGATCTCTCCTCACTTTCTTCTTTGACCCAGTCCTTCTTTAGATTGTACGTTGTACGTTGTTTAATCTCCATGTATTTGTGTTTTTCCCTCCTTTCTTTTTGTAGTTGATATCCAATTTCAAAGCCTTGTGACCAGAGAATACGCTTGGTATGATTTCAATCTTCTTAAATTTTCTGAGGCTGATTTTATGTCCCAATATATGGTCTATCTCTATCCTTGAGAATGTTCCATGTATACTAGAAAAGAATGTATAGTCTGATGTGTTAGTATGAAGTGCTCTATATATATCAATTATGTCCATTTAATCTAATGTGTCATTTAGGGCTGCTATTTTGTTATTTATTTTCTGTTTGGATGATCTATCCATAGCTGTCAGTGATGTATTTAAGTCCCCTAGTATAATTGTGTTTTCGTCAATTTCTCCCTTTAGTTCTGTTAGTAGTTGCTTGGTATGTTTTGGTGCTCCCTGATTGGGGTCATAAATATTGATGACTGTTATGTCTTTATAGTCCCCTTTACCATTATGAAATGTCCATCTTTGTCTCTTGTTATCTTTTTCACCCTGAAATCTGTTTCATCTGATATCATTATGGCTACGCCTGATTTTCTCTAGGTACCATTTGCTTGGAGTGTCAATTTCCACCCTTTCACTTTGAGTCTATGCTTGTCCTTGTAGCTGAGATGTGTCTCTTGGAGATACCATATGGTTGCGTTTAGTTTTTGATCTAATCTGCTACTCTGTGACTTTTTATTGGTGAGTTCAGTCCATTTACATTTAGGGTGATTATTGATATGTGAGGATTTCCTGTCATTCTATCTTTAGTTTTCTGGTAAAGCTGTGTCTCCATTGTTTATTTGACTTTTTGTTTTTGTCTATTATTTCTTTGTGGTGGTATTCTATGATGTTTCCCTCTATTTCTTCTTTTATTACAGTATATATTTCAGTTCTGGATTTTTTTGGAGTGGTTACCCTTAAGTTTATGTAAAAGAAAGTTTGATATTTAGAGTGTTCCATTTTCTTCAGCATGCTTACTTTCTCCATTCCCATATTCCGGTTCAGGACTTTACTCTCCCCCTTTTTATGTTTTGGTTGCCACAAATTGTCACTGTTGATGGTAGTTGAATAGCCTCCTTTAGTACTTTTTGCAGTGCAGGTCGTGTATTAGAAAATTCTCTCAGCTTCTCTATGTGTGGAAATGTCTTTATTCCTGCTGCATATATAAAGGATATCTTTGGTGGATATAGTTTTCTTGGCTCATAATTTCTCTCTGTCATTCGTTTGAATATTTGGCTCAACTCACTCCTGGCTTGCAGAGTTTCTGCTGAAGAATCTGATGATAATCTAATGGGCTTTCCTTTGTAGGTTACTGTCTTCTTTTCCCTGGCTGCCTTGAAGATTCTTTGTTTGTCATTGATTTTAGACAGCTTCAATACAGTGTGCCTTGGAGAAGGTCTGTTGGGATTGAGGTACTTAGGTGTTCTATTTGCTTCTTGGATTTGAGGACCCAGTTCTGTCCACAAGTTTGGGAAGTTCTCATTGACAATTTGTTTGAATATATTCTCTGTTCCCTTCTCTCTTTCTTCTCCTTCTTGTGTGCCCATTATTCTTATATTGCTCTTTCTGATGGAGTCAGAAAGTTCTTGTAGAGTTCTTTCATTTCTTTTAAGTCTCTTTCTTCTTCCATCTGTGTAATTTCCAGGTTCCTCTCTTCGATTTCACTGATTCTTTCCTCCATCTGGTCAAATCTACTACCTAAGCTGGTTATTTCATTCTCAATTTCTTCTATTGAGTTCTTAATCTCCAGAAATTCTATTTGGTTGTTTTTTAAAATTTCAATCTCTTTTGTAAAATGCACATGTTTTTCTTTGATTGTGTTTCTGAGTTCATTAAAGTGCCTTTCTGTGTTTTCTTGCATCTCGTTGAATTTTTTCAGATCTGCAATCTTGAATTCTCTGTCATTTAAGTCACATATTTCCATATCTTTAAGTTCCTTTTCTGGAGACTTTTCACTTTCTTTCTGAGCTGTCTTGTTGCCTTGGTTATTCATGGCAATTAATGATTTATTATTTGTCTTCCTCGACATCTACAGGAGTGGCTTCTGAAACAGGTTAATAGGAAGAGGTCTTTCTTTTGTTTTCCAGTACTTGTTGGTAGAATGTTTTATTTTCTCTCTGACTGAAGCCTTTTTTTTTTCTCTCTCACATGGTAGTGCTATGTTTTATCTGCACTATTCCAGCTTCTCACACAATGGGGGGATTCTCTGGTAGATGGGCTTCTCCTCTGTTAATAGTTTGCCTGGGTCACAGGGTGCAGTGTACCTGTGGGTATGCGGAGAGCTTTTCAAGTTCCAAAGCTCTTCCTTCACCAGATTCAGAGCCCGTGTGTTTCAGCTGTTCTGTTTACTCCTGTTGGGATCTACCCAGGAGGTGAGGCCAGAAGCGGGGTGAGTTGGGAGGGTGACCCAGAGCAATGGTGACGACCACCATCACAGCCGGTCCTGGTTCCACAGCTCCCTCCTCTTTGCTGGATCGAGTTGGGCTGGGAATCTGTGTCTGTGGTCCGCAGTTCTCAGAAAAGCAAATATTCTGTTCTTTTGATCTGACACTGCTACTCTTCTGCTTCTAGCACTGGCCAGGTGGTGGCGGGGTGAGCTCTGGGAGAGTAAGGAGGGGGCAGCTAGTCTCAGTGCCTAAGGCTTCCATTCTCTGCTTGGCAGTGAGGGCTTAAACCACCGTTTTCAGCCTTCTTCCCTCAGTCTTTTCTCCGAGGTCTCTGCCATGAACGTTGGGTTTAGCCGTGTTATATGCTCCCCCACAGCCCTGTGGGCCATAGGCGTAGCCCTAGCAGTCCGAGTTCTTCCCTCTCTGGCAGCTGCGGTTGTTCTGGGATGCAGTGAGCTCGGAGCACTGAGCTAGGTCTGCGTCCTGTGCCTGCGTGGCTCCGTGTCTGCACTTCTCCCTTCCCTCTTCCCCTGCTCACGTGATTTGCCCACCTTTAGGTGAATTTAGTGGTGGGCCTCTTTGTCTTGCCTGTCTGCTGTGCAGGGAGTCCTTTGTGGAGTTATTGTTGTTTGATTAGTTGTAAATTCCAGGGTAGCTTTACAGAGGCTCACCTCACACCACCATTTTGATGAGGTTGGAAATTATTTTCTTAATAATATTTTATTCTGTAGCTTACTTTATTGTAAGACTACAGTAAATAACATATGTGTTAATAAACCGTTTATGTTATTGCTAACCTTCTGGTCAACTGTAGCCTATTAGTAATTGAGTTTTAGGTGAGTCAGAAATTATACATAGAATATTGATTGTGTGGGGAGTCCTCACCCCTTCACGTTGGTTCAGGGTCCGTGTAAATATAATATGAGTTGTATACAGGTTCTAAGAGATGTCATCTTTGTGGTCTCAAAGCTAAAGTCCTCACCCTGATCACTGAATGATCTATGCTTAAGTCTCCAGGTAGCCCAAAGAGATTCTGTTTTGCATTTCAAATCCATGTAACTGTTCTGAGACAACTTTAAAAGAATCAGAGACTGAATTGTTTAATGTGAGGGAACTACAGGTAAGTGTGGAAAGATAAAATCTATATAATTTGCCCACACATTTTAATCTCCCCATGTACTGGGACTTTCCAAGAATTTCTCCAGGGCAGCAATTGACTGTCAATTTGTTTATGTATCTCCACTCTCACCTCCATCCCTTGATGGGCTATGGATTTTATAAAGGCCACAGATAATCATCAGTAACTTATTTTTGCCCCACATTGGCTCTTCATTCTTCATTTTTCTCTTTAAACAATTTTCAACAAATCTCTTTTAATGTCTCTTTTATATTTCCCTATTATCTTTATTTCTCTGGAAGTAATTTTTTTTTTTTTTTCATTTGTGTCAGTGGAAGCACACTCATGGTGGTTAATTTTTTGTGTGAGGTTTTGTAATTTTATTACTGTGCTTTTATCTACAGCAGGGATTATTTTCAGTGGGAATCCTGGGTGCCAAGCGCTGTGAAGGCATTCCCTCAGATTTGTTCCAAGTTTGCCTCTGCCAAGGCTTTACAAGTTTCACTGGTTTGGAACAAGTTTTGCTGTTAATTTCTTAGCTTGGTGGTTTGTACCACATGTGGGTTGTATGAATTTAGAGTCCACACCCATGCTTCATACAAGTTTAGAGTTCTGACTTCTCTTGAGCATGTCTTTTCATTCATGGCCAGGATTTTCCAGGTGGGAAGAATTGCTTTACTTGGATTCTTAGCCCTGGAGCACCTACTAGTCATTGGTTCTCTTTGTAAAAGGAAGAGGACGTGAGTCTCTCTCCTCTGGCAGGTTTTGGCTTTAGCTCCAAGGTCCTTTGACCCTGGTGTTTTGTGTCTGAGTCTGCCTGACTGCTGTGCCTGGAGTCCCAGTTCCTGTGTACCTCCTAACCTCTGACTGTTTACTCCAAAGTGGGTTTCTTGCCTTGAACCCTAGTTCCTCTCTGCCCCATTGGCCCCTGGCTGCTTATGTTGGCTCTGCTGATCTTGGCTTATGGCCCTGCTTTCCTTGACCCAGTGCTTTCCATATCTCAGCTTGATAAAGGGGTTTTAAAAGGCTCCCTATGGGAAAAGACAAAGACCTTAGATATTAACTCACTATACTACCAAGTCCAATTCCTACTCAGCAAATTGAGATGTCAGGAGAGTTGAAGTAAGCTAATATCTTTGTGTGTGTATGCAAGTGTTCATATGATTGCAAAATAATTTATTTGGATCAAATTAATGTTCAAAATTAAATGCACATGATTCTTTATATTTTGTTAGGTGGAAAGAAAAAAAACAGGCAACTTCTATAAATGCATTAAAATTAAATGACTTATTTTTTAAATCCCCTTATTGATCCAGAAGCCTAGGTTTGTATAGTAGCCCATTTGTGTAACTATATCAATTGAAAAATGATTTAAAGCTATATGAGATGGATATTTAAAGTTACTTTCATTTGTTTCAAAAGTTATTTACTTGCTTTCAAACTTATGGAATCAAGTGTTGAAGTGTACAAAATTAGGTTTATTTTAGTAGCCAGGTAAAAGAGTAGTAAACATAGAACACAGGGTAACCATTATTTCCTCTAAATGAGGTCACATTTGTCATTTGAGAACATCTGATTGGAAACAAATCTTTTTCACTTTCCCCTCTGCTAATTAATCGGAGTACTTTTGAATCCCTTACTAATAAGATCACAACTTCTGGTACTAGCAATGACTTTCTGGTTGAATCCTGATGTACCAGTTCAGATGAGAAATTCATCAATACAACCATGGCAATTCTTACTGTGTGTCTGAAGATTGATCCAGGTGTTATATGGTGACTGAAGAAAATACTGATTTTTTTTTCTGGGCATAATAGTGTAATTTAAAATGTGGTTGTGGAAAGCTTTGAAAAAAAAATCTTAAAAACAAACAAACAAACAAAAAGCCATGGTCTTAGTTTTAACATAGGTACCATTCAATTTGATAAGTCTTGTTGGCTGTCTGCAGGCTATAATTCAAGAAATAATGTTTAAAATAATCCCACTAGGATCCTTTAATCCTTCAGAAAATGGAAATATCAAGGTTTAACACCCATCTGAGAAAATGGAACCCAAAGCTATCCACAGATTGCTGATCTGATTCATGTCACACTATTGATTTTCTGAAGTCCCATAAAGGTTCTTTTGGACTATTATTTTCCTCTGAAACCCCCTGGTCTTGCCATTCATTATACTCTATTTTGCTGCCCCTACTTGATTGGTATGCCTTTACCTTCCTCATTGGCCCACTTAAAACCTCCCCCTTCAAGGTCTAACTCAAGTGTTACCTACACCACAAAGCCAGGCCTGACTACCTTACATGCACACTAACCTCTCTCCTTTCTATAAATCTCATTTGGATATATTCATAGGGAGTTATACATTTAGTTGTGCTCTACTTCATATAATTTTCAGAACAAAATAAGCTAAGTGCTTCATATGTTCTAAGTTAATCCCCACAGAAACCCAGTGAATAGGTATTTTATGCTCACTTTACAAATAAGCAAATAGAAGCAGAGATAATTTAAACATCCTGTTCAAAGCCACAAATACTGTAAGTGGCAGAGATGTAAAACCAGACAGTTTGACTCAACAGCTATAGATCCTAACCACTCTTCTGTACTGCCTTTTCACAGATTTTTGTCCCATCTTCACAACTAAATGTTATATATAGGATTTAACGCCAGAAAGCATATCTTATATATCACTTTCATCTCCTTAGAGAGACTAGCATAGTGCAAGGCATACAGTTGTACCCAATAGTATTTGCTTGATTCTTAAAAGTTTAGGTCAATTTCCTATTTTTTTCTTATTTTTAATTTGTTTTTCACTTGTGGCATTAAATACATAACTATAAGCCATTACAAATCCATTTTGGAATAATGCAGAGTATGAATAATAAATAAACGTCCTGCAGTTCAAGACTTTTCTTTCTTTCTCCAAACCTCTTAAAAAGGGAGGCGGAATGAAAGGAAAAGGGAAAGCAAGAAAGATGTTCTGTGCTGCCTTTTGAAAAGTCCCACCAAGACAAAGTCAACAACAAAATGAGAGAGAAGAAATTCAAGTTATATGCCTGTGCAAATGATCCAGAGTGCTGTGTTCAGGCAACACCTATCAGAGAGAGTAATCGTCACTTTTTGCTTTCGTTTTGG
This sequence comes from Rhinolophus sinicus, assembly GCF_057876585.1. Taxonomy (NCBI): domain Eukaryota; kingdom Metazoa; phylum Chordata; class Mammalia; order Chiroptera; family Rhinolophidae; genus Rhinolophus; species Rhinolophus sinicus. The sequence goes on along the minus strand of NC_142518.1, from coordinate 71,155,188 downwards.
ATTTTATCTTGCATTGTTCTGTGTATGGAATCTTTCTCTCCCATGTTCATAAATTCCAGAAGAGGAAAGGGAATGAGTTCAATGGATCCAGAAAGGGAGAGTGGAACAGTTACATTCCATCCATTTAGTAAGTTCAAATAAATATTATATTCTTTAAACACAGAAGGATACATGAACAATGGGAAATAAAAGATTTTGAAGATAATTATTAGAGTTAGCATTACCCTAATACACAAGAAGTCACCTCTTCTTTATGTCTTTGCTGAAAGGCATGGTGATTAAAAGAAATAAAGACCTATCATTGCTCACAGAGAATGTTAGGAGCAAAGTTCTGAGTCTTATGCCAAGAACAACCTTAAATGTAATTCTGAAAGTAAGCGAAGTGTTCTTTGGGGATCAATGTTTTATCCCCATTCTATATGATCCTCATACGATCTGGGTCCTCACTTTGTTCCTCCTGAAACACTTAGCCAACCACCCTGCTGGGATGGATTCTCCACCCCATCATTCTTCTCCCCTTCCTTGTTGGTATTCTGCACTGCTCCTAGCCACTCAGACTTGCTAACTTACACACCTCTTCCTTACTGTGATTTCCCACTGCTAACTCTGTACCTTCCATGGCGAAACAATTGACTAGTTTTATAAAATAATCCCTGATCATCTAATATTGGATAAAGCTAAAGAAGGTGGTTCTCCATACTCTTCCATGTAATGTACATTTTGTTTGAAAATTTATATATATATATATATATATATATATATATATATATATATATATATATATATATATATATATATATCTCTGGCAAAGTTTCTCAAAGAGCACGCCAATATAATAATTGCTTAACACAGCAGAGTTTTCTAATATTTCTCTTTACTCATTTATTGACTGAAAGTCCTCAAAGCAGATGCTCAACAATCTTTTCTATCTCTCCTCTGAAGTTCTTTCCTAAATCCACAGAGAACTCTCCTGTCTCCTCAACCATCCTTATTCTTCTGGTCCTCTGGATCTAATACAATCTTCCATGAGTTGCTCCCTGCACTTTCCTTTATAAAGACTTTATAAAGGTGTAATATTTTTGTAAGAAAACAATGAATGCTTATAAAATTCAATAGTGCACAAAATAAAGTAAATCAAAATCCCCTATTCTCCCATTACTGTCGCACACTGCAAACTCCCAATTAGACTGTTAAATTGCTTTATAAGTATCTGGTAGGTAAGCTTCTGGAAACAATGATCTCCTTATTTTGAATTTCCCTGTTTTTATATGGTCTCTTCCACAAGTATGTCACTTCATTTCACCAAATATATAACAAGTACCTACTATGGACAAGGTCTCTCCTTAGGTGTTGATTAGATATAAACCTAAATAGTACGTGGTTGGTTACTACTTCAAATATTTCACAGTGTTACCATATTTCCCCCAAAACAAGACCTAACCGGAAAATAAGCCCTAGCATGATTTTTTAGGATTCGTAGTATATAAGCCCAACTCCAAAAATAAGCCCCAGTTAAGATCGTCAGCCAGAAAGATGCATTTAGTATGTCCATTGCAACACACGATAGACATACTGAATTATAAAATAAGAATATTAATATATAATTAAATATAAATAAATGTAGTATTGACATTATTACTTAAAATAAATGATTGTCACCCCAATAAATTTAATAAAATTAAATAAAAAATAAAAAAAAGATAATATAAATTATAATTAAGTATTTGTAAATACCTAAGTGGGTGCCTTTGGACAAGAGATAAACGCCTATGTAAACAGATGGACTCGAGACTTATTGCCAAATAACCAATCAGAGTACAGACACAACGCACGAATAACGTGTGCACTTGATAATAAACAGACATGGTTGTGTCTAATATGAATCTTCATAATTCAAAATGGCGTGTGTTGTAACAGACGTACTTAATACACTCGTGTGAAATAAGGAAACATTTTCTGAATTTTGGTGCCTGCAATTTTTCGTCACTTTTGTGTGGACCATCATTTTTAACTGTCATCATTTTTGTTGACAGTCCTGTCTCGTAAGTCTTCAATTAACACTTGATTTAATGGTATATGTAAAGGGAATAATATTTTGACCCCCAGACAACATGAGTGCAAAAAGAAAGAGCTATTCCATCGAGTACAAGAAAGGAATCGTGGAGGACCCCCAGGGCAAGAATCTTACGGCTTTCTGCAAAGAGAAGAATTTGGATCTCTGAATGGTCCGAAAAAGGCAAGTAGACTACGATAATCTCAGTCAACAGGTGGACAAGGGAAATGCTAAAAAGCACAAGTATGGCTCAGGTCGGCAACCATTATTTCCTGAGTTGGAAGACAGCATCTGTGAATGGATTGCTGACAGGAGAGCAAAGGCTTTGGTTGTGTGCAGGGCTGATATGCAAGCATTTGCCCTTGCAATGACACCACAGTTAGAAATATCCCCAGAAGAATTCAAAGCATCACAACGCTGACTGCATGGCTTCCTTCAGTGATATGAACTGTCTCTAAGATCAACATCACTGTTCAAGCTGGAAGATACTGAAGTTATTAAATGTGCATTTGCATTCAAGTCCTTTGTTGATGGCATCGACTTTTCTAAATACCAACTCTCCAACATGATTGCTATGGATGAAACTGCAGTGTTTATGGGCCAAGGATCTCAAATGACAATTGATCAGAGTGGTGCCTTGTCGATCTACATTCCTTCCACTGGTTAAGAAAGTGCACGTGTTACCTGTATTTTGGAAATTCATCTGGATGGAAAGAAAGCCCCACCTCTAACCATCACTAAGGACAGGAAAGATAAGGTCGAACATGATTCAGACATTTATGTTCTTGAAACCAAAAAAGCCTGGTGCACACAAGCAGTTATAAGGAAGTGGGACGATTTAATGCTGCCACTTGTTTTGCGAGGTGGCCAAAGAGGTCTGCTAGCCTGGGATTCAGCCATCACTCACCATGCTAAAGACATGAAGAACTTCCTGGCCGAGAGAAGAATAGATCAAATAATGATTCCTGCAGGAATGACCGCCTATCTCCAGACTCTTTTTTTTTTTTTTAATTTTATTTTATTAAATTTATTGGGGTGCAAACATTTAGAGATAAAGACACGTGTGCTCCAATGTTCATTGCAGCTTTGTTTACAGTGGCCAAGACATGGAAACAACCAAAATGTCCTTCGATAGATGAATGGATAAAGAAGTCGTGGTATATATACACAATGGAATACTATTCAGTGGTAAGAAAAGATCATATATCTCCAGACTCTTGACATTGCAATAAACAAGCCATTCAAGGACCATTTGCACATGGAAATCAGTGACTACATTGAACATAGAATGGAGAGATAGCATGGAAACTTTGTGAAACCTAGCCTGCAAGAGGTTGTGACTTGGGGGAAGAATTCATGGGATAAAATCACTGACAGCTGTGTTGCCAATGCACTACGAGCAGGCTACATGGACAAGAAGTGCTCATTTAAGCAGAGCTTCATTGCTGGACATGAGAGATTGGGGCCAATTGTTCTACAGGAAATGGAGTCGCAAGAAATTCAAGCCAGAATTCAGGGCTTGGAGAGTACTGATGATGTTCCAGAAGAAGATGACATGACTGTATTTGAATAAATATAGATTTTTGTACATGAATAAATGAATAAATGAATAAATATAGATTGTTGTACATGAAAAAGAATAAGACATCCTCTGAAAATAAGTCCTAGTACTTCTTTTGGAGCAAAAATTAATATAAGATCCAGTCTTATTTTCGGGGAAATATGGTACTAAGAATTTTATCAAAGATCATTTACACAAGCTTCCTGGTCCAGGACCATGCCTTGTGGTGTCCCATATTTGCCAGTGTAAATGTTGTACAAGCAGTAGGCCAGTACTGACCTAGATAGAAAAAAATCTCAAGGACAGTTTTTCTGTCACACCCTCTTCTCTGTTTGACTGGAGCCAACAGGATCTCTCAACATCCTTTTCCCTGGCTCATTTCCTACACCCTCTTTCACTTACTCTATGTAGTCAAGATGGTTGAAAACAACCTCTTTCCCCTGCAGCTCTCAAGTTAAACATATACTCAAAGATGATTTTAACCATTTAACTCAGAAAATGAAGGAAGTCATTTTTCCTGATGCATTTGGGCAGGAAACTGGTCAATGTGAGTTCTACTTTATGCACATGAACTGGTCCTCTGCCATACCAACATTCATGGCCATCTGATGGAAGAGGCAGCCTATCTATCTGCATGTCAGTCTTAACTGAGGAAAGGTGTCCAGTTTTCCAGCTAGGTGTGGGGTAGGAAGGCAGCCTGCTAACAGAGAAAACAGGGGTACATCTTTTGGAAGAAATACTCATGTTGACAATGTCAAACAGCCTCTGCAACTAGGACTACAGGTGGTGATGTTAAAGACCCAATGCTCTTGTTATCTCTGTTCCTTGCATGTATCATCAGAACCACACAACGAAGACCTTGGTTTTCTACAAATAATTTTTCTCAAGAGGATCAGACATTGAGCTTCCTGAGCATAAAGAATTGGGTCTCATGCTTCTTCTTTTTTTTTTTCTATCCTCTGCAGTGGCTAACACAATATTAGGCACATAGAAGGTTTGAACTGGTTTTCTGACAATAATACCTCTAGTTTAAGGATGGATGGTGTTGCATACAGATAAGGAAACTATGCTTGTTTTAATTAAATCCTCTGTTTCATTTATACTTTCCTCTTTAAGGAGACTGTGCTCTGGACCAGTTTCATTTTCACTATTATCACATTTTTAGTGTCTGAACCAACCATAACTTCTAGGCCTTTCTTTAGTAGTCTATTCCCAATTTCACCTTTATTTCCTTATTCCCATTATTTACCCTAAATCTTTCCTTTCTTATTTACAAATGGCTAGTCTTAGCTCTCTCAAGTTCTGTGAATAATTTCCTTCCTGTGTTTATATTGTTACCTTGAATGTATTTGTAAACAGGAGCTAGGTCCTCACTAGAACAGGCTTTTGTACTTAGCAGCTTCTTTTTCTCCATGTCTTTCCTTAGAACATTCTTGTTTTCTCTTTTTCTACTTTGTATTTCATATTTTCTTCTATTTGTCTCCACTCTTTCTATATATGTTACAAGGTACATATGAATCATCACAGATGTTGTCTCTTTAAGGTCAAAAATCCCTGAACATAATTAGACATGGTTAGCTACAAAGATGAAACAGGGAAAACAGAGTTTATTGAAATCCATAAATAGTATGAAACTACATTTTGTATATTAGTTTGAATTTCTCTTCATAGTCCTCCCCCCAGAGACATCTAAAGGAGCCAAACTGACTTGGATGTTAATTTTATTCTCTGCCTGTTCACTAAATAAGGAAAGAAAAGCAGTGCAGTAATTTAGCAGGTAAAAGGAAGGAAAATAAGACATTTACATGGCATAAGTAATTCCTGAATATTTGCCCGTTGTCTGCATTTTTTCTCTTTGGCCTAGACATACATACTGTGTTTCTCCGAAAATAAGAGCTAGCCAGACAATTAGCCCTAATGTGTCTTTTGGAGCAAAAATTAATATAAGACCCGGTATTATATTATATTATATTAATTATATTTATTATATTAAAGACCCAGTCTTATAGTAAAATAAGACCGGGTCTTACATTAATTTTTTCTCCAAAAGATGCATTAGAGCTGATTGTCCGCTTAGGTCTTATATTCGGGGAAACACGGTACACACATACATATATACACCTACTCACACACATATATTCACTTGTGTAAATATTGTTATTTGCTGTGACCTATCTATATCTGTATGTTTATCTATGACATAATATTTTCTCCTTGAATTAATTACACCTAGCTCTGCACATTTCCCTTACACTGTCCATGTGTACATATGAGTGTGTATGTGTTTTAAAAATTATCTCAAGTAGGACCTATTTACCAAAGTAATGTATCTGCTATGTACATAGCTCTGCTGATACCCTCAAGAGAGGGCAAGAAAAAAATAATAGAAAACAGCTCAACAGATGTGTTCTTACAAAATTTGCAAAGTTATGTGTCATATAGTCAAACTTCAACATTAGAAATGCTGCTAATTTTGACCAAAGATTGCTAAAGCAAGAAACAAAAGAGTATAGCTAAGATTTTAAGAAGAGTATTTAATGTATTAAAAACTTTAAAAAAGGAGAATGATTTCAAGTTATTTAAAACAACCGTTTACATATAAACACTTTGCTAGTTGCTAGACAACCATTCTTGTCTACTTGTTAAGGCTCCACTGGCAAATGAGGTCAACTTATGTGTGGAACAATTACAATTAAGTTATATGTTACTGAGACATTTTAACTGAGTTGATGGATAATTGTTTGCTTTTATTCTCACTCAAATATTTATAACAACTCAATGAAAAAGTTGTATTGGCTTTTAAGTGTTGATTTTATTATTTTAAAATCTGGAATTAAGCTGTATTATACACTGGTAAATAATTTGAAAATCAGCCTGTTGATGTGTATGAGAGTTGCACATGTGGTTTATCTAGAATGCACTACATTATACTCTGTATAATGTATTACAGTTGTATATATTGCTGACTTCCCTTATATATACTGTAAGCTTCTTGGAAAGCCCCTTAATTAATCCATCATTGTAACTCCTGTGAAGCCTATCATAGTGTCTGTACTTAGTATGATTTCAGTAAATGCCAAATTAATTAATTAAATCAGCTTGCAAAGTAACTCTCCTAGACAGTACTTCAACATCTATGTTCTAAGTACTTCATGTACTTGAAGATAATACATCTATGTGTCTTTAATATGCATTACATAATTCAGATTTTTCACTATTTTTAATGTCTTTTACCCAACTTAATGTGAGAAGTGAGGCCATTCACGCTGTTTATCTTTACACAGCAAAGTCAGATACACATTTGATACCCACCAAGATTCTTTTGAAAGACATATGGAGAAGAGTGGATGAAATTCAAGTTAATGACATATTGCATATCTGTTTTTAACAGACTCACAATATATGCAGTTAGAAGGGAACTTTGAGATCATCATGTCTCACCTTCTCATGCTGTAGATGAGAAACAGAGGGCACAAAGTTTTAAATTACTTGCTCAAGAATACATACTAACTGTTGGCAGAGCTGGCAATGCAATTCAAGTGTCCTGGCTTCTAAGATTAATGCTCTTTCCAATATAGCAGCTACTTCTGGCCCTTACACTGATATTATTACTGTATCCTCTGGATAAGCCATTTAGTTTTCAATTTCTTCCTCCTTCCAATTTGTCTTGTAGAATTTTGCCATGTTTGTCTTCCCTAAGCATAGATTCATTTGGGACATTTCTCTGCTTCAAAATCTGAAATGGCTCTCATAATCTACCAATTTGATTGGTTCTCGATCGGGGGCAATTATATCCCAGAAGAGGGTATTTAGCAATATCTGGAGACATTTTTGGTTGTCACATTTGGGGAATGGAGCGTTATTGGTATCTAGTGGGTAGAGGCATGGGTGCTACTAAACATCCTTCAGTGCATAGGACAGCCCCACATACACAACAAATAATTATGTATTCTGAAATGTCAATAGTACAGAGGTTGAGAAACTCTGTTACAGAATTGGAGGACTTTCATGAACTGATCTCAACTTTCTTTTCCAACCTTATTTTCCACTACTGTATGACACTTAGAAAATTTAGACTGCTTCCTATTTCTTGTATATACTCCATACTTTCTCACTTCCTTGATTTTACTTAACTTGGAATAGTTTTGCTCTTCTTTCCACATTCTTCCCATTTGTTAAAGATTAAACTATATGTGACTTTCTCCATAAAAATCTTCTGTGATCCCTATAACAAAATCATCTTTTCCTCTACTCAAGCCTCATATAAATTTATATTTAGGCTATTTGAAAAAAAATACATTATTTTGGGAAAGTCTCATTGTTAGACTATGAAGCAGCTGTGAGAAAAAAAGTATACTAAGTTTGGAGTCCGAAGATTTATAATTCCATCATTTATTAAGTGTGTGTGACCTTGGACATGCCACTTAATCTCAGCAGGCCTCATATTTTTCATCACTGAAATAGGATAAATAATCTCTACTTCCTAATGATGGTGAGAGGGGGAAGTAAAATTATATGAATGAGATTGTTTTGTAAGTTTTAAAGCACTATGCCAATGTGGGGGATTGTTATTTTCATTGCAAGGGGAGCTAGTCCTTGAAAAGCAAGTAAAGCTTCCATTTAACCTTGTGTAGAGAATAAGAAATGCCATTCACCATACTGCAAATTTTCTGGTTGACCTTGTGTGAGGGCAGGGCATGTGCTTAAGTCTACTTTAATTTTTCCCATGAGGAGTACAGTGTGTTCTTTATGCCTTGTATCTACCTTGTGTGGTGGCAAGGAAAACACTTCCTTTCTCTGGAGTAGAAAGAGAACAGGTGATTGCACCAGCCAATTATTTACAACAGGATTGCCAGGGGCAACAAAAGACCTGGAAAACAAATTTTCTGAAGTCAAATACATCCAGCTCATAAAGAATGTCATAATTTACTTCCAGTTCCTTGCAAGGACATTTTTGGAAGTGCTGTCCTTGCCATTTTATAACCCCCAGAATGTAGGTGTCCTTTGGCAGCCAAAGTTTGGGTATAAAATATATGACAAGTAATAACAAGAAACCAGACTTAGGGTTTTTATTCTTGGATGATAATTTTTCATATTTGTGGAGATCTGGTTTGCTACATTTTTTTTATATATATATAACACCAATACCTATGGAAATGAAGGCTGGATAAGAGGCCTTGGAGATTGAGAGAGATTATAACTATACAGACGTTTCTCACTAGAGGTCACTCTTGTAATCTAAGAACAATATTCTGCAAATAAGAAAACACAAAAAAATAAAACAAAAAGCAAACACCCATCAACAACAACACCAATATACAGGCATGACATCAATTCAAAAATTAAGGATGTAGTTTATAATTTGAAATCTATGAGGATGCTTAAAATGATCAAATGAATTGGTAATAGGACAGGCAGTCACTATTAAATGCAGGAGAGCTAAAAATTAACCATTGCTCTACCTGGTAGGCAGGGAGGTAAACAGCCTTTACTTCCATGACTTGGGATATCAAGCCTCAGCTGCACTGAAGTGATCAGCATGACACAGATCTAACTAGGCTGGAATGAGACACACATTTTAAACTAACTCAGTTGTTGGTAAGAGGAATTGAAATAATTCAATGCAGCAACATAGTGAAGAATAATTACTCTCTGTGTTCGGCTGTTTAAAGAACAGTAGTTTTTATGACAAAAATCGATTTCTTAAACAGATGTCAATTGTCTAAATGAGTGGATAAGAAGCATCTTATGAGTGATCTCAAGGGCTAGGGACATATTTGTAAATAATAGACTACTATGTGGTTTATGGCGCAAAGGTTGAAATTTTTCTCTTGCTTCTCTATACGCTTCCTCCCTCGTGCAAACTTGATTGGCCTGCATAATGCCTAAGAGTCCATCTCTCATTCATCCCTCAGATTAATTCATTTTACTTTCAGTTGTCCCTTATTAAAATCCAAAAACTCCTGGGAGAAGAAGATGGACAACAGATAAAGTTATTCTCATTATTCAAACCTCATTTTTAAGGTAGATACTCATTGGGGTACCTGACAGTAAACCCCAAAGGGGCACAGGGCATGTGATCTGGGAGGAAATATTTATGTCATTCAGAGAAGTGGGTAGACAGGTATGGATGTTAAACGTGGGGCACCACTGGGGAGCACTCGAGAAGGGAGGGGAACATTAAAAAGATGACAGGATAATGATGAATTCAAATTTTATCAAGAGTATGAGAGATTAAAAAACCTGGCCTTTCATATGAAAATTCATTCAAGATGATCATGAAGAGACCTTTTTATTATTATTTCTCTATAAAAGAATGATAAAATAATGAATGATATAATTAAATTGACTCTAATAAACAAACTGTAGACCAGTACTAAATCAAAGGAGCACTGAAGCAGTCAGTTTGATCTCTCTAACATATCCTCTTTGTTAAAGGAATGTTTAAAATAAAAACAAAACCATAAAAATGGGCTTCGGTTTCAAAACCTAGAATGTTTTGTTACCAAAGCACATTAGCAAAATGTCACCATAGAGCTCCACTGAAATTTAAGCACTTTTCGAGAACTACATCCCCAAGTGCTTGGGAGAATGACTGGCAGCTATGCAGGAATAAAGGAAATCAAATTATAGGATTTGAGTCTGGAAGAGTAGGTGAGTCATATAATTAAATTCTTTTTACAATGTACACCTTTGAAGAAAATCAGATGATGTATAAGATTGTCTAAACATAGAGAATAAAGTGGCTTCATGACTCAGTTATCTCAATAATTCAAGCCCAAAATATTCCACTCTTGCCTCAATTTCAGAGTTAGCTCCCTGCCAAGTTTGTCCAGGAAATTGACTTCAGAACTTACTTTTCTCTGAATGCATTGATGGAGCCAAACACAGTGCAGAAAAAGTGACTCTTACAAACAATTTAGCCACTCCGATTTATATTTCTGCTTTTACTGTACTCCATAACCTTGAGAGAATTTATATTTTCTTATTAATAAAAACCACTTCCATAATGAATGAAAAATGGGAGAAATTACCAGAGAGAAAAACTCTAAGCAATCAAAACCCCAAAACCAGAATGGATAGATAGACAGACAGACAGACAGACAGACAGAGAGATGATAGATAGATCGATAGGTAGATAGAGAGATAGATACTACCAACAGAAATTCAGTGGCTGCTGTAAGACATTTAAAAGGAGTAACCTATTCCCTTTTACCTAGAAAGTGAAAATTGACGGCTAATTATCTGTCCTCTGCAACATGAGCTGCCTACAATTTGGATACTCAAAAAAATCTTAGCAGTGACCTACAGAAAAGGACAAAAAGGCTCAAAAAGTTTATGTTTAGGGTGTGTTTCATCCAAAAGAGATAAAATAAAGCCATGTTAAAAAATAAATAAGCCTTTCTAAGAAATGCATCTCACTTCCTACTAAGCCCCTTGAGAAGCTCACAGGAAACGCAGAGATTTGTCCAAGACTAGAAGGGTATCGATTCCAAACCTTATTCCACAGAAGAATGTGGAAGATGAAGCAAGAACCATGGTAAAAAAAGCTAATCAATGAAAATGAAATAAACTAGTGGGAGAACATCTAGGTTCAGGGCCAAGATTATTTACTCATTTTCAATTCTATGACATGACACAGGGTAAATAACAATTTATTTACATGTTGTGTTTTAAGTTCACTATAATGTATAATGAATGAAGGCAGGAATTTTTGTGATGTTCACTGCTGTATTTCCAGAGCCTAGAAGAATTGACACAAAATAGGTCGTCAGTAAATATCTCCTGAAAGACTGTGAGTGAGGTGCATCTTTCTAATCTGTAAAATGCATATACCTAGAAATAACTATGCTGGTTAGAGGACAGAATGCACGTACAGAGACCAATTCAGGTTTTGTAGGTCCAAAGTTTACACAGTTTGAGGGGGTGGCTGTAAGAAAAATAATGCAAAATTGCACATACAGAATTAGATATGCAATTAAATATATTTTTAGAATGAGAAAATAAACCACTTTATAGTACACATGTTTAAAAGCTGATATATGCCACAAACATCATAGAATACAGGAAAAAATAAACAACATAATAGTTTCACAAATTATCTGTCTGACACACATCTATAATACGTTTATCCTTACATTTTTTACTGCTTACACTTTGTTTTCTTCTTCCTATGACAACAATTTTATAATATTTTCTATAGACAGAATAGAAAGATCATTCAACCTTTCCTCTAGCATGGTTTGACTGAAATTTGTTTTTTCTTATTGATAAGTTTAGAAATTTTCTTCAGCTTTAGAACTCGTTATGATAGATGTCATGTAAAGTTTAAGCATTGCTGTCAAATTTAGGGGAAGCCTCTACCAATTTTTTGAATCAATTTTCTATCAATTTTCTTTTAGATATAGGATGACTTTGTGCAGGCTGATTCTAGCTCTATACACTTCAAAGTTTATTTATCTTACATTCACTTATATTGCTATTGCCAAACACTAGCACATGTTATTATGGTAATATGACTTCTGGTTCTACAGCTTCAGGTCACTGAGTGAGTCAGCATGGGGGTGATGGGATAATTTCTTGGAAGCTATTCAATACTGGCTCTCATAATTGAACTACATATACAGATGCGGCTATGAATCCCATGTCCTACTAAACTCAAATTAGATATTTCACCACCTCAACTGAGTCACCTCAACTGAGATCCCTAAAATGCCCAAGGTTACTCCAATGCCCCCAGACAAAAGGGAAAATGTCTCAACAGAATTCAGTTAAAATATATACGGCAAGTTCTACAAAAACATGATCAGACAAAAGCCTTGCGAAGGCTACTCTCAGAGGTTTGGAGGGACCTGTAAGGTTTATGCTTTATTAGCTTCACAGCAAACCAATCTGTGGATATGAATGTGCTGTGTAAATTGCAGAGGGTAATAAAAATATTGATAATAATGATGACAACGATGATTGTCTTACAATAAAATGAAGCCTGGTGGCATCTATGGAAAGTAACAAGTTATGGAAGAAACTATACTTGCTGTTTAAGAGTCAGTTCATGTTGTGCGTACTTCACTCCCTTGAACACCTCTGGTAGGAACCACATCCTGATTATCTGACCTGAATCTCAGGTAGCTGGAAGGAGAACTTTTGGCTTATATAACTATGTCATTCATGCAGTGATTCTGTCAAAAAGGGACCTCATAACCTAGCCCTGACAATGTAAAAAAATGCCCTGGATTGCCACTTTAATTTTCAGTATGCATTTTTTAGAAATACATGTAATGATAGAAAATATCTAGTAATTCACTAACGCTTTGAAATAAACTGGCATTTTTATTCATAACAACAGCAACTGTACACAGTTCAAAAACGTCAGTGGTATATATATATATATATGCCATAATATTGAGTTAGTCTTTAGGTGTCGTGTGTATATAGCTCCATAAACCCCTGCAGTTTCTAAGCCAATTCTGACCTGGGAGGACAGTAGGTTAGGACTGTCCATTCATCCCATACATAGGTCAGGTCTGAAATTTACCTTTCTTTCTTAATATTCTTTAAGCCACTATGTCCACTATCATTCCCAGCCATCAGTGGGCACTGTATAAACACGAGGCTCAATCAATCTCTTACCATAGACAACTGCAGCCCTGAACAGCTTGACTCTACCTATTCTGAGTACCACCTCCTAATCTACTGTTGATTCCTCCGTCACCAAATACTATTGTTTCTCCCATTGATGGTCCTGCTTCAACCTTTAGGTTTGGCATTTGACACCTGCATTATCACTTGCCTTCCCCCCATTTCATGGGTGAAATTTCAGTCCTCTTTTTCAGCTATGTTGCCTCAGGCCACCCAAAATAAATACCGTACTTTGGCTACCTCTGGATCCCAGGATATCCTTTCTTGGGGTTACTAAGTTTACTTTGGTCCTATGTGTGAAAACGGGATAGCATGACTAGTATATGGTATCCTTAAAGTGAGCCCTAGGTATTCACATGTGCCCCAAGTCACAGTCTCCTCCTTATCCCTATCATGTTTACCCAATACTTATTACTTCCCTGATGAGAATAGTGACTGTCCTTGAACTCCAGTCCATTTGGCCACAACAATGATCCTCTGTCTAACTTTTGCCAGTTCTTCAACTCTTACTTGATGGTGGCTGCGTATGGTTTTCCATATTCAGTCATCATCAAGAATAGCATTGTTAGCACTTCATCTGCTTTGAAGTACTACCAGTCCTAAACACCAGATTGGAGCTGCTTGGTTATTTATTAACTATATTCCAGATTGACCATTTCCTTTTAGCTCACTTATCTCTTTAGATGTGACACACTGGGATGATAACTAATATAGAATCAAGCCCTCCAGCTTGACAGCCCCACTAACTTTTGTCCTTGGCTGACCTATCCCTCCTTCTTTACTGACCTTTGTAGCTAAAACCCTACATGCCTTAGATAAAACATGATCAAGTCAGACACTTGCTTTTATTTAATTATTTATGATTCTATAGTCATTTCATTTGTTTGCCTTAATTCTCTAATTATATTATGAACTCCTTGAGGAAAGGAATCATGCCTTATGCTTATATCTTTCCATGGTCTTGGATACATATGAGTATTAACAGACTGTGTTTGAATATTCCAAAGCAGAGTGAAGATACATAAGTTGGTGAGGTAATAGGATTGGGAGAGTAGTGGCAGTTAAATGGGGATCTCTGTCCAAGTCCTCTAATTCTCCTCCTGGATATAGAGACACACTATTTCAGATTTTATGCAGACATTGCAGGGCATGAAAAAAGAGCAATTGATTAATTACATGGCTTTGGAGTCAGGCAGTAAACGATTTGAATCATGGATTCAATTCCCAGCTTTGTCACTTCCCAGTTATGGGTTTTGGTCAAGTATGTCACTTATTCTTTCTACTTCAACTTCCTCATTAATAAAATTGTGAAGATAATAGTATTGACTGTATAGTGCTTTTGTGGTGACTAAATTAGATGGCTCATTTAAATGCCTAGCACAGTGCCTTGACACAAAGTAATGCTCAATAAAGGGTAACTTTTATATTGCTGCTATAGGTACTTGCTTTGTAACCTTAGGTTTAAATAAGGCTATGGCTTTTTTTTTTAAGAAAGAAAGAAAGAAAGAAAGAAAGAAAGAAAGAAAGAAAGAAAGAAAGAAAGAAAACCCATGACTTTTTATACACAGATAATATGTATCAAGGGGTCAGGAAAATGTCCCTATGCTAATCCATTTAGCTGCAAGTCTAATGGAAGTAACACAGATGATCTATAATACACGGCACAGTATTAGGTGGCATAGGGATTTTCAATGCAAAAGTTTACTTTGTATCTGACATGGTTTTACTGAAAATATGATAATATTTTTGGTTCTTGTCTACCTCATTTATTGATTGATTCATAAAATAATGTTAAGAGTAATTTTCTACTGCGATTGAGACCAAAAGCTAAAATATAGCTTTCTACATGAATATTCAAAGTAAAAGCATTTACAAGCAATTTTTAATAACTTCAAGAACATCACCACTTACCATATCTATCTTTGCAATTTTCAAGACTATGAGGAGATATGTACACAGTCGCTAAGGAAACTAGCTACATGATACAATGGCTCTTAAGAAATGAAACTAACCTTCCTCAATTTTGAGTGTTTGTTGCTTCCGCAGCTCACTAATGATTCCCAAGGAGAAAGAGAAAGGGGGTGTGGGGACAGAGCCCCAGAAAGCAGTTTCCAGGCTCTCGGCTTCACATAGAAAGGTGTTGGCTCAGGTAGTAAATGGCCATCAACTGTGATTGGATGGCCATCAGCTATGGCTAGTTGGCCGTCAGCTGTAAACAGTGAGCCATTGGCCACTAATATAACTGCTGTGGCTACGCTAGCAGAAAATGGGAGCTAGCAAGAAGATGGTGGCTGAGCCTGTAAGCGGCGCAGTGAGGGTTGAGAGTTGTGCGGCTCCTGCTTTCTGTGTCTCCAACCCAGCTGCCAGCGACAATATAGTGGCATGACTCCCATATCTATGGCTCCGTGGGTGTTCCTTATTGACCTCACCATATCCTGCGTTCTTATGTGGGGAGCGGGAGCAGAGACCCCACAGGCCTCCCTGCACGACAGGGGGGTGGGCAGAAGTCTCATTTCCAGGGAAAAAAAAGCCATAAAGGACATTTCTAACTTTTATAACCCTCCCCCAATTAAATCTTAGTCGACTCAACATCTTTTACCTAGTGTTCTATTGGTATAATTGATAAATGATGGCTTTATTTGACTTATGTTTTCATTATTAGCTTCCCCATTGGTTTTCCCATTATCTGGCTTGAAACTTGTTGATGTTGCTGTACCAGTTATATAAAATTCCAAGAGTGAAAGTGAACATGGGGATGCATCACAGATGAAAGAATCAACAGGGGCATATTTCCGTCAGTGTGGGATTTTACGAAGCGATGAGGTAAAGGCAGGGATATGAGGACAGGTAAGCAACATAGCCAAGCCAGGAGAAAAGATCAGGGGGTCAGGGATCTTGTGTTTTAGTTCAATCTATGGAACATCAGACAAATCATTTAATCTCTCTGGACTAAAGGTAGGTGATAATTTTTCCTCCTGTGCTAAGGGTAGATAGATGATGTTTATTTAACATCATGTGAAGATCAAATATGTTTCATCTCCCTCACCCTCCACATTCAACCAATCATCAAATTTTGATGGTTTCACTTTCTAAGTATCTTTTGAACCTCTCCCTTTCTTTCCATACCTCCTATAGCAACTTAATGTCCTTTTTACTTCTTGCCTGGATTACTCTGTCTCTTAACTAGTTGTGATGGATTTAAAAAGGCAACACATTCCCATCAATAGATGAATTCTTCTTCACTCCTGAATCTAGGCTGGGCTCATCACTTGTTTTGACCAATAGAATGGGACAAAAGTAACACTGTACAACTTCTGAGCAAGACCTCAGGAGGCCTTGTTGCTTCTGCTTTTATTTAATCTTGCTGCTCTGAGATTGTCATGTATATTGGTTTCCTATTGTTGCTGTAAACAATTACCACAGATGCAGTGGCTTAAAACAACACAAATTTATCAGATAGTTCTGAAGGTCAAAAGTACCAAATCATTGCCAGCGAATTAAAGTCAAGTTGTAAAGTACAGACGTTGGCAGATCTAGTTAGCCTCTGGAGACTCTGAGGTGAATCTGTTTCCTCGCATTTTCCATCTTCTGTAGACCAGCTGAAGTCCTTAACTAATGGCCCCTTTCTTCAGCTTTAAAGCCAGGAGTGTAGCATCTTCAAATTTATCTCCAACTCTCTCACCTGTGCTTCTGTCATTACATCTTTTCTGACTCTGATTTTCTGACTCTGACTCCTGCCTCCCGCTTGTAAGAACCCTTGTGATTAGATTGAGAACACCTGTGTAATACTGGATAATCTCCCAATCACAAGATCCTTAATCATATCTGCAAAGTCTCTTTTACCACCTAATTAATATAATCACAGGTTCTGGGAATAAGAACATGTGAACTTTTTTTTTTTTTTGGGAGGGGCATTATTCTGCCTACCACACCATGTGTGGAGACAGAGCCAGGAGTGCAGTTTCCAGGCTCTCGCCCTCAGTTGGAAAGATGCTGGCTCAGGTAGTAAATGGCCATCAACTGTGATTGGATGGCCATCAGCTGTGGCTAGTTGGCTGTCAGCTGTAATCAGTGAGCCATTGGCTACTAACATAACTGCTGTGGCTACGCTAGCAGAAAATGGGGGCTAGCAAGAAGATGGTGGCTGGCAAGCGTGGATTGCAGTAAGCAAGTGGGGTGGGTTGGTTGGCAGAGAAGCAGACGGCAGGTTGTAGATCGTGTGGATCCTGTTTCCTGTATCTCCAACCAACTGCCTGTGAGACGTGGGTGTTCCTTTTTGGCCTCACCATATCCTGCGTTCCTATGTGGGGAGCGGGACCAGAGACCCCACATGCCACCCTGCATGTGGTCTATCCTTCTTGAAGATGAAAAATTACAGGGATAGAGAGCCCCAGGAAACAACTAGTACAAATGATCTGATGTGTGGATGAGTCCCCAGGAGAGATCTGCACGAGAATGGCCCAACTGAGAACAGCCCAGATTGCTGACACATAGAATCTTGAGCAAGTAAATAGTCTACTAAATTTTGAGGTTTGTGTTTCCCACCCCGCCCCCCAGACAACTGATACATTCATCTCTCTGGATCTAAGCTTTCTGCCTGTTTAATCCCTTTTCCATAGTGCTGCTGGAGTCATCCATCTAAAATGCAATTCTTGCTTAAAACCTTACAATTGTTTCCGGTGGCCTTCAGGATAGTTACTTTGCATGGTACCAAGGACCTACCCAACCTCACCCTTGCCCAACCTTTCCTTTCATTCACTAATTTCATTTCCTTCACTCTTTAAAATGTTGGTTCCTGCATCAGCAAACTGCTAGTTCACATTAACTGCATATTGCTTTATAAATGTTTTGAGTACATGTTTTGAGTTCCCTCTCTAGACTGGGAACTTGAAGTCATCAATGTTGCTCCACTTATATATTGCAGGAAAGGGAAAAGTTTTCCTCAGCCTCTTAGGGTACCTAGTTGGATCTGAAAATTAAACTGAAAAAGATTAACAGGACTGTCATGCAGGGTGTCATGCGGGGTCACAGCTCCCGTTCCCCACACAAGCATGCAGGATATGGTGAGGCCAAAAAGGAACAGCAATGGAGACATAGATAAGGGAATCATACCACTATAGTCTCGCTGGTGGCTGGGTTGGAGACACAGGAAGCAGGAGCCACACTATCTGCAACCTGCCATCCACTTCTCTCAACCAACCAACCTCACTTGCTAACTGCAATCCGCTCTTGCTAGCTCAGCCAGCATCTTCTTGCTAGCCCCCATTTGCTGCTAGCGTAGCTATGGCAGTTATATTAGTGGCCAATGGCTCACTGGTTACAGCTGACGGCCAACTAGCCACAGCTGATGGCCATCCAATCACAGTCAATGGCCATTTACTACCTGAGCCAGCACCTTTCCACGTGAGGCCGAGAGCCTGGAAACTGCCCTCCTGGCTCTGTCCGCATAAGGACAAAGAGCATACTGATTTATATTTTTTAATTTTTTAAAATCATTTTTATTGGGGAAGAGGAACAGGACTTTATTGGGGAACAGTGTATACTTCCAGGACTTTTTTCCAAGTCAAGTTGTGGTCCTTTCAATCTTAGTTGTGGAGGGTGCTGTTCAGCTTCAAGTTGTTGTCCTTTCAGTTGTTGTCCTTTCAAGCCTTTTTAGTTGTGGAGGGCGCAGCTCAGCTCCAGGTCCAGTTGCCGTTGCTAGTTGCAGGGGGCACAGCCCACCATCCCTTGTGGGAGTCGAACCGGCAACCTTGTGGTTGAGAGGACACATTCCAACCAACTGAGCCATCCGGGAGGCAGCTCAGCTCAAGGTGCCGTGTTCAATCTTAGTTGCAGGGGGTGGAGCCCACCATCTCTTTCGGGACTCGAGGGATTGAACTGGCAACCTTGTGGTTGAGAGCCCACTGGCCCATGTGGGAATCGAACCGGCAGCCTTCGGAGTTAGGAGCATGGAGCTCTAACCACCTGAGCCACCAGACCGACCCCATACTAATTTATTTAATATAAACTTTATGCGACATGAGAGAATTTATAAAGAAATGAACACCTGAAGAAATGATCAGAATTGTGTATTTTTATGATAGGTTTGATGAAGAGTGGGCAGTCATGTAGAAATACGATAGGCTGAGGATTATAAAGTAAGTGTAGTAAACTGAGGGAAAGTTAGCAAGACCTGTTTGTTTAGATCCTTCTAGGCTTCCCTTTGCCTTCAGGGATGAGAATACTCCTTCCTTCTGGGTATAGGGAGGGCACCTCTCATAGGAGGGTTTTATGACCTGTTACAGAGAAGGGCAAGTGGGGGAGGAGGTCAGAGTGATTTTCCTGCTTCTGCCATTTTTCAAATTCCTTCAAGTTAACATATCCAATATGCCAAGGTGTCATATTTTGGGGTAGCATGTCCTGAACCCCATAATTATGAACCCCTAGCATTACTTAGTACAGCATCTGGGATATAGTAGCACTCAGTAATTGTTCAATGAGCCGATGAAAGAATGAACCATCATTCAGTTTTCAGGAATGTTCAGTTTTTCAGCAGTTTGCAGCTTATATGAAACAGCTTATTAAAATCCAGGTGAGATCCTCCAAATAACTAGTTTACATCTCAGTGGTTTACCTACTGGCACTTGCTAGTTCTGCAACCAAAGACATAATCTCTCAATTTTCTCTGTCCTAGTTTTTTTATCTGTAAAATGGGAATAATATTAGTGTCTACTTCATAGAGTTGTTGTGGGGAATAAATTAATTCATTGATGTAAAGTGCTTAGAAGCATGCTTGGTACAGAGAAAATGCTATGTAAGTACTAATAATGATTATGATGATTGTGGTGGGGATGGTGGCGGTGGTTAACCCCCACAGTTTATGAAAGTGTGTGAACTTAGTAGGAGAGTATCTGGTACAAAACTATGTTAGAAATGTCATTTGAAATATTCTCAACAAAACTAATTACAGAATGCATTGTAAAACAAAACAGTTCTCAATTATTTCTATATGTAGAAAAAATATTGTGTTTCAATGAAAATAGATGTTTTGGTGAAAAACTTGTGGCCAGTCGTCTTCTAGCCCTGTTCATTTTCTCTGAACTGTTTTATAACTATTTGTAAACTGTAAATTCTGTCCTCCTGGTAGAAGTTTACTTGATTTTGCTCCCTTCACCCTCATGGAAAAACTTTTTGTCTCCATTTGCAATTCATAGCAATACAATTTTATTCCACATACATATGAATTATTTATAGAGATCTATTTTTTATTTGGTGAAAAACAACAGAGAATATACTTTATTAGCCTTTTTGATTGGGGATTTAGTTTTATGGTTTGATCATTTGGTGATCCCTGTAAGTTGACTAATAGTTGTGTAGAGAACTTGTGCCTGTTAGGTGAGATAATCTGGTTTCTTAATATTTTCTGATGATCTATTTTGAACTCAAGTCAGGTAAGTATTTTTACCCACTAAGAGTAAAACAGCTCTTTGATATGGACCAGGGAGTTACAGGTTTCTGTATTTACTCTTGACTCATGGCTGAATTTTTTGAATTGCAACTGTAAGTTCTCTCTGTGTGACAGTATGCTATGGACTGAATTGTATCCTCTCAAAATTCATATGTTGAAGTTCTAAACTCCAATGTAAGTACATCTGGAAATATGGTGTTTATAATGTGATTAACGTTAAATGAGGTCATAAGGGTGGGGCCCTAATCTGATAGGTCCCTGAACTTATAAGAAGAGGAGAGAAAGATATCTCTCTCTCCTTTCAAATTTTGCCTTCACGAAATTGAACCCTAGATGTAAAATAAAATAAAAATAAAAGAAAACTTCTGAGTTATTTTTTTACACCTGAAACAGTCTTTATGTTTTTAGGCTTCCTGGAAAGACACACAGATATTTCTTTGTGAAAAGAGAGGTTATAGAACGAATTAGGTTTATTTGATGGTACCATTGATGAGTTGCATGAGGAGAGTTTTCAAATCAGAAGAGATGCTCAGTCTTCTCTAAGTAAAATTAATGTGGGTGAATATTATTAATATAAATATTTCAGAAATTGTATATGGTGTGGGGAGTCCCAAGAGATTTGTCAAAGACCTTGCTGTTCACAATATGTTTCTATTTATCAGAGTCATGGTGGTATTTTGCCTGATATTAGTTGATAGCAGTATAGTGTTATCAGTCATAATTAGTTATTTAAAAATTGTTAACATTGTCACAACATTGATTCTTAATTTGAATCTGGCATCTTCTTGGCCAATGGTTTTCAAATGGGGATTTACATCACTTACCTATGGAGTTTTATTAATATACAGATGTTTAGCGTATACTCCACACAGAATCACTTTACCTGATATTGATATAGTATTGGTGCATCCTTACTGTATGCTTGTAATATTCATTGTATACTATGTTAGGATTATGACATGTTATATTTCAAGATTCTTTACTCAGTAAAAATTATCTTTATCCATTTAAAAAATAGATGTAAGGGGGGCGGGGGGTGGGGAGTGGGAGATGAGGGTAAGGGGGATCGAATATATGGTGATGGAAGGAGAACTGACTCTGGGTGATGAACACACAATGGGATTTATAGATGATGTAATACAGAATTGTACACCTGAAATCTATGTAATTTTACTAACAATTGTCACCCCAATAAATTTAATAAAATAAAATTTAAAAAAAACAAACAAAAAAAAAACAAAAAAAAAAAACAAAAAAATAGATGTAATGCTCCCTGTCTTTTTTGAAAACCACTATGTTTAATTAATATTTTGTCCCAAACTTTTGTTGGACAGACTTTACTGTCTTGTTTTGTCTGTCAAAGAAACAAACATATTTCCTCCTGAGTTACATTATTCATGTAAGGACTTCAAACAACGTCTTTCACTTTTGCAAGTTACCTGTGGTAAATTAGGCACAGCCATTTTAAGTCCTTTGTCATGCATAGATGAATTTGTTTGTTTTTTTGTCATACTTCCCTGAAAGTACTTGCAATCAACTACAGGTCTAAGTGCTTCATCTTCAACAAAGAGAGACCTGTCTGAAAGCCCCAAAGAAAAGGATTATGTAAAGTACATTTGGGTATAAGCTTCTGTTAACACAAGGTCCTATAGAACAATAATGTATTACAAGATAAATGATGTGATTTTAAAACATATTTTTAATGTTTTAATGTTCTATTTTCTGAATATATAAGGAAGTCCTTTTTCTTCTTAAACTATCTATAACTCATAACAATTTAGTAGACTCTGCTTTTGTAAATAGAAATGAAACTTTGGTAAATGATATTTTATTCTTATTTGACTCCCTCAGAATTCAGACAATCTTATTGAATACTCTTCTTATTTTCATATTAATATAGTTGTGTGCATAATGTCAATAAATTATGTTCTCTTTTTACTAGGACATAATTGGAAACATTGCTTCTACAACTAATGACTCGCCTGGGAAGTTATATTAGAGCATTATGCTCATTTAATCCGATGTGACCAGATACTTTTAAGGAACTAAGGCTGACTTTATGAAATGAATGTTTAAAAAGCCCTCTTGAAAAAACTGACTTGGACCCTGGCTTCCACTGTTCTTTGCCTTACAGGTGTGGACCCTGAGAAGGAATATATCCACCAATAAGGACTCTTCAGGTTTCACTGGGCCCAAATTCATAAACAGAATCTAGCAACCATTGCTGAGTCATAGACTGAGCTACCTAGTCTGCTGCACTGTGTTCCTGCCATCTGAGCCACCCTTATAAAGGAGTTCTTGAATTGTCTTTCAATCAGTGGACTGATTATTTACATAGGTTCCCTGTCAAAACTTCATGATGATATCCTCATTTACATATATACTGACCAATTGGAGAGGATCCATAACAACCAATCAGAACATGCAAAGCCAACCAATCAGGACAGTGCTGTTTGGACCAATCTGTGCAAATTGGATTCCTCATTTTCATAAAAACGGACTAATCAGGAACAAGGTAGGGAATTTTGTCTATAAAAAGCATCCTCCCCTTTGTCCAAGTGGAGTGCACTTTAGTTTCCTCTGGAGGCTCTATTTCCTCAGTTTGCAAACTGCTCCCTTAAATAAAATTTCTCTTCTTTTCACACCTCAGATTCCGATCTTTTGTTGATAGACGTGAGTAAGGAAGGTTACTTCCTGGCAGGCCAAGAACTTAGAACATTTTGAATATTTCAAGAAGAGAGGAATTCATCCCAATGTATAGATACTATAGGTGAAATCTGGCTTGCTTCCCAGACTCAGGATTGCAAATAATTAAAGATTTGTAAAAGTCCAATCTGAGATTCCTCATGAAAATTTCCATCAAAGCAAACTTCAGAAGGCCATATGGCAAATTAACACACTCATTGCACCTATGTAAATAATCAGGTCAAAACTAATGAGACAAATCATCTTTTGAGATCCAGATAATCTTTCTTTGAGACTGCTTTTGATCAAAGGAGAGGGGAATTGTCATTTAAAAACTGTGTTTCA